>NC_048275.1:6120579-6423232 GCF_009762535.1 Notolabrus celidotus
CAGGATCCTCTCCTCTGAGTCTGCGCTGGAGCAGGATCCTCTCCTGGTTATTGATCCCACCTCAGAGCTGGTCCTGGTCCTGGTCCTGGTCCTGGTCCTGGTCCTGGTCCTGGTTCTGTCTCCCCTCTGGGTGTTTTGGAGTTATACGATGAGTTCAGGTTTTATGAAGTGCTGCGGTCTTTCAGTCGCTCTAACCACTGAGGGAACATGATTGGCTGCTGCAGGAGGACTGTGTGCCACTAGGGGGAGCTGTGGTGTTATTACACCAGGCCTGTACAGAGACCGCTCACAGATTCACCTCTCTAAAGGACTCATGTTAGTCTGGTACTCTGGGATATGAGTGAGTTTCTCTGGAGTCAGTTTTTTTAACAGAAACATTAAATAGAGGAAAATTAAAAAAAATGTAATCACAAGAAAAACTAAATAAATGTGTCCCAGAATAAAGAAAGGAGGGAACAATAAAGAAAAACAGCTTAAAGCTCAGAGACTCAGAGAGCTCAGCAATAAGGGAGCATCATCTTTAAAATATTTATATTAACATGAATTTTAAAACATCATAAATGTTGAAATGAGATAACAAACAGATTCTTAATTATTACTTTAAAAGCTCGCCAAATACTTCCTTGTTTCATTTCTCTGTTTGGTGTTTCTGTTTCTGTTTCTTAATTTGCACAATTAGAGCAAATATAAATAATAAACAGTTCAGGAAGAGGCAGAAAACTCAGAGAGCTTATTTGAAGCCTCAGTGTTCTATGTTCTAATATCAAAAAATTAATTACAAAATACTAAATTGACACACATAAAGATAATAGTTGATATTAAATAATAAAATAACAAGAATATTCAAGAGTTTATGCTTTTTTGATTTACTTGAAAATTTCGGTTAGGTGACATCCAAGTGGCAACCTTCGGTCTAAAAATTATGAGCCCAATGCAGAAGTGCTAAAAACTGCAGTTCATTGAGGATCTGCTTGAGGCTGGCTCCTGAAGTACTGTAAACCACATACACACCAGTTCAAACAGGCCGATCTTTACAGCAGAAATAAACATGTTTACAGCCTGGTTCAAAAGACGAGTGTAGTCTGGATAGCTAATTTCTCTATCGGCACCATAGACTGTAAAAAATATGGACGTAGTATCCATGACGTCACCCATCTGTTTCTGAAGAGCAGTTTTGAGACCAATCGGCTGCGGCAGCCATATTGCTTCTGTCGAGCCAGTGTGACGTAAAGAGGCGGGCTTTGAGCCTCCTAGCCAACAGCTGCAGTGTTCCCACAGGCAGCTGTGCCTCTCATTGGAAGACTGGTAATCTCAATATCTTCGAAATTGCCGAATTAGAAAAAAATTCACCCCCCTCACAGTGAGAGGACGTTGAGAAATTAGCTATTCAGACTACACTCATCTTTTGTACCAGGCTGTAAACATGTTTATTAATGCTAAAAAGATCGTCTTTTTCCCATTCATGTGTATGTGACTTCCGGTACTTCCGGAGCCAGCCTCAAGCGGATCCTCGATGAACTGCAGCTTTTAACACTTCCGCAGTGACTCATATTTTTAGACCGGAGGTTGCCGCTTGATCGGCACACACTGTAGGGGGGGTGAATTTTCCAATGAGAGGCACAGCTGACTTGATTGACAGGCGGCAACACTGTAGCTGTTGGCTAGGAGGCTCAAAGCCCGCCTCTTTACGTCACAATCGCTCGACAGCAGCAATATGGCCGCCGCCGCCGATTGGCCTCAAGACAGCGCTTCAGAAACAGATGAGTGACGTCACAGATCCTATGTCCATATTTTAAACAGTCTATGGTTACATCGTGTCCTGACACACAAGATAGTGTCAGATATATCATGTTCACTGTCTACTCTCCAACGGTCAACACAGAGCGTTGCTTCAAGCTGCTTCATGTGGCGTATGAAACATTCGCCCGTCACTCACTGCAGCTCTGCAGCAGTGCTGGAAGTTTAGTCCTGCAAACATCACGCCTTTGTGCTTACACATTGCACCCTCAAACGGCGTAAATGGTTAGGAATGGGTACCTTTCACATTTGAACCGATACGGTACCGATACCCGGTACCTGGGAATCGGTACCGGTACTCAACTGTACCAATTTTCGGTACTTTTGTGTTTTTATGTGGTAATAAATATTAATTAAAAAATATCTCAAATTTGTTTAATTTAACATATTTATTTAATTTAACATGAAATGAACAGAAACAGGATTATATAGGTGATTAGATATATTAGCTGACACGTGCTCGTGGCGTCTAATTGCTCTTTCAGGAGTTTATCAATGAACACACGTGAACGCCTGCGAACGGGAAAAAGTCAGTTCTCCGTCTCTGTATAATAACAGGACACACAGCTTACTTGTTGGGCATTCACGCACACAGGAACGGTTATAAACGGGGCAAGCAGTCAGAGCGAGAGGGTCAGTCTCAACCATAGACTGTAGAAAATAAACTGAATCCTCATGCAGTTCTGCCTCGCGGTGAGTGTGCGCGCCCGTCAGCTGCAGGCTCCGTTTGGCGCGCTCCCGTGCAGATGCAGAGAGCAGAGAGCGGAGACGTCCACCCAGTCAGTCCCTGACTTTATTAAAGGGCGATGGAAATGGAAAATCACCTACTCTTCCACTCCCTCACAGTCACAGGGATGCCTTCAGGTACCGAAACATGGTACCGTTTGATTTTACGTGAGTCGGTACTCGGTAGTACCAACGGAATTCTGTCGGTACCTATAAAAGTACCGAATTCGGTACCCATCCCTATAAATGGGTGTCCCATTGTGCAATTACATAGTTCAGTATTAAGCTTGAGAGGCACGGCTTGTTGGTGCACCACATACACAAAGTATTGTTCCCTCCTGCCGGCTCTGACGCCTCACATTGCCACCTTCTTCCCCTTATTCCATCTCTGTTTCTAACCTTGGAGGGACGATCAGAGGTGGTACGACTTCGCCCAAACATTACGTCTCTGTGCCTTACACTCTGCAGACAAGACGTAACATTGGTGTCCCACATTATTAACAAGTTTACAACAAAGTTGAGGTTAAATTTGTACCAATCAAAGTCTTAACTCTTAATCTCAACATGACAGCAGATTTAGCACAGTTTATTTTCTCTGAGGTTTAACTGCTGGTTACATTTCTTCTTTTAATGGTTGTTTATCCCTCTGCAGACGACGATGATGATGATGGTGATGAAGGAAGTGTGAAGCAAGCAATGAGTCACCGTCTGTCTGACACAACCAGAGAAAACACCTCCGTCTCTCCTCGCTCCCCGGTCTGCAGCGATCAGGACTGGCTCAGCAACAAGCGCCGCTCCCACTCCTTCACCTCGGGTTAGCTCTCAGTTATTAACCTCCCTGATTAACATGTGACAGAGCATCATACACAGCTGATCGTGACAGAGCATCATACACAGCTGATCATGACAGAGCATCATACACAGCTGATCCTGTCTGTGGATCATAAACATCTGATTCTGTTTTTTCTTTCAGCTACTTTTCAGAAGATCAAACCCGTGTGGCACGCTGCTGGCGGCCGAGGCCCTGAGAGAGGTTCCAACTACTGCGTGACTCTGGTCGTAGGTGACAAATCATCAACAGACAGTTCTTGCGTAAGCAGAAACCCAGAGCGCCCTCTGCTGGCCTCAGCTGGATGGCAGCAGGACATCTGTCAGGACTCTCAGGCTTTGAGGAGCTACACCAGCCTTCCACGTCCACGAAACAAGTCTGTGTTCAAAAAGTTCTTTGGAAAGAGGGACGTCTGACACCGGAGAGGGACGTCTGACACCCGGGAGGGACGTCTGACACCAGAGAGGGACGTCTGACACCCGAGAGGGACGTCTGACACCACAGAGGGTTGAACAAATAGCTTCCGATGTGCAGTGCACGTGTTTGTGGAAAGCAAACAAAGCTACTACTGACTGTATTTATGATCCAAAGAGCTGCCACAGTGTGTGCATCCATAAATCACTTCATGGTCTATAAAGTCTTTTATGAGTGTCTAACTTTTTCTTGTAAAGTTTTGGGAACACGACAGAGTATTAGTGCCAAGTAAAGAGAATGAACGTAACATTATGAGAAGAGGTCGTAACATTATTGAACTCCCTTTCTTTGGACCGTTTTTTTCATGATCTGACAGTGATTGAGGAAACACACCTCAAGGAACGAATGTCAACCTTTAGTAACTCCAGTGTAGGAATCTTCAACATAAAATGTAATTTCTTAGTTCATTACATCCCCCAGAGGAGCGCCCGTTCACCTGTTTCTACTGAGTCTCAGTTTCACTGTGAACAGTTCCACAGAGGCTTCACTCTGGCTTCCTTCAGCGGTATGAACCTGAAACAGGAACTGATGTTCTTGTGATGTTCTTGTAATTAACGGGTCTTAAGTTTGCTGAAATAACAACATCATGATGCAGATTAGTCAAAAGTCAAAAGTCAAGCTTTGTCAGGTCTGTCCTCAAGAGGAGAAGAAAACTACGTCTACAATGTTTGTTTGTTGAATGGAGGTCTATGAAAGAGGATTAGAGACACTGAGCTCTGACCTTCTTCACGGAATGTTCCATTTGTTCTCGGAATTCTGACATCAAAGACAAAATTCTGGAACTCTGTCTTTGATGTCAGAATTCTAGAACACCTGTTGTTGCTCTCCATACCATAGACTGTATATATAATGGACAGCGTCGCTCCACCTTTTCCCATTGTACGGTTTTGAAGCCAAAATATCCCGTTCCAGAACGCTGCCATCTTGTAAATTCTCTGCAGCCAGAGTCTGCACAGTAGGGAATTTGTGTGTTTCCACAGTAACAAGCTCCGCCCTACAGTACCGTCCTGAGGTCCTACGGAGTTTCTCTCTACGGCAGCTGTGAATCAAAGTAAACCAGGAAGTAAAACCCTGTTTTTTAACCTCTAATAACTAATGAAGAACCTTTTCAGAAAAAAGAGGCCTTGAACACAAAACAGTCAAATAATAACTACATATCACCACAGCATATGGATGTGAGAAACATTCGTACGACGTGTATTTATTTTTTAAAGTTTGACCGCAGCTCCATTCAAATGAATGGGGGAGACAGAGTTTTTGACCTATACTGCAACCAGCCACTAGAGGGAGCTGTTTTTGTGGCAGCCTCACTTCAAGCCGAGCGAGATGACGTCCATTGTATATACAGTCTATGCTCCATACAGACTGTTTTTCCTGCTGACACCTGATTGGTGGATACGACTCAGACTACAGACAGAGACCAGAACACTACCCATGCTGAAAATCCAGAACCCTGTGTGACCTCATAGAACCCTACATACACAAATATGAACTGTCCCTTTAAGTGTAACTTCATAAGACGGTCCATGTTCCTCAGCCTTAAACTAAAATCACGACCTTTATCCTCCTAATGTCACGACAGTCCTCTGGTCCTGATCCCCTGTCCTACAGGAACAGGCGTGTGTGAGTGTGATCTGTATAGTTTGTGGATTTCAGTCTTTAAATATTTCTTACTGGTCTTATTTCTGTATTATTTCTTTCGTTGGATTGTTGTGTTCTTTGTTTTTTTTACTCTCTGTTCATAGTTCACCGTCCTGCTCACCACAGAATCAGTCGAGACGCCACCTTTAGAGAGCGATCGTACCCTTTTGTCTTAACTGAGCTGTGACCGCGTATAAAGACTGTCCTTAGATGTGCCTGATGATCTCTGCACAGTGTGATCCACCACAGCATGTTTATTTCATACTTCAAATCTGCAGTTTGATACTGCTCCGGCTGGCTCAGTACACTTTCTGAATACTAAACGCTGCAGAGATATTCATAATAAAACACATTTTTAAACATGATGTGCTTCCGCTGTGATTAATGGATGAAGATATTTAATCTTTAAAGCAGTTGTGGAGAAAAGTGTGTGTCACTCAGGCTTTGTTGTCCTCCGGAGGCTTTGAAGAAAGAAAGGATTAGATGAATGGAGCGAGATTAAAGGCCAGAGCAGGCCACAGCATCCTCACATCATTAGCCTTGTTTTTGCATATTAAAAATCTCCCACCATTCAGAGATAGGACTCAAACAAATCCATAATCAACATTATATTTATGCTCTCTCTCTCTCTCTACACGTTATTATGGCTGCTTAATGAGTCATATGCATAAAGTCTTTGCAGAATGCTGTTTAGCATCACCAAAATATTCAGACATCTGAGGCAGAGATTAATAACAGCAGGAGGGACACGCTGCAAATTTAACATTTTAGATATGCTGAACAACAAGGGAAGGTCGAAGTCTCTGAAGGACTTTGGGTTTAAAGGAGCAGGTCCACGCTGAAAAACTAAAGGTTCAAATGGTTTAAAGGGTTATTTATGTCCACAAGCTGTTTTAGGTTATCATTGAGGTGAAACTTCACATCAGGTTTAAGAACTGTAGGCTGTGATGGTCAGTCTGTATGTGAAGACTTGAACAGATAAACCCTTGGTCTAAGTGAGAAAGCCCTGGATGAGTTTCTCTGCAGAGCGTGAGATCGTAGGTATGAAAAGACACTCAGAGGGGAGATTGTATAATCAATCATAGTTGGTATTGATCTCTCAGATGGATAAAAACCTAACAATAAACCTGATTTAAAGGTGACATATTACGCTCTTTTTCATCAAAATATATTGGTCTAAGAGGTCCCCAAAACATGCCTTTAAAGTTTATGCTCAAAAAAACACTTTGAAATCAGATTTTGGTCTGCCTGAAAAACCCTCTTCTTCAGTCCTCCTCAGAACACTCTGTTTTCTCTCTGACACCATGGGTGTGGCCTCGGCTGTCCAGCACGTTGATCTAATGTTTACATGTTGGCTGAATATACACGGCTGCTCAGAGATCACATTACTTCAACCCTCTGAATCTGATCCAGAATCTGATCCTGACGGAGAGGCGCCTGCAGCAGGACCTTTCTGAAGGATTGGTCACAGATTTAGTGTTTCTTGTTGTTTTATTTATCAGTATGTCGACGTGTGTCTTGGTACACAGCTACAGCTACAGCTATGAACATGTAGCTATGCTAACTAGCGCTAGCACTTATCCATGATAAATAAAAATCATTCACTAGATCTTCAAATCTGCAGACGTGGGGAGTAAAACCGACCTCTGCCAGAAAGGCAGCAGGACCATTTTGAAGGATTGGTCACAGATTTAGTGTTTCTTGTTGTTTTATTTATCAGTATGTCGACGTGTGTCTTGGTACACAGCTACCAACATGTAGCTATGTGGCTATGCTAACTAGCGCTAGCACTTATCCATGATAAATAAAAATCATCCACTAGATCTTCAAATCTGCAGACGTGGGGAGTAAAACCGACCTCTGCCAGAAAGGCAGCAGGACCTTTTTTGAAGGATTGGTCACAGATTTAGTGTTTCTTGTTGTTTTATTTGTCAGTATGTAGACGTGTGTCTTGGTACACAGCTACAGCTACGAACATGTAGCTATGTGGCTATGCTAATTAGCGCTAGCACTTAAAAATCATCCACTTCAAGATCTTCAAATCTGCAGACGTGGGGAGTAAAACCGACCTTTGTGTTTATTAAGACAGCCTACAACTAGCATGCCTCCCTCCTAAGCTCCTTGTTAGCACATACGTGTGCAGGTAATGAAAAACGGGGGAGGGGTTGAGTTGTATTTTATACAGTCTATGGGCTGAACAAGCTCCGAGCTCTGACTTCCTGTTACAGACCGGATATTGTTGTGACGTAACAAAAACACGGAAGTCTGAAACGGCTCGTTTCACACACATTTACAGAAAGGTGTAGAAATCAGAACAGGGGCAGAATGGATTTTTTTCATTCTCGGGGGGTTTGTAGACAGGGACACATATTTCAGGTAGAGAACCATTAAAAAGTCCATTTTGCATATGTCACCTTTAAAGCAGATTTATACCTATTAGTCCTCACAGTCGGGGTTCCTTTTAACTTCTGACCAACAGTTCCTTATCAGTTTATTGACCTCTTTTCAAACAATGCGAACCGGGTTGTATTCCTGCCCCGCCTTTCTAATGACTTGGCACCATCTCATGTCTCGGTGTGCTCTTAGCATGTACAGACACACATGCATGTAGCAGCTAACGGAGCATGTGGAGTGGAAACAGCTCCGAGTCTGTGGTGCAAACCTGTTAGAGCCCTGAGAGGAGGCATTAATCAGGCAGAGATCTGTGAATGATTACAGAGCCCGTGACTCAGCTCTCTTACTGTAAAACATCACTTCAGTTTATTCACTAAACACACATAGAGGTCACGCTCATGTGCCGCTGCATTGATCTCTGAGTAATTAGTTTACTCTCTGCGTGACACGTCAGCGCTCCACATGAAGCCGCGTGCACATGTGGGATCTATTTCCTCCCAAATATTTGGGTTTCCCTCCAAACAGAGACAGTTTGTGTGTTTCCAACTCCGTCAAGTTTGAGCTGACGGCCCCCGAGGGACGCAGAGCATCGATTGATCACTTTGACCTCCATCTTTGTGTCCTCCCGGTGCCCTTTGACCTCCACATCACCAGCTGACAGCTCCATCACGGCCCGGGCGGGTCCATTCCTCCCATGCTGTGACCGTGAAACACTCGCCCTGCCTGTGTGTCGCCTCTCTCTGGAAGCGTCCTCTCTGTTTGTGGGATTATGTGATACTCGCACCACAAAACACAACGCCCTCGCACTCCTCCGCTCTCCGGTGTTTGCATTTCCCCGTCTGACCACTAATTACAGCTCCCATGACAGTTCCTCCCACAGGTGAGGAGAAGCCCAGCGTTTGTTCACAGATTGACTCTCGGGAGTCACCACAGTCATGCACAGATCCGGCGGGATCACAAAGGAGCGTGGAGGTGGTGTAACAGGAGAGGGGTGTCCTCAGGCCTTGACCCCTCCCCCTGCTGTGGACGGTAAAGAGCCTTTGTGCCTCTGGATGGATGAATGACTCCTCACACATTCACAGAAATGTAAGAGGGAGCTTCTACAGATCCTTCCACACATGAACTCCTGACGTGTCCTGAGAACTTCAGGAGATCTCAGGAGACTCCTGCAGCTCACAGCGGGAGATTATCTGCATACAGTGAACTCACACAACTGGAAACACTCTGTTTGGTTCAGGTGGAAGGCTGCTGGGTATTCAGTCATGTCTTCTGTCTCTGTGTTAATGGAACCCCACCATGCATGAGAATGTTGTCACAGCACAAATAGTAGAAAACACGACACCCACAACCGAGTCACAGACTTCAGGAGGCTGGCAGGAAGGAGTCAGGATGAAGTCGGGTTGAAATGTTCTCCATATGTGATCTGGCTAAAAGCATGAGAGGCACCTTACATTATAAACTATGCAGCGTTTGAATGTATAAAGAGCAGACAGACTGCATCTTCTAATCTGCGGTCAGTCTGCATTGCGCATGTGCATCCTTTTCTTTGGAATGTAATGTTGTTGCGTTGTTTTACCCGGATACAGTGTTGCTATTTTTGGATTGGCTGTCGGGTAGCTATATTTCTCTCTTCTTGATTAGCTGGTGCGTGGCAAGCCCCTTCTGAACTCTACGGGAAACCCTCTTGACTCCTACCTGTTCCACAGTTTAAGGAAAAACGGCGCAACTTGCTGGGTGTTGTCCTAGTAATTACTCTGCATGAGAAATACAAGGTTTCGGAGGAGAGTCTTTGCCCCAGGCGGAGGAGTTTAAGTATCTCGGGGTCTTGTTCACGAGTGAGGGGAAGAGGGAGCGTGAGATTGACAGACGGAACGGGGCGGCGTCTGCAGGGATGCGGACGCTGTACCGGTCTGTTGTGGTGAAGAGGGAGCTGAACCAGAAGGCAAAGCTCTCAATTTACCGGTCAATCTACGTTCCGACCCTCACCTATGGTCACGAGCTGTGGGTAGTGACCGAAAGAACGAGATCGCGAATACAAGCGGCCGAAATGAGCTTTCTCTGCAGGGTGTCTGGGCTCAGCCTTAGAGAGAGGGTCAGGAGCTCAGACATCCGGGAGAGGCTCAAAGTAGAGCCGCTGCTCCTCTGCATCGAGAGGAGCCAGATGAGGTGGTTTGGGCGTCTGGTCAGGATGCCTCCCGGGCGTCTCCCTGGGGAGTTGTTTCAGGCATATCCGACTGGGAGGAGACCACGGGGAAGACCCAGGACACGCTGGCGAGACTATGTCTCTCAGCTGGCCTGGGAGCGCCTCGGTATCCTCCCAGAAGAGCTGGTGGAAGTGGCCGGGGAGAGGAGTGTCTGGGCTTCCCTGCTGAGGCGACCCGGACCCGGATAAGCGGAAGAAGATGGATGGATGGATGGATGGATGTTTGGATGGATGGATGTTTGGATGGATGGATGGATGGATGGATGGATGGATGGATGGATGGATGGATGTTTGGATGGATGGATGGATGGATGTTTGGATGGATGGATGGATGGATGGATGGATGGATGGATGGATGTTTGGATTGATGGATGGATGGATGGATGGATGGATGGATGGATGGATGGATGGATGGATGGATGGATGGATGGATGGATGGATGGATGGATGGATGGATGGATGGATGGATGGATGGATGTTTGGATGGATGGATGTTTGGATGGATGGATGGATGGATGGATGGATGTTTGGATGGATGGATGGATGTTTGGATGGATGGATGGATGGATGGATGGATGGATGGATGGATGGATGGATGGATGGAAGTTTGGATAGATGGATGGATGGATGGATGGATGGATGGATGGATGGATGGAAGTTTGGATGGATGGATGGATGGATGGATGGATGGATGGATGGATGGATGTTTGGATGGATGGATGATGGATGGATGGATGGATGGATGTTTGGATGGATGTTTGGATGGATGGATGGATGGATGTTTGGATGGATGGATGGATGGATGGATGGATGGAAGTTTAGATGGATGGATGGATGGATGGATGGATGGATGGATGGATGGATGGATGGATGGATGGATGGATGGAAGTTTGGATAGATGGATGGATGGATGGATGGATGGATGGAAGTTTGGATGGATGGATGGATGGATGGATGGATGGATGGATGGATGGATGGATGGATGGATGGATGGATGGATGTTTGGATGGATGTTTGGATGTTTGGATGGATGGATGGATGGATGGATGGATGGATGGATGGATGTTTGGATGGATGTTTGGATGTTTGGATGTTTGGATGGATGGATGGATGGATGGATGGATGGATGTTTGGATGGATGGATGGATGGATGGATGGATGGATGGATGGATGGATGTTTGGATGGATGGATGGATGGATGGATAAATACAAGGTGTGAGCGTGTGAACAGGTTGGAATGTGTGTACTTGAGAGCCCTGCATTATTGTTTGCTAGCTAACTTAAGCTGAGTCAAATTTATTTACAAAGCAAAGTTTAAAAACAGCAAGAAGCTGAACAAAGTGTTTTAACAATTCATTAAAGAATCAACGGAAAAACCAAAGCTTGTTAGCTTGTTATTGGATGAATTCTAACCTACGCTGTTTGGCGTAGCCGTCAGTAGCTTTGGGTTATCCCAAATGTTGTTTCCTGAATTCGCTGAACATCTTCCTGATTTTCACAATAAAGGTATTTTACGTTTCTTGTAAGTTTCGGATATTTATACGGATAAAAACAAAGACAGCAGACAGAAACCGCCGCCAAGACCCTCTACTGCAGGGATGTCCAAACTTTTTTCAAAGAGGGCCACATTTGATGTTGTCAGAATACCTCAGGGCCAGTGGCTCCTACTGAGACTCAGGAATCCTAAAAGTTATATATGAAATCTCTATTTAATGACAATTATTTACATTTTTTCTCAACAAAACAGTAACTAGGAAGTCTTCAGTTCTCCACAAGCCATGTAAACATTAGCAGACTTTATCTTCTTCTGGGGGAGAATGTTTTTCATTCGGGTCGGACAATGTGGGAAAAATATTGTATCATTATATTTCTATGGTAGGATCACGATCTGGATTTCATCACACTTCTTTTTCATGTTGTTTTTAAGACTTTTCTGACCAGCAAACAACATTTTAAGAACAAAACAATTATTTTCCTGCATTCCGAACATTTTTTAAGCACCAGATTTTTCCCTTTTCTGTACAATTTCCTGATTTTGATTTTGTCTTGTGTCCTCTTTTGTGTCTTCTGAACTTTTAGTGTTCATCAAGAACATTTTCACATCATGATAAAAACATTAATTTGTAAACCTGTCAGCTTTAAGAGTTCTTGTGTTTGTTCTTTATTGCCATCTTGCAGAATCCCCAGAGCTTTGACTTTGGACAGGGAGTCCATATGAAGCTTTTTGAGACGTTTCTGGATTGACTTTAGTTTTGTTTGTGCGCTTGAAAGAAACTGCAAATGTACAGATGATTCAGAATGTGATTAATATCTGTGCTATAAAAAACACATTTTAAGATGGAAGCTTGGGGCCATAAATAAATGGACCTTGGGCCGCAATTGGCCCCCGGGCCATACTTTGGACATGCCTGCTCTACTGTATTGCATGTAATGAAGAAAGGTTCTTCATCACATCTCTTCTGATATTTTCTGCAGTTTTTTGTCTCTCATGTTTCAGATCCATATCTGTGTTTTAACTAAGCGTTCTCATGTTATGAATCCATACGTTTAAGTCTTTCTTTGTCCTCTTCTTTCCGCTTTCACTCGTTTGAACTTTGATCTCAGGTTCAAAGGTATAGGCCTGCAGAGGGATGTGCCAGCGACCCACTAACAGGCTTTGAAACCCAACACTGCGGCCTCCAGCGGTCCCACAGAGACCCTGAAAGTGACGTAATGGGAAGAGCAGTTTAGGAATCATTGGTTGTGGGCAGCGGCGGTTAGAGACCCGGATCAGATGTCCTGATCGTAGTGGCTTTGTATCCTCTGTCATGATCTGTCCATCTGTAAAAGTGGAATCTGATGCTAGGAAGCTTGGGCTCCTCTTCAGTCAATAAACCGTGCGGTCATCTTGGGAAATAAACAGAGGGTCTGGAGTCCGGCTCTGCAGAGATCCAGATCTCCCTGAAGCTCTGTGAACAATATGTCACATTTTCATCCGCTGTGTTTGGTGTTTTTGGCCGAGGGCTCCACGGACGATATTTCATACAGTGTCCCTCCTCTGCTCGGTGTCATTGAGCCTCGCGGGCTTCCACCACAAAGTGCAATAACACAGAGAAATTTTCTCATCTAAGCACCAGCTCCCCTACATCCCCCCCCCTGTCCCCCGCCCTCCCTCCGTCCCCCTTTTGTCCTGGATTGTTGATAAGCTCCTTGCATTTCCCTGTCCTCCATGTGAGGAGGGATAAAGGGTACAGGGCGCCTCTGAGACATCTGTCCTGCAGATATGGAGCATGCATCTCTGTGATATGGATATTAATTCACTTCATATCCATTCAGGCTCTTCTGTCACGCGACCCTCCCCCCACTGAGGACTCATCAATACATCCAGTCCCCCTGACAGTGTGTCTAATTGCTGCAGTTACACGATGTTTATGTATGAACAGGCCCGGTGTGTTTACATGTTAAAGAGCAGGCATGTCTGCGAGATGTCTCAGAATGTTTTAATGTAATGTAAATGTGAGTTTGAGTATGGAAATGTGTCATAAATAAATAAATAATCCTCTTTAAGGCTTTGAACCCTTCACTGCTGTTTATATTCACTCTGCTTTGATGATAAGGAAGATTTCATACACTCCAACATGCTGCATAAAAAAACCTTTACCCCCAAGACTCTGAAATCAACTCTCTAATATTGAACAATTTGCTTCTTAAAGCATTAAAGTAAATAATAAAAACAATCGCTTGATTCGTTTATTCGTGAGAATTGATAAATCTGATCATTATGTGAAGAACAGAAGTAATTCCCTGTTTTATTGATCATCCCTCAGATTTTGCTTTTATATTTTCACGTCTTGTGTACTTGTGTGTATTTCGTCTCAGTGTTTCCTGTTTATTTTGTAGTTCTTCTTCCTTCTGTGTCTGGTTTAGTTTCATCTCCTGCTCTTGTTCGGATTGCTCCCTGATTATTTCCACCTGTCTTCAGTCACACCTGTGTGTTCAGTCTCTCTGCTTCCTCTCCCCTGAGTCAGTCCACTGTGAGTCTGACTCGTGTCTTTACTGTTCTTTATGTTCTCTGTTCTGTCTCATGGGTTTTGATTAAAGTAAGATTAAAACCTTTATTAGTCTGCATTTTGGATCCTGAACCTTTTGCTTTCTCTCAACCAAGCGGCAACCTCTGGTCTAAAAATATGAGTCCAATGGGAAAATGCTAAAAACTGCAGTTCATTGAGGATCCACTTGAGGCTGGCTCAGGAAGTACCTGAAACCACATACACACCAGTTCAAAGAAGCCGATCTTCACAGCAGAAATAAACATGTTTAAGATAAGATATTACTTTATTGATCCCCCTGGGGGGGAATTCAGTTGTTACAGCAACCCAGACATAAGTACAATCAAGAAGAAGTTTCAATAATTAAAAATGAAATAAAAAATAAAATAAAATAAGGATCTGTCCATGGGGGGGTCAGTGGTCAGCGTGGTGCAGTCTGTGGCCTCCATTTCTGCATTCAGTCTTGCACCGTGGTGGGATGATGTGTTGACTGAACGAGCGCCCCATCAGCCACAGCTCATCATGAAGAGGGTGAGAGGGGTTTGTCCAGGATGGCTCACAGCCTGGTTCAAAAGACGAGTGTAGTTTGGATAGCTCATTTCTGAACACTGTAGCTGTTGGCGAGGAGGCTCAAAGCCCGCCTCTTTACGTCACAATCGCTTGACAGCAGCAATATGGCTGCCGCCGCCGATTGGCCTCAAAACAGCTCTTCAGAAACAGATGGGTGACGTCACGGATACTACGTCCATATTTTATGAATGGAGCATTTAGACATTGAACATTGTGGCGTTTACATACCAACGAATAAAGCAAGCAAATTATATTATCCTTGTCTGGTGTGAACACGACTAAAGTGTGACTGTTTAACTCCTGTATGTGATGATGAAAGTTTTTATTAAACATTTGCTAAAAGGAGTTTTTTAATATTCCAATTTCTACTCTTTCATTTTGACTGTATTTTACAGGTTATGCATATCAGCGTCAGATATCTGTTATCAGTTTCATCAACTACTAATCATCTGTATCGCAAAATCAATATCGGTTGACCCCTGACTTTGTATCCATTACATCTTTACTTCCTCTAGTTGCCTGGTAAAGATATTATAAAGAAATGAAGTTAAGGTGTTAACTTCAATTCGGGAGCAGGACCACGCCTAAACCACACCCTCAATCACCTGATAAGCTATACTTAAACGTAGCCAGCCTACTCCAACTGTTTGTCTGTGATTCTTCATACCACCCCCCTCACCTTTCTCTACTGCACTTCACCTTTTTCCTTATCCTCTCCTACTCAACTTGTGCTCTCTTCTTCTATGCCCTTGTCCACTTCCAGGTACAACCCGGGTCAAGATCAGCTCAGCAGGATAATGGTGAGACGGAACCCCCATCCTGAGTCTCCTTCTGCTGGGCCACACTACGCACAGCTAATTCATTAAATGTTCAAACTTATATCCTTGTGTGCCGTGGTCCTTGCTAGTGAAAGAACAATTACCTCCTGATATTTTATTTTAAAGCAGTGGTGTTATTCCTCATCCCGCCCCTGCAGCCCTGCACCATCCTGGACTCCCTCCTGTAAATGGTTTGGTTCTAATGTCACAGTATGGCAGCTAATTACATCATAACACATGAGCTGCATCCACACACAGCCTTCATTTGGGGAACCTGGCAGGTCTGAGTCTCTGTTACATAACCCATCTGTTCCCCTGCTGCAGAGAGGATCACCTTCCAAAGAGAGCAGCACGCTGCAGCTCGCCACCGACCCAACCATCCACCGGCCCCGAAGCCTGAGCCTTCGGTAACGACACAGCGTTGTGTTTCTGACGGTTTAGAAATCTGACTTTGAGGCTGAGTCCGATTCAGAGCTGTTGTTTCAGGTTGATGCAGAGGTCCGTCAGCGCGGGCCACAGAACAGATGCTGCCTCAGCATCACGTCTGACGCAGATCACAGCTGGCAGCTCGCTCTGCAGCCAAACTGACAGCTTACATCAGTTAAACAAGCGGGGTTCAGACGCCAGCCAGAACAGACCTCCATGTTTTTTCACTTTGAAATGACCTGACGAAGATTCAGCGCTGAAACAAAAACCTCTTCCAGAGAGTTTCTAATAAAAACTCTGAGGCAGCTGCCAGACTCCCGAGTTCACGCAGAGTTTGAAAAATCCACTCACAGAGAGTTTACGCTTCATCCAACTCTCCACAAACTCATGAACCTTCAATGATCTTCCACCACTTTAGTCTAAAAATACTAACTGCTCCTGATATCCAGAAACATTAAATATAAATATGAATATCTATATATCTGACGAGGAACCGGCCCGGTCTACAGCATCACTCAGATCACACGAATCTCAGAGTAACTGTCGATCTGTTTGGAAGTGTCTTAATGCTTTGGTCTGCTCTCGTCTCCCTCAGCAGCTCACACAGTGTGAACATGGTGTGGATCACAGGATGTGTCATTAACAGTAAAACCAGAGAGAGCTGAACTCTTCCTCTGAAGACGCTCTAACATTCAGCTTCTTTCTGATGTGACTTCTGAAAAGTGAAGAAAGCGGGTAAAACAGCGGCGTTCAGTGAGGCTGATCTCTGGATGGTGAGTGATGCAGACTGCAGTTGTATGTGAGCTGCTGGCCTCCTCTGATCCAGAAGGTTCCTGAAGTCCAGCAGGAGGTCTCTGGGTTCATGGGCTCACAGTTTACACACCTGCTCCACCAGGGAACTCTGGATTCTCTGCTGCTCTCCAGGTAGAGGAGACGTTTCTCCCTCTCTCCTTCGCTCCATTGAGTCTCTTCTTCCTCTGTGAGCTCCGATTCATAAAGGAGTCCTCTCGAGTCCGCAGTAAACATCATGGTCTCTGTCAGACCTGAACAGCTGATCAGAGCGCTGCAGGGCGAGGGACATGCATGTGCCACATCACGCCAAAATGAATAGGCTCTCTAGATCTAAATGTGGCGTACATGTAGAGTTAGTTAAATGATCTAAATGAGATGAGCTGACTCGTCTGCAGACATTGATTGTCCAGCTTCTGTCTGTGTGACACTATTGTTGATAATGTTGATGTGACCAGTCTCAACATAGGGGCCCGAGGAACTGCTTCAGACCCATAGACTGAATGAAATATGGACGTAGTATCCGTGACATCACCCATCTGTTCCTGAGAGCTGTTTTGAAGCCAATCGACGGCGGCAGCCATATTGGAAATGTGGAACTCAACCAGGCAGAGTGTGACGTAAAGAGGCGGAGTTTGAGCCTCTTAGCCAACAGCTATGTGTTCCCGACCGGGAGTCAAGTCAGTCATGTCCTTATATGGGCAAAACTCATGATCTTAATATCTTCTGAACCGTTGCGTTAGAAATAAATTCACCCCCCGTACAGTGTGTGCCGATAGAGAGATTAGCTACATAGGGCCATGCTGTTTTTTGAACCAGGCTGTAAACATGTTTATTAATGCTGCAAAGATTGTCTTTTTTGAATGGGTGTGTATGTGGTTTCCAGCGGATTCTCAATGAACTGCAGTTTATAACACTTCCACATGGGCTTCATATTTTTAGACCGGGGGTTGCTGCTTGTTTAGACCTGGTTCTTCCTGAAGTCAGTTTCTCAGCAGTGCTGTAGTTTTATCTCCCTCTCTCTCTGCAGTCCTAAGAGCGTCTCCTCAGTTTGTCAGATCATGTTTTTCTTCAGTCCTTTCATTAAAATGTTTATTCCTTCTTGTGCGTGGATCGTGGAGCGGTGGGAGGCTCACATAGTTCTTATTGATTTTCTGTTTAGTGAGGAAATCAGCCGGACTGAGTCTGAATGCATCGAGTCAGTGTGTTGAAAACCTCCTTCTTTCTGCTTTAAATGAAAACAGGAGAGAGAGAGTCGTCGTGGAGGACAATAACTGTTTATTTTTCCATTTTCTTCTTCATGCTGTTGATGAATAAACCATGAACGGATTGGACGAAGCTGCTCCGTTAAATATTGATCTCATCCTGAGGTTGACAAGACGAACACGAGAGCGGCTCACAGAGAAGTGATGAATAATCAGAGAGGAGACTAAATATCAGGTTAGAGTGAAATAAAGTCTTTAATGTGAAGAGAGGGGGAACATCAGCCGAGAGTTAAAGAATAAACTGTGACAGAGAGACGAGCAGCGTGTGACTCTCAGATATTTACACACTAACACAAAGATTCCCTGCGATGCTCCATCTCAACTTAAATTATTCAACATCTAATCCATTTTCAGGCTGTGGGAGAAAGAGGGAATATTGTACATAAATACATGCATGTGACAAACACACACACACACACACACACACACAGCTCCAGCAGCTATGCGTGTCCTCCAGGTGAGGTCATGACCTCGCTCTGAAGCGTGTGTGGATCCACTCAACACTCTGCGTGAATACTCACTGACACAAATAAAACTTCATGTCAGCACTAAACTCTGCACGGCTGCTCGCGATCGTCTCCTCGCTGCTCGTCTCCTCGTCTCCTTGTCTCCTCGTCTCCTTGCTCTGAGAGGATCCAGCATCAGGCCGTCTGCTTCAGACAGCTCTCTAAAGTCAATACGATCTCAGGGAGGAGAGAGTTCCTGTTCTCCTTGGAGACCTGAGAGAGGAAAGAAACACGCAACAATCAATTAAGATGGTAACCAAATATTCTGCTACAGGGATGAAATGATATGATGAGAACTACAGCGGAGAGAGAGAGAGAGAGAGAGAGAGAGAGAGACATGGTCCTCTAGTTTACTGAGAGCTGATGGATCTTATGTGGAATAAACTTGATCCTGCCCGATCAGCTGTAACGTCACGACCCTGCCTGATGTCGTGTGAGCACTTAGAGTCCAAACAGTCCTGACGTCATTAGACATGAGGTTCTTCATGACTAGATTAAACACCAAAGACAAATATAAAACTGTTGTGAAATGAATAAAAACTTAAACTAAACCCTGAGATCACTCTGAGTTTAAAGCCAGATTAAAAAGCAGGTCTCCGTCGCGTTCACACCAAACACAAACGATCTGTTTATTCCTGATCCCATAAAAACAGGTAGAGTCACAGAGTTCAGGGAAGCTGCACAGGGAGACAATCAATGTGTCCCATATATTCCAGTCCGGTCCCTACGTCACATCATACGTCACCGGATTGGATATTGGGAGTGAATGATTCGCTGGAGTTCAGATTTTTCAACCATTCGTGCTGCTGGACAAGAACTTGCGTCTACTCCTGTGAATGATTTTATTCTTAAAGCTTAAAAAACAAGTCAAACAACTTTAAAACCCCTCATCAACAGCCTCACTGAAATTAAAACCTGGATGCAAACAAACTTTCTCCAAGTAAACTGCGACAAATCATCATCATCGGCCCCAAATCCCTCACCACAACCACCCAAAACTTCTCCCTCACATTTAATAACACCACTCTGACTCTGACTCCATCACCACATATTCGAAACCTCTGTATAATTTTTGACACCAACCTCACCTTTGAAAAATATGTCACTAACATCACCAAAACTGGCTTCTTTCACCTGAAAAACATCGCCCGACTCCGCCCACTACTCTCCTTCCCTGCAGCTGAAACCCTGATGCATTCATTCATTCATCACCTCCAGTATTAACTACTGTAACAGCATCTTATACGGTTCATCATCCAAAGTCCTCAATATACTCCAGTACATCCAGAACTCAGCTGCCCGTCTACTCACTCACTCACTCAAAACCTCCACTGACTGGCTTCCTGTCCCCCAACGCTTTCACTTCAAACTCAACCTCCTGACCTACAAAGCCCTCCATCACCTGGCCCTCTCCTATCTCACTGACCTGCTTCACCCTCACAACCCCTCCCGTGCTCTCCGTTCCTCCAATGAAAACGTCCTCTCCCCAACCTGTAGGACCAAGTACTGAACCTGGGGCGACAGGGCTTACTCCATTGCTGCCCCCGCCCTCTGGAACTCCCTCCCCAAAACAAATACGCAACTCCACTGACTTACAAACATTCAGATCCCAGCTTAAAACTCACCTCTTCAGAACTGCTTTTAACTGTTAATGTTTTTATAGTCACTGTGTTTCTATTGTGTTTCTTTTATTCTGTCTTTTAATGTGTTATTTGTGAAGTGTCTTTGAGTTTTTTGAAAATAAAATGTATTATTATTATTGTTAAAATCTATTCTAACAGAAACAGGGAGTCAGTGCAGAGTTTGACTAAGAGTTTTCTTTGTACATGTTAAACTCAGCGTTCTGAATGAGCTGTCGTTATTTCAGATACTTTTTGGTAATCCAGTAAAAAGCAGGATAAAGTGGTTTATGCAGCAGGTGGAAAAAGCATGAATTAAAGTTTCTGCTGTCTGACTTAAAGCTAGGGTTGGCAGTCTCGGAAAACCAGCATGAATTTGAATGTAGCATTTCCTCATGACTCCGTCTAACCCCTCCCCTTCTCCCTCAGAGCTCCTCCAAAACGATGCCCCCCCGCTCACATGCACGAGCGCCGCTGACTCTCGACCATATGATGGTGACTGATTCAAAACCGGTCCTCACCAAAACATTATCATAGTGAAAGTTAAAAACACAAACAAACATGGCTGCTGTTAGTACTCACAACTATCATGCTAGCATTATTCAGTTGTACCGGTGACACGATATCAGGAGAAAAGTTATAACACATATATAATACTGTAACAGCTCTACTGTTTGTTAAACGTGTTCAGTGTAGATGTTCTTTATTCCTACAGTGTTGACGGTCAGTGAAGGCATCAGGAGAGGTGTAGAGAGTGCGAGTGGGAGAGAGGAGAGACAAGAGGAGAAGTTCTTCATTCATTCAAACATTGATTGTTGTTTTGTTGGTTGTCGTGATCACGGCCGACAGTGACCGGTTATTAAAACTCAACGTGTTCACGAATCGGCTCGCCATCCCTACAGTGTCCGGACAGACGCTAC
The DNA here is from genome assembly GCF_009762535.1 of Notolabrus celidotus. Classification (NCBI taxonomy): domain Eukaryota; kingdom Metazoa; phylum Chordata; class Actinopteri; order Labriformes; family Labridae; genus Notolabrus; species Notolabrus celidotus. The sequence continues at coordinate 6,141,585 of NC_048275.1, forward strand.
AATAAATATATATTTTCTGTAGGACTTACTGAACGTCATTAATTTTTCTGCTTGTTGGTGAGAGCTTTTTAGACTCTGATCCGGACTACAGTCCTGAGCAAAGCACCTCATCGGGTCAGAGGGGACAGGCCCGAGGACGAGCGAGAGGGGCAGTCAGTAGAGTCAGGGGAAGCAGAGGCAGGGGACGGGGACTCGGAGGAGTGCACGCCGGGGAAATGTACGCGCAGGAGGAGAGCAGAACGGCTGGGCGGGATTTGATTGGTTTAAAATTTGGGGAGCCAAAAAAGGCTGATTGGTTGGTGTTTTCCCAGGTTTACTCCGGCTGTAGATAGCAGCTTTTCTTCACTCTTTTTTAAGAACACATCATGTATTGATTGCCATCAGGACATAAAGATCATTTTAACCAGTATAACAAAAAGTGTATCTAAATCTGATTACCAACCCCAGCTTTAAGCAATGTTTCTAAGATGATAAAATGAAGAGCTTATGATCGTGTTCAATTTGAAATCTGAATCTAAAAGCTCTCCCAGGTTTGTGACGTCCGTTTTAATTGACTTCTTCAATCCTCAGAGCATGGAGTGCACTCTGTCTCTGGCTGATTTGGCTCCTACTGAAAGTTCCTGACGTCTGTGAGACAGGACAGAGGAGACTGAGATGGATATGAAGACATCTCCTAAATCTACACTCTCTCTAACACTCAGCATCCCGTCCTGCAGGATAAGCTCTCTGCTGTGCTCCAACAAAGACGTGACTAAAGCTCTCTCCTCGTGTAACCATGTTGTAAAAACAAGCAGCCCACACAGCACCAGATAAATAACATCCTCCCTGTGCTGACCTGAGGGATGTAAGCCTCAGAGTGTTCACTCTCAGATTATTATCAACATGTTGTAAACAGCGACCTCTGACCTCCTGTCTCGTCAGTGAAAGTCTAACTGAAAGGGTCTCTCCTGCTCTGGATCCAGGTTCGTTAGGACTAGCAGCCCATGAGGAGCGCTTTGCATGACAATATCCATAACTGAGTCCTCCGTGATGAATTATTTTGACATGTGAGACCTCCCTTTGTTGTTGAATCAGTCACGCATGATTTAGAGTTAATCCTGCCGTATGAGAGGGATAATGTAGAGCACGGCCCCTCTTCAGAGACTGCCCCCATAAGACCAGGAGCTACAGTAAACACTGTCCTGTAGCTATTGTTGGACTTAAAGTGACCTAAATACCCTCTTTCACCCGCAGAGAGAGGGTCAGTTATTATTTATACTCACAGTGAAGACCTTCACGTCCGTCCTGCTCCGCACCTCCTCCACCAGGCCCAGAGGTTTGCCCTTAGGAACGGGGATGGTGCCGAGGACGGAGCAGGAGGAGCTTCCTAAAGTCTGCCTCACGGCTCTGATGAACGGCTGGCTGAAGAGCTCCATCTTACCGATCTCATCGATGACAAACACCTTCCTGCCGCCGCCATCAGCTGACCCTGCCTGGGAACAACACGAGTTAGTGTTTAAGTGATCAATGTTCACAATAATCAGTTAATGATCCTTCAGCACTAACAGCTGAGTCCATCAGAACTCTATGTAAAGTAACTTTCCCCAGGAACTAGGGACCTTTAGAGCGGGGGTTCTCTAACTTTTTGGAGCCAGGGACCCCTTACAGGTGAGAAAATTGTCCAAGGACCCCTCATAACTGTAACACAGATTAATCACATTAGTAATGTGTCATGATCAAAAGCTGCGGCTCTGAGAGTCGATGCTTTATAGTGAATCAGAAGAGCCGGCTCACATCGAGAGAGAGAGCCGGCTCCCAGTTTTTTCCTTTTGCTGCTTAGCTCTCTCAGTGCTCAGCCCCAGCTCTGCTCACAGCAGAACTTTGTTTTGATTGGACAGCATGGCGGCCATGCAGCCAATCACATGTGAGGATATAGGATACAGGTGATGGAGGGGAGGCTGTGTATCGTGCATAGACTGTAAAAAATATGGACGTAGTATCCGTGACGTCACCCATCTGTTCCTGAGAGCTGTTTTGAAGCAAATCGACGGCAGCAGCCATATTGGTAATGCGGAACTCAACCAGGCAGAGTGTGACGTAGTGTGAGTCTCTTAGCCAATGGCTGTGTGTTCCCGACCGGGATTCACGTCAGTCATGTCCTTATTTGGGCAAAACTCATAATCTTAATATTTTCTTAACCGTCACGTTAGAAAAAAATTCGACCCCCGGACAGTGTGTGCCATTAGAGAGATTAGCGTTGTAGGGCCAAGACGTTTTTTGAACCAGGCTGTAAACATGTTTATTAATGCTGCAAAGATCGTCTTTTTCCCATTCATATCTATGTGGTTTCCGGTGTTTCTGCAGCCAGCCTCAAGAGGATTTTCGATGTATTGCAGTTTATAGCACTTCCGCATTGGCTTCATCGTTTGAGACCGGAGTTTGCCGCTTGGTATCGTGGCTTCATCTGTTTCTTCTGAGAGAGTTAGGGTTAGGGTTCTTCGCAAAGACCGGGTAAATTCTCACTGAGAGGAGAAATCAGATCAGCCCGTCCAAGCTGAGGGATCTGATTTTACTCAATGCCAACCTGAGGACATTAATAATGTTCACTCCAGTTTGGTTCTGGTTCTGTTTGCTTGAGTTTGGTTCGGGTTCTGTTTGCTTGAGTTTGGTTCTGGTTCTGGTTCTGAATGCTTGAGTTTGGTTCTGGTTCGGTTCTGGTTCGGTTCTGGTTCGGTTCTGGATCGGTTCTAGTTCGGTTCTGGTCCGGTTCTGGTTCGGTTCTGGTTCGGTTCTGGTTCGGTTCTGATTCGGTTCTGGTTCAGTTCTGGTTCTGTTTGCTTGAGTTTAGTCCTAGTTCTGTTTGCTTGAGTTTGGTTCTGGTTCTGGTTCTGATTGCTTGAGTTTGGTTCTGGTTCTGTTTGCTTGAGGTTGGTTCTGGTTCGGTTCTGGTCCGGTTCTGGTCCGGTTCTGGTTCGGTTCTGGTTCGGTTCTGGATCGGTTCTGGTTTGGTTCTGGTTCGGTTCTGATTCAGTTCCGGTTCGGTTCTGGTTCGGTTTGGTTCTGGTTCGGTCCTGGTTCGGTTCTTGTTTGGTCCTGGTTCGCTTCTTGTTTGGTTCTGGTTCTATTTGCTTGAGTTTGGTACTGGTTCTGTTTGCTTAAGTTAAATTCTGGTTCTAACCCTAACCCTAACCCTAACCCTCCTAACCCTAACCGTAACCCTAACCCTAACACTAATCATAATCCTAACCCTAATCCTAACCCTAACCCTAATCCTAACCCTAACCCTAATCCTAACCCTAACCCTAATCCCAACCCTAACCCTAACCCTAACCCTAATCCCAACCCTAACCCTAACCCTAATCCCAACCCTAACCCTAATCCTGACCCTAATCCTTACCCTAACCCTAATCACAACCCTAACCCTAACCCTAATCCTAACCCTAACCCTAATCCCAACCCTAACCCTAATCCTAACCCTAACCCTAATCACAACCCTAACCCTAACCCTAATCCTAACCCTAACCCTAATCACAACCCTAACCCTAACCCTAACCCTAATCCTAACCCTAATCCTAACCCTAATCCCAACCCTAACCCTAATCCTAACCCTAACCCTAATCCCAACCCTAACCCTAACCCTAACCCTAATCCCAACCCTAACCCTAACCCTAACCCTGACCCTAATCCTTACCATAACCCTAATCACAACCCTAACCCTAACCCTAATCCTAACCCTAACCCTAACCCTAATCCTAACCCTAACCCTAACCCTAATCCTAACCCTAACCCTAATCCCAACCCTAACCCTAACCCTAACCCTAACCCTAATCCTAACCCTAACCCTAACCCTAATCCTAACCCTAACCCTAACCCTAATCCTAACCCTAATCCTAATCCTAACCCTAATCATAACCCTAACCCTAATCACAATCACATGCTTTAGAGGAACTCTGCATGTTTCCACAGCAGGAACCAGGGTCTAACTTTAGTTTCTGTGGAGTTAATTTCCCCCTTAAAAGTTCCTGCTTGGGGGGTAGTACTTTTCAAAGATCCAGGAACTTTAGGGGGCGGGGCCTGCAGTGCTGAACGTTCCTGATTGGTAGAGTACTCTCAGTGATTTTATTTCACAATAACATCTCACACACACCTGTGATTCTCTTGGTCTAATAACTCCTGAACATCGATCTTCTCTGAGCCTGATAGTGTGAATGCGTCTCTGTCAGCTCCCGGTGTTCCAGTCTGAAGAGTGACCCTGTAAACTTGAGACCTTCAGCTGAACATGTCAGTGTTTGTAGAGTTTACAACAGCTGTTGAAACACAGAAGGAGTCCTCGGGAATGCATCCTAGTTTAGTTTTTATTCAAATGTCCAAATATCCTCATCAGATATTTAATGATCGTCTAAAGACGTTTGTGAGGGATGCATCCGGCTGAGAGTCTCCAGTTAACAGGGTAATTTTTAAAGTGGAACATCGGTCCATCTCTGACATGGCTTAACTTCTCATGCTTGCTCCTTCTATGGAGTCATCTTTGTTGAATGGCCTTCGTCTCTTTCTTTACTGCCCTCTACTGGTCTGGAGGTGTAGTGCAGCCACTTTAACTGCTTCTCCAAATGTCACTAACCTGATTTACATAATCTTCACTGCAAAGTTCCTGGAACTAAACGTTCTTGCAGCTCAAACGATGCTAAAGCACTCTGGCATGAACTTTACATGCAAGCAGAAATGTGCAGAACTATATTTAGCATATCTGCAACATGATATATCCAGATATATACCCTCCTATAGAGGTCACTGTGACAGCTCAGTGTCAATGCATGCATTAGTGTGAGCAGGGTGTCAGTTTGAACAAGAAGAGTTCACTTTGGATATTCATTGATTAAGAGATTAAATAGGATTCATCAGGGAACATGAGGATGATCCAACAGGTGGTGAAACCTCCTCATGTCTTCACTGTGTTTGCATTTCTCACACACACTGATCTGCAGTGATTACAGAGTCTTCAGTTGAGATGAAAGTGGACTTTGCACACACACACACCTTGGTTTACTGTGTGTGTGTGTGCGTAGGCGTCACTCCAGGCTCACTTACATGCCGGATTCATCACGGTCAGTGACAGCCAGACGGCACCACCGACACTAAAAACGTCACCCTGGAATTTATGTGTTTGCAGGCCTCCAATTATTCCATCAATCCACAGAGAATCAAAGGTCTGCTGATCGGTGAGGAGGGAGTGTTCCTCTCGCTGTGATCTGTGCATGAAGGTAAAAACCTGTGATGGGGGTCTTACATTTCTGAAGAGGGGCAGAGCCACGTTTTCAAACGCAGGCAAGTCGACCACATACTGTCCCACGGTGTACTCCCGTCTGCCGTGAGGCGCAGCCGAAACGTCTCTGTGAGTGAAAACAATATGAAGGTTTTAGGAGAGACAGCTCTTTCAAAGAGAGCAGGTATCTGTGTTCAGAGAGGACGAGGACACGGCTGCTACCTGATTCTGGACAGCTGGCCTCTCTGTCCCGTCACTGTGACCACATCAAAGCCGACTCTCCGGCCCCCCTCCCTGACCTCCTCCGTGTAAAACCCTTCAACCCCCGCTCCTGATGACGCCAAGGCTTCACAGGCTTTCTGGACCAGAGTGGTTTTACCCACACCTGCAGAACAAAAGGCACAGCGACACCACAGCGTGTTATCACAGGAGCAGCATCGCACTGGGAAGTGTTGGTGCTGTTTAATCCATTCAATGATCCTGTTCTACTTAATGCAAACAGAGTTACATCTTAATATCTCTGCATTGACTAGAAACTGAACTGAATCATCCAGTGAGCGTGTTATAACTGTCACTAAAGGTGCATTTCGACCAAGAGTTCCGGGGTCTTTTAGCCCCCAGAACTACTTTATCCTAAACTAAAAGGTTCCTGTGCCCCCATTGTTGTCTGTGTTTCGACCACGGGCTGAGGCCCCGGGTAGATGTGCAAATCAGGCCAGTGACATATGAAGAAATAAAAAAGTAAATGCACTACACCACCAGACCAGTAGAGGGCAGTAAAACAAAGACGAATGCCATTAATCACAGATGACACCATAGAAGCAGACGGACAGGCAGGTATCATTATGAACAACACAACAGTTAGCCTGTTAGCATGAAGAGACTCAGCTGGCGCTGTTTTAGATGGTGCTATATTTCATCACAGATGGATTCACTGAATCAACACGTGAGAGGAGATAAGCGCGAGTAGCAAAGACGTTTCAACACGGCTTTAAAATCCTTTTGAACTCAAAAAGCCGTGTTAGAGATCGGACGGTGTTTTGGTTTAAACAGCGACCCTGTTAACTGGAGACTCTCAGCCGTATGCATCCCTCATAAACGTCTTTAGACGATCATTAAATATCTGATGAGGATATTTTGAATCTCAAAACTCCCTCTGTGTTTCAACAGCTGTGTAAACTCCACAAACACTGACACGTTCAGCTGAAGGTCTCCAGTTTACATGGTCACTTTTAAAACCGTAACACCGGGAGAGACGTATTCACGGTGGGGCTGAGAGAAGACTACTGTTACAAGCTGCTAAATCAAGAGAATCACAGCTTCTTCTTTTGAAAAGTACACACACATACAAAAAAGATAGAACAAATAAAAACTAATGAAAGAAAGAGAAATCAAGAGAATCACAGATGTGTGTGATGTTATTGTGGACAACGAGCGGAATAAAAACACTGCAGGTTAATCCACCAATCAGACACGTTCAGCATTGCAGGCCCTGCCCCCAGAAAGCCCCGGGACCTTTGAAAAGTACTGACCCCCCTAGCAGGGGCTTTTTAGGGGGGAGATTATCTACCCCTGAACTAAATTTAGACCCTGAGTCCACCGGTCGGGGGTAAAGTCCCTCTGGTTGAAAAATGCCTTTACAGACAGATGTTGAAAACCTGCTCAGAATGATTTCACTGAATATTTAAGGTTGTACATTGAACATTTAAATGCACGCTGTATCTCACCAGGATTTGCAATCATGAAGTTTTAATCCTTAAAATGTATTCATGAGTTTACACCTGTCCATGCAATAAGTTCTGCACATTCTGAATTAAACAAATATAATTCTGCAGAGGAACTCTTGAGAAACAGTGACCAGAAACTTGTCAGAATAATGCTAAATTTTGCAACTTCATGATGAAGTCTTGTTTCTCTAAGCAAAGAGTTAAACTTGTGATTCTTTCAACATTTAAAGATAGTTATTGGGCTTTTATTTTGTCTTTCAGAGGGGATATTACTTGTAAAATTGATCCTAATTGTTAGAAATGATATAAATAGCTTCTTATAGCCTGTGTCTCTGAGTGTAAACGTTTGAAACAAGCTAACATTAAATAAACACACTCTGGGTTTAAACAGCTGACTGACTCTCTCTGATTAACAGGACTGTAAGGTTCCCAGATCTGACCACAGAGTCTGTTTACTGTTACCTGGAGGTCCTGTCAGGAAGACGTGTTTGAACATCTCAGCTCTCCTCTCTGCATGCTGCTGCAGCACTTCCGTACACAACGAGCTGACGCATGCGCAGTGGGCGCAACAAGCGAGCTCTTATTTTGTAGGTAAACTGTAAGTAATGTTTATTTTAGCTGATTTAACTGATTACCTATCATCAGAGGAAACTATAAGACAGCAGATAAACAACAGATACTTTATGGCTGTAAAAAGAGTCAACTTTGAAAACAGAGAGACTTTATTTATTCAGGATTTTCAAAATAAAAGCTCTTCTTTAACCCTTTCATGCATTAATTATGACAACCAAATTCAGGTTTTTTTTCTGTGATTTTGTTGCTCTTTTGGCATGAAAAACCAAGATTCAAACTTTTTTTTTTTTACACATTTTTTTCAAAGATATTTTCATATAGCAGAATTCCATATTTCTATTTATTTTATTATTTAACTATTATTTTTTTAAATGTAAAAACTACCTCTGCTACTCACCACTGCACTTTTATCATATTATTTTAGTCTGTACATATTAGTCATGCCTATTTGTTGTTCTTTTGTTTTTATAGCTGATGTTATTGTTATTACATTTTTTTTATTTGTGTCTTATTCTTATGCCTTGTACAAAGAGAGCACAGTTTACCAAAGTCAAATTCCTTGTGTGTTCAAGCATACCTGGACAATAAAGCTGATTCTGATTCTGATTTTGATTCTGATATGTCCACTGGAATGGACACCATGTGTTCTGGTTTCAGAAAACACCCTGTATCAATAATAATACAGTAATAACAGTGTTACTGTGTTTATTAGTATCCTGTACGCCTTTCTTGTTGTATCACACTCTGCTATTGAGCAACACAAAACATAAAGGTACAGATATGCAATTATGTTTTAACAACAGAAATATATTAACTTATAGCCAAAAAGAGTGACTGATGATGAAGTATTTTGAAGAGCATCAGTCACAGTAATGGAACAAATTGGAGCTGAAATATAGTCAGTGATGCATGATGTCAGAATTTCCTCCTAATATAAAATCAATACTTTGAAAATGTAAGAATAATAGGACTCCTAAGATTGTACTTGATGCCACAATATTTTCTTTTTACCTGCAAGGCTCACCTAAAATAGAAGGATTGAACAGATATTCAGGCGGAACTTGGCATTTCTGTTCTGGCTGTCGGCCATCTTGGATTAGAGGGGGAAAAAATGCACATAGAGTGGCTGCTCGTGAGGTGACGTTGTATAGAATGATGCACCAGTTGCCACTGCAGTGACTGATGTGCAACTTTACCATCAAAACCAATCTATATGCAAGATAATGTTTTTTGAATAGCTGTCCACTGAAGTTACCACTATGCATGAAAGGGTTAAACGGATATCCAAATAGATTCTGTTCACATGTGTACATTATTATATTCTGTATCCAATTTCTCTGTTTACTAAGTGCACATTTAAAGTTTCTGACCCCTGATGTGTTGAAGAAATTAAGCTTGCAGTTACATAAACTCAGAACAATCACAGTTTAAGTATCTCTCTTAGATGCTCTGTATGCAAACACACTCATTAGATCATAATACTTCTGCACTTTCTCAGTTGCACATTATTGAGGTTTGTTGTCCCGCTGTACTCAAATAAACATTAAATGAATCCTGTTATAACCGCCACAGAGCTACTGTTTCAGATTTGATTATCAAATAACACCAACGTTAACATGCAAATCAGGCGGTATTATTTGAATGAATCCCCTGAAGTGTCTCTGGAGCTCTCTGCGTGTGCAAACTGGAAACAAGAGCAAGTTTTACTTTAATGTTTTAGCTAATAAACATGGAGAGAGATTTTATATCCTCTCTTATCCTCCTCAAAGACTTCTTCATGCAGATGTCCTGCAGTGTGTTGTTCCAGGAGAGATTACACAGACGTATGAAAAGCTTCTCTTTATTAGAAAGGTCAGAAAATCTGAGTGCAATAAGCTAAAAGTTCAAATAAATAAAGATATAATCTGTACACATTTTACTGCAGTTTATCCCCACTTCCTTTTTCTCTGTTTATTGTCTTGCATCAAAAACCCAAAGACACATCTTCACATCAGTAAACACCAGACTCTGTTCACATATCTCATAAAATACTGCTCAATATTTCATAATCATATCTTCATTGCTTGACAGAATGAGAACAGCTGTTTACACCTCATCTTTATATTTAAATCTTTCTCTGTTCTCTTTCACCAAAACATCAACACACCTCCCTTTAGTGTGCACACCTGTTTAACAACAAAGATAAGGTGAGACTATCTTCTTCTTATCTGCTCCTCGTCTATAACACACAGGAAGACAATAAGTCACATATTAACATGTTATCTAAAGAGTTTATTCTCTCTGTTTTATAAGCACCAAACATCAGGATTAAATCAGCGTCTGTGCACATCAACAAACCTGACTCTGACAGATTTCATCTTCTTGTCACTCAATCATTTGTCCAACATGTCCGGCTGCCTGCTGAACTGAGCGATGAAACATGAGGATCACATAAAGCTTGTCTTTGTTCTAAAACTGTCGGCCATCACAGCTGAGAAGTTACACAAACATGAAAGTTAGACTGTAAAAAAAATAAAAAGACATCTCCTCCGCTACTATCCTACCAACATGCGTACCTAAAGTCTCTAAAAGTAGTATGGGAGGTAGAGTTTTCAGTTATCAGGCCCATCTTCTTTGGAATCAACTACCAGTCAGGGTCTGGGAGGCAGACACCCTCTCTACTTTTTAGAGTAGGCTTCAAACTTTCCTTTTTGATAAAGCTTATAGTTAGAGCTGGATCAGGCTTAGACCAGCTCTTAGTTATGCTGCTATAGACTGCTTAAGACTCAGACTGCTATAGTCTCAGACTGTTATAGGCTTAGACTACAACAGGCTCAGTCTGTTTTAGACTTGGACTACTATAGGCTTAGACTGCTATAGACTCAGACTGCTATAGTCTCAGATTGCTATAGGCTTAGACTGTTATAGTCTTAGACTGCTATAGTCTTAGATTGCTATAGGCTTAGACTGTTATGGCTTAGACTGCTATAGTCTTAGACTGCTATAGGCTTAGACTGTTATAGGCTTAGACTACTAAAGGCTCAGTCTGTTTTAGACTTAGACTACTATAGGCTTAGACTGCTTTAGACTCAGACTGCTATAGTCTTAGACTGCTATAGACTCAGACTGCTATAGACTCCGACTGCTATAGACTTAGACTGCTATAGTCTTAGACTGCTATAGGCTTAGACTACTATAGGCTTAGACTGCTGTAGACTCAGACTGCTAGTCTTAGACTGCTATAGACTCCGACTGCTATAGACTTAGACTGCTATAGGCTTAGACTGTTATAGGCTTAGACTGCTATAGGCTTAGACTACTATAGGCTCAGTCTGTTTTAGACTTAGACTACTATAGGCTTAGACTGCTATAGACTCAGACTGCTATAGACTCAGACTGCTATAGACTTAGACTGCTATAGGCTTAGACTGCTATAGACTTAGACTGCTATAGACTTAGACTGCTATAGACTCAGACTGCTATAGACTCCGGCTGCTATAGGCTCAGACAGCTATAGGCTTGGACTATAATAGGCTCAGTCTGCTATAAGTCTGGTCTGCTATAGTCTCAGTCTGTTTTAGACTTAGACTACTATAGGCTTATACTAACAGGGACACTGACACACTGGGATCCTATGTAATCATCACATGGTGTATCCAGGGAGTTTGTTAGCCACCAGCTGAGAGATGTGCTGATACTCCTTTCTGAAGTCCAGTGATCCGAGCTGATCCTCGTCCTCGTCTTCTCCCTGAGGTTCATAAGACGACACTGACTCTGCAGAAACACCTCGAGCCGCCCTGCTACCCCTGCTCCCCTCGCTCCTCTGACCTTGTGATGATATTAAACTGTCAGTGCCAGAGCTCCTCTCCCCTCCGCTGCTCTCTCTGGTGAGTTTCCTGGAGAGCACAGTCTGTAAGGAAGCTGACGTGTCTCTGTCAGCGTCAGAGGAGGAGAAGCTGAGGGCTGAGGCCCGGGTTCGGGGTCGGATGATGTGGGTCCCCATCAGAGCGTGATGTGGAGGAGAGCTGGGAGCTCTGACGGGCACGGGGAGGGCCGCTCTCCTGCGGACTCCCTCAGATCCTGAGTCAGAGGGGAGGCGGGCCGGAGGCTTTGGGGTCTTGGCTCTGGAGGACTCGGGGCTGCTCACGGGGTCAGGAGAGTAAGCGTCACTGAGCTCCAGGCTGTTAAAGTCATCAGCGTAGTCCTCCTCCTCCTCGCCTCCCTCACCAGCAGAGCCTGAAACTGAAGATTTGGAGCTGCTGCTGCCTGCAGACGACTGAGCGTCCTCTGCGTCTCCGTCAGACTGGGATTGATTTGATTCGCTCTGATGCTCGCTCTCGTCTTTGTTTCTGGGAGGAATGTCTCTCTCCTCCGTGGGGATGTGGATAAGCAAAGAGAGGGGTTCTTTCTCTGAGTTTCCTGGAGAGCGTTTGTCTTGTTTGCTGTGAGATTTCTGATTGAGAGTGACAGTCTCTCTGAGAGCAGAGTCCTCCTTCATGCTCTCTACGGCAGTCTGGATGTTTTCATTCAGACTCCAGGCCGCCTTTAAATCTGGTTTCCTCTTGCTGACCTTCTTCCCTGACCTTCTCTTCCCCTGAGACACACCTGGCTGAGTTTTATTCTGTATCAACTCCATGCATTCTCTCCGTCTCGCTCTATCAGGAGAGATGTTCTTCATCCTGAGATTGAATGTCTTAGTTGAACCGAAGACCAGCTTCTTCCTTGGAGACGTGCTGTCTCTGTCTTTCCCTCCTGACGCTGCGAGCTTCCTTAAAGGTGTGGAGCAGTTTCTCGGGGACTGTAAAGGCTTTAGAGCCGGGCTGATCCCACGCCTCGTGTTCTGTGACGGCTCTGCAGACGCAGGTCGGTAAATCCAGGATAGATTCGGATGAATGGAGAGCGGCTGCCGAGGACTCGGCCCGTTCAGCTGTGACAGCTCCACCAGAAGAGCGTTCAACAGAGGCAACTGCTGCACGGCCTCCCCGAGGATGTTTGGCGTCACACCGCGTGCTCCTCGTGTTTCTGCGTCCTGTTTTCCTCTCTGTGCGGTCGCAGCAGGAGGAGGAGTCACACCTTCACCTTTATCTCCTTCCTCTGAGGACGAGTCTTCAAATGGAGAGTTGAGATCGGGGGATGTGTGATCGCCTCGTTCAGTTCTGCTCCTCTCCTCTGCAGAGTTACAGAAGAACAGATGTGGAGGACAGAATGTGTCTTCATAGTTACTCTCTTTGAATCCCTCAGGTGTTTGTTTTCTCCTCTTTCCTTCAGTCTGCATGTCAGCACACACACCGCTCTCCTGTTCCTCTTCATTCTGCATGGTGTCCTCCTGGGATGTTTGGTTTCTGCAGAGATCAGATTTCTCCTGCATGGATGAGAATGCCTCCCCACAATCAGGAGGGAGTAATCCTGCAGGTATGTTTCCCTGCATACTGCTCTCAGTCCCTCCTGATGGATCCTGCAGCACGGTCCCTCCTGATGAATCCTGCAGCACGGTCCCTCCTGATGGATCCTGCAACACGGTCCCTCCTGTTGCACGCTGTAGCACGGTCCCTCCTGTTGCACGCTGCAGCACGGTCCCTCCTGATGGATCCTGCAGCACGGTCCCTCCTGATGGATCCTGCAGCACGGTCCCTCCTGTTGCACGCTGCAGCACGGTCCCTCCTGATGGATCCTGCAGCACGGTCCCTCCTGATGGATCCTGCAGCACGGTCCCTCCTGATGGATCCTGCAGCACGGTCCCTCCTGATGGATCCTGCAGCACGTTCCCTCCCAGACTCTGGAGTTTATAACTCAGAGACATGGATCCGATCCTCTCCCCGCTGAGGCTGCAGACGCTGATGATCCCTCGCTCTCCGTGAGATGAGGCAGCAGAGACGCCGTGTTCGGTCACATCCTGCCTGATCCTCTTCATCACTTTGTGCAGAGACAGCAGAGAGGTCCCCACCAGCTTAGGGAGGTCCTCCTTCACATCCAGCACCATGGCGTACAGAGGAGTGCTGGACAGCAGGGTCTGCAGAGAGCTCAGCCCCATGTTGAAGAAGCAGCACTTCCCTCTGTTGAACACGTGTTCTTGCTGGTCCTCCTCTCTGCTCTGTGGAGGCTGATAGATCAGCAGCGTCGGGAAGTCCAGCAGTCGGACCCCCACAGCCAGCTGGTCTGACACTGTACCCGGTTTATGAAGTCTGATGTGTTCCACTAAGAGCTCGAATGAAAACAGAGTCTCCATGTTGTCTCTGTTTTGTAGTCCTGGCATCATAAAAGCTTTAAAAAACTACAAAAACAACTAAAGAAAGAGCTCCGAGCTAATCCAGCGCTGAGCTTCTCTCGGCTCCATGGAAACAAGCTGATGTCGCGCTCCTGTGACGTCACAGGACGCGACGGGGCAGCTGGGAAATGTAGTTCTATTGTTTGTTTTAAATATTTAATTAAAAACAGTTATATTTCTCTAATTTAGCACTTTATTTTTATGTAATGATGTTATAGAGAGTGTTTGGTTCGTTTGTCTTCATACAGGTGATATCCTGAGTTTATTCAATATTTATAACAATACTACTACTACTACTACTACTACTAATAATAATAATAATACTCTATTTATATTTATAAAATTAAATAAAATCACACAATAAAAGCTTTCCTGTAAAAATGTGTCTTGAGAAATGAATGTATAAAGTCATTAAATTTCAGCATATCTGTGTACCTGTCTCTGCTGCAGCTCTACTTATGATCTTCTGCATGCAATCTTTAAAAGAAGCCACTCTGTGTCTGAACACCTTTTTAGAATTTCATATTTTTTCCCCCCATGTTGTGTTTATGATTATGTGCAGGTGCTACCTTGGTCAGGTCCAGGTCTGTCTTTTAATAGATAATTTAATCACAAAGGTTCAAACAGGTCAGCTTCCGCCTGGTGCATGGTTGCTCATGCACGAGCAAAATCACAGGTAACGTTGACTTCATGCAACTGGTCCCATTGCTGCCTTGAAAGAGCTTAAATCATCAACAATAACCGTATTGATCTGATTGAAAGAGGTTTAGTCAAATAATTGTGATTACAAACATTAACAAATGTAGGAAATGTTAGAGTGCCAGGATGTACTGTTATGTAGTCCTTTATTTGAGGCTGTCCTTTAGGTTCAAGTATTTTCCTTTAATGAGGCGTTTTGTTTTTTCCAAATCAAGAAAAACTTAAACACACGTGTAAATATGGGATCATGTACTCGAGGTCTACACTTTCAAAGTCCTTCAGGTGGATCAGCTGATCAGTGTTTACACCAGCTGTATAATTTACATTTAACCCTGTGTGTGTTTTATTTTTACCTCTTATTCTAACTTCTATCTCCTATCATGGTCCTAGAAGATCAAAGTGCATCACTGTGATCTTGTACTGTTTATATTTAAGATAAGATAAGATAAGATAAGACAGTCCTTTATTCGTCCCACAAAGGGAAAATTTAAGTGTTACAGCAGCAAAGTAGACAGTGCAAAACAGTATAAAGTAAACAGTAGCATATATAGCAATTATTAAAAAGTTATAAGCAATTCAAAATAAAGAAGTAACAATAAGCATATCTTATATACACAACTAAATAAGTGAATTTACAAATATTTACAAAACCAGTGACGCAGTGAAAAATGTGCAGACTTGTAGCATAGGTATAAAACAATGTACAGAACAGAACTGAGAAGATGAGTAGAATATTGCACATGTAAGAAGAGAGGGATTTATAATGATAATAAGATAAGATAAGATATACTTTATTTGTCCCCCGCTGGGGGAAATTCTTTTGTTACAGCAGCTTACAACACGGGACAGGGGAATACAACAATGTACTAACATAGTTAAAAATATATAATAACAATAATAATAGCGATGACAAGGGTAAAATATAATAGAATAAAATAAAATAGAATGAAATAAAACAGAATAAAATAAAATAAAATAAAATGAAATAAAGTAAAAATGAAATAAAATATGGCAACTATTACAGATGTTTACACACTATGTACACTTCTGTCTGATAAATAGATAAGGTAAGTTATTGCACGGTAAAAATTGCACCAGGTTATTTAAAAAGAAACATACACTGTATGAAGAAACAGTGCGATTCAGATGGATACAGTAGTTATTTGTGAATGTGCCAAGTCACATAGTAACTTCCATGTAGTGGAATGAAAGATGAGAACAGATGATTAATGGGACACAGCAGTGCTGGTGTTAAACAGTCTGATTGCAGATGGAATGAATAATAAATAATAATAAATAATAATAATAATAATAAATAAATCTTGACTTGTATTCCCTCTTCGGTGCTTTTCTAACTGCTGGCTTCACTCAGAGTGATGAATGAATATCTGCAGGATGCTTCTATTCACCACAGCATGCAGCCTAGTGTTTGATCTCAGAGCTGTGAAAATGACTTTAAGTCTGATTCTGAATATCTGCATGAAAACAGATCACAAATGAAGAAGCCACAAGACTTCTGCAGCTGGCCAGGTGGTGGCGCTGTGGAGCTGAGCTCTGAATCAGTCTCTCTGTGTGTGTGTGAATGAAAGGAGGACACATCGAACAGCAAGCAGCTCGTCCTCCTTCCATACCTCTCAGCCTCAGAGGACAGGGTCTGTGTCTCTCCTTCAGTAAACCCAGCAGATAGACCCTGTGGTCAGAGAGCAGAGTCTGACCGAGCGTCAGGGGGGCGTGGCCTCTCCTCCCTGCGTGCTGACGTCACGGAGGTAGGTGCTGTGTGTTGGATGCGTTAGTGTTCAGTGTTGAGCAGCTCCAGTCTGCAGGCTGACTCTCTGAGCGCACACACACACACCGACTGCCTCTGCGTCCTCTGGGGTTTTTACTCTGTACGGATATCTGCCGGGGATCCTGGACTCCTCACCAGGACCGGACCCCCCTCTCACACCGGGACCGGACCCCCCTCTCACACCCTGAGGTAAGAGCTCTGCGGGGTTTTTCTGCCTGCGTGACGAGACACAGAGTGGAAAAGTCGAGGAGCTGAGGCTGAAAGTGAGGAGCGCTGCTGCTGAGAGAGAGAGAGAGAGAGAGAGGGAGAGAGAGAGAGAGAGAGAGAGATAAAAGAGACAAAGAGGAAAGTTATTTCAGGAGCTGAAGGAGGAGAAGAGGAGGACTGGTCTGGTGTTTAAGGAGGATCCATGGAGCCTGTGTTTCATGTGTTATAAAGAGAGAGAGAGAGAGGAGAGAGAGAGAGAGAGAGAGTGAGTAGGGGAGAGAGAGAGAGAGAGAGAGGGGGGGCTGCTGGTTCAGACTGTACTGGACTGTACTGGGTTGTACTGGGCTGAGTAAAACCATGTAGGGTCACAGGATCCCATTAATTGATTTCATCTTATCAACCTGATGATATCCCCATGGTGACGTCACACCCCAGGGCACGCGTGAGGATGCAGGTCATTTGGATCTGGATCACAGATCTTTGTGAATGGATGTTTATTTGGATGCAGGGACTCAGAGCCACCCACAGGGGGCAGTGAAGGCACCCATGCTCCCCATGACTGATCCGGACTGATCATTAAAAGCTCTCACAGATCCAGGCTGCATGTGAAATCTCTTATTTCTAGAGTCCCTCTATCCGGACTCTGCAGTGTTTGTGGTTTCCTGTAACATTAGGTTTTGTTTGGACTCTGCATAAATACAATCTGGAAGCCTGCTGGTGCACAGTGTGCTGGTTCACATATTGGTCTATGTAAGGGGGTTCCCAGACTTTTCAGCCTGCAACCCCCAAAATATAGGTGCCAAAGACTTGTGACCCCCACTGTCCCAAGAAGTGATTTAATGTGGCTTCATTTAGCTCGTCTGCAGAAAATGACCCTACCTATATGAGCATGTGTCTGTGTTTCCTACTGCTGCTGATGCTTTTGATAATTAACTGTTCACTATTCCTAAACTTAGAAGTCATCTTGCAAAAAGAGAGGCAGAAAACTCATTACATTTTCTATTTTCAAGGTTTTATTTCAAGCATAGCTTCCATTTTTGTCTATATTTTTTACTATAATGGGTAAAATGTACTGTTTTTAGACAACTTGAATTAAAAAAACATTCTGGAAGACATCTCACGACCCCCCATTTGTGTCTCGTGACCCCCCCCATTGGGTCCCGACCCCCACCTTGGGAACCCCTGGTCCATGTGAGCAGCTCCAGCACACCCTCCTGGATCTCCCTGCAGCTCCAGTAAACATGTGAGATGTTGTTTGTCCTCCAGCAGCGGATCCTCTGCTGTTCTCCTGCAGGAAGTTTACGCTGCACAATAACTAACTTCCCATTAAAGGGAAACCTGGTCCTGTTCCAGTCTCAACAACAAGCTGGCTTCAGTGTGAGGTCCCATTGTTCCTCCTGGTTTATATCCTCCTGGCTGCACAGCTCAGCGCTGAAACACACTCTGCTGCTCCCGAGCATTCGAATCAATACCACACATGATTCTTCACAGGGGTTTATGTCTGAGAGAGATTAGTGTGAGTGTTTTTAGACCGTTCCTCCGGCTCGTGGCCTGATGTAACATTTCACATACTTTAACATCTCAAACCCGGGGAATGAGTCCAGCTGGTCTGCACACCAGGGAGGGGAACTCTCCTGAACCGGCATAAAGACGTCTGTGCTGATGTGTGAATAACGCTGTGTTATTGTGCACGGCAGCGAAAAACAAGCCTGTTATTCTGCAGACCTTTCCAGTAATGATTCATGTGTCTGCTAATAAACCTGTTGCATCTGTTATGAAACCTCCAAGAGCTGCAGTTAGAAGGACTTTCACCTTACAGATGCAAACTCAGGATTTATTACAGATAAATGATACATCATCTCTTATATGGATGAAGATGAAGCTGCAGCACACTCTTCAGCTGCAGTGTGGTGCATGCACTCCTGCAGTTTCCCCAAATTGTGCAGGTGTGCTGCATGTGTGACTTCCTCAGCAGGTTAAAGTCAGGACAGTTTGCTGCAAGCGATCAAGCAAGGTGATTATGTTTGCATCATGTGACTGAAGTCAGACCACTAAGATGTTTGAAGCGTCATCAGTCTCTGCAGCTCTTCCTCGTCCGCCATCTTGGATTTGTTGTCAACATTTAGGCCCAATCTCAATGTCCACCCTCAAGCCCTCACTGACTTTGAGGCACGTTCCTGCTAAGTCAGTGAGGGCTTAGGGCTGTCACACAGTAAAATCATCAAGTGTGTGAGGGATCTCTCTCAGACTTTTCGAGCCCTTTATGCCCCCTTTCTGTAAGTGGTTATTTTTGCAGGCTTAGCGTAAGGGAATTACCCATAGTTCATAGCATTGTGACGTGAAACAAGGGATTCCCAGGGGAAGCCCTCGAGCATGGAGGGTAAACGAATGCCTTAACATGAAATTAAAAAAAGTGCAACAGTAAACAAGAAGCATGAAAGTTGCAATGAAATGTACAGGCACAAAAGTTTGCCTGTAAGTATAAATAGAGACAACATCCATCATCTATTTATCTTGTGTGGTTAAGCAGTCTTTACAGTAAGAGAATGGATCACATGACAGGCAGGCTGTCCCTTAAGTGCCTTGAATTTCAGGAAAGTAAAAATTGTGCAATAATAATTCCTAATATCTCTAAGGTGAGCTGGTGACGTCATGCAGGTCACGTGAGAAGTTGCAAAGTGCTGTTTCATTCACAGTTCTACAGTTTGAGCCCTCACAGCCTCCTGCCCTCGATCACTTTCCAGGTGACATCAGTTAAGTCAAAAAGGGCTCAGGGCTTAGGGTGGACATTGAGATTGGGCCTTAAACTTCTGCTGCTCTCCTCTTACGTCATGTCTGGCCTTCCTCCCCTCCCAGCTTGGAGTGCATGTTTGAAGGAAGGTTTGTGAAGGACAGATAGTGAGCAGCATCCTCTCTGATGTATAAATGAGCTTGCTCTGGCTCTCTCCCTGCAGCTCCTCAGCAGCCATGATGACGATGACAGCGCTGAAGAGAGTCTTTCAGTCTCACTTTGAGCAGCGATCTGTTGCATCCTGTCGTCGACGCGCCGCGCAGACGAGGCCCCCGAAGAAGAAATATGTCCTCATCTATTTCTACCTCCTGCACGGCCCGAGCAGACGTGTGTAATGCAGGCGCAGAGATACGTCTTTCAAAATAAAGTTATGTGCACAATGCGAGTTCGTCTGAACAATGAGGCACCTGTCACGGTTTGGCAGAGCGGCGGCTTCCTGTGACATGCCTGCAGGCAGAGTGTTAACATTGCTGAGCTGGTTGGCATGTCTCTGACCTGGAGACGCCCGTCTACAGTTTCACTCTTTATGTTGGGATGTTGACGTTTCAGGGAACAGCCTGTAGGTCTGAAGTTATGTAACAGCACAGACTGGCGGTGATGAAGAGCTGAATTTACTTCAATGACCTCAGATCTCACAGTCACAGTTTGACTCGAAATCAAGCAGTTGGAGAACTTTTTACACTGTTTTTTGTCATTAACCTCTGAAACACAAACAATCATAGGGTGTTCAAAATATCTGGGACTACATCGCACATCAGCAGCAACTTCATGTCATCTTTAACTACATGTCATTCTGACATCCTGACATGTTGCATGACTCCTTGTCAGACCCTGATGTCTGTGAACAAACATCCTCAGAAAGTCTGGTGAGCAGAGTTTCTGAGACGTATTCTCTGAGTGTTTTTATGAAAGAGGCTCTTCAGTCTAGTTTCTGCAGGGCAGGTGTACAGTGGCCCTGAGGGTTCAAGTGCACAAACATTTCATGACCCAAAAACATTCTAGTGTGCAGGAACAAACATTTTATTAAACAGAAAATAATTTCATAACAACCAAAAAAATTACAAAATGTAAAAATATTTCATAACAAGCAAAAATATATTTTTATTTATTTATTATTATGTAAAATATTTTGTTTTATTATTATTATTATTTAGTTTTTTTCCATCCATGGAATATTTTTCTATTTTTATTAAATAATTTTTGGTACTTTGAATTTTTATAGTTTTTATTTATTTGATGAAATACTTTCTGAGTGCCATGAAATGTTTGTGCAGTTGAGCTTCAGGGCCACCATACAGGGGTCTAAAAGTACATTTTCGACCAAAGGTTCTGGGGTCTTTTAGCCCCCAGAACTACTTTACCCTGAACTAAAAGGTTCCTGTGCCCCCCACTGTTGTCTGCGTTTCGACCAGGGGCTGAAGTCCCGGGTAGATTGTGCAAATCAGGCCAAATGGAGAAAAAAATAATAATAATATTTTGAAACTTAGTAAAAAACTACACAAGTATGCATTCACAGGAACTCCTGAACTGAATTTAGACCCTGGTTCCTCCGGTCGAAATGCACGTAGTTCAGGGGTAAAGTCCCTAGTTCCAGGGTAAAGTTCCTGTGGTCGAAAAAGGTCTTAAAGGTGCATTTCGACCAAGAGTTCCGGGGTCTTTTGGCCCCCAGAACTACTTTACCCTGAACTAAAAGGTTCCTGTGCACCCCATTGTTGTCTGTGTTTCAACCACAGGCTGAAATAAAGAAAAGTACAACCCCCAGGGGCTTTTCAGGGGGGAGATTATCTACCCCTGAACTGAATTTAGACCCTGGTTCCTCCGGTCGAAATGCATGTAGTTCAGGGGTAAAGTCCCTAGTTCCGGGGTAAAGTTCCTGCAGTCGAAAATGGTCTTAAAGGTGCATTTCGACCAAGAGTTCCGGGGTCTTTTGGCCCCAGAACTACTTTACCCTGAACTAAAAGGTTCCTGTGCCCCCCACTGTTGTCTGCGTTTCGACCAGGGGCTGAAGTCCCGGGTAGATTGTGCAAATCAGGCCAAATGGAGAAAAAAAAAAATAATAATATTTTGAAACTTAGTAAAAAACGAAACTAGTATGCATTCACAGGAACTCCCTCTGTGCTTCAACTGTGTAAACTCCACAAACACCGTTACGTTCAACCGAAAGTCCCAGGACCTTTGAAAAGTACGACCCCCCAAGCAGGGGCTTTTCACGGGGGAGATCATCTACCCCTGAACTGAATTTAGACCCTGGTTCCTCCGGTCGAAATGCACGTAGTTCAGGGGTAAAGTCCCTAGTTCCGGGGTAAAGTTCCTGCAGTCGAAAATGGTCTTAAAGGTGCATTACGACCAAGAGTTCCGGGGTCTTTTGGCCCCCAGAACTACTTTACCCTGAACTAAAAGGGTTCTGTGCCCCCCACTGTTGTCTGTGTTTCAACCACGGGCTGAAATAAAGAAAAGTACAACCCCCAGGGGCTTTTCAGGGGGGAGATTATCTACCCCTGAACTTTAATTTAGACCCAGGTTCCTCCGGTCGAAATGCACGTAGTTCAGGGGTAAAGTCCCTAGTTCCAGGGTAAAGTTCCTGCGGTCGAAAAAGGTCTTAAAGGTGCATTTTGACCAAGAGTTCCGGGGTATTTTGGCCCCCAGAACTACTTTACCCTGAACTAAAAGGTTCCTTTGCCCCCCACTGTTGTCTGCGTTTCGACCAGGGGCTGAAGTCCCGGGTAGATTGTGCAAATCAGGCCAAATGGAGAAAAAAATAATAATAATATTTTGAAACTTAGTAAAAAACGAAACTAGTATGCATTTACAGGAACTCCCTCTGTGTTTCAACAACTGTGTAAACTCCACAAACACCGTTACGTTCAACCAAAAGTCCCAGGACCTTTGAAAAGTACGACCCCCCCAAGCAGGGGCTTTTCACGGGGGAGATCATCTACCCCTGAACTGAATTTAGACCCTGGTTCCTGTGGTCGAAATGCACGTAGTTCAGGGGTAAAGTCCCTAGTTCCGGGGTAAAGTTCCTGTGGTCGAAAAAGGTCTTAAAGGTGCATTTCGACCAAGAGTTCCGGGGTCTTTTGGCCCCCAGAACTACTTTACCCTGAACTAAAAGGTTCCTGTGCCCCCCGTTGTTGTCTGTGTTTCAACCACAGACTACCTCCAGGGGTTTTTCAGGGGGGAGATTATCTACCCCTGAACTAAATTTAGACCCTGGGTCCACCACTCGAAACGCACGTTAACTCCTGGGTAAAGTTCCTCTGGTTGAAAAATGCCTTAACAGAGAGATGGAATGAAGAGCAGGATGCTTCATGTGTGGGTTTCTTTCTGACGTTAACTACTCCTTCATTTCTTTGAAAACTCAAGCAATCAGGACTGTTGTTGTTGTTGTTGTTGTTGTTGTTGTTGTTGTTGTTGTTGTGACTTTCAGCACATGTAGATGTTTACATTTATAATCTCTTATAAACTATTCTAACAACGTGTATCAAGCGCCTAACCAAACCCAGATCTCCTTGTCTTTAACCTTTGCTGAAATCCTGCACAGCTCTGAGCTCTGATGGCGTCCTCTAACTGAGGGCGAGGTCTCTGCTCTTGCACCGTCCCCTGGTCCCCCCCTTGCTGCTCTCTGTGTTCCCATGGTGCTTTGCTGCCACTGTGCTGCTGACTCGTCATGATTAGAGAACAGAATACGGGAAACGTTTGGAGGACTTAATTCAGAGCACATTTGTGAGGGTGATGCATTTCCCCTCATTGCACACAGAAGCACAGAGAACTATGTGGCACCCTCCCCTCCCTCCCTCCCTCCCCCCACACACACACACACACATGTGATGCGGATCAGACCTGGTCTCTCAGTGCCGGCTGAGCGGCTGGCTGGACGAGAGTCACAAAAGGCCTCCGCAACCAAATCCTGTTGCTTTAGACTCAGCCAACCAGCGGCCTGCGGATCACATGCCGCTGCTCCTGTTGTGAGAGCCAGACTCGCTCCGGCTCTGTGTCCGTCTCTTTGTTGTGATAGCGGTCTGGACTCGTGGAGGATTCCAGCACACTCATCACTGTCAGGCAGGACCCATGCCGTCATTAGGTTCAGGGGGATTTTCTGCACTCACTCCTGTTTTTTCGAGCTGTGATTTTGTGTGTGATTACTGATGATCATCAGGTGTGCAGCACGGACAAAGACTGCACATGAATCTCTTTTAATCTGAGGTGTTAGTTTATTTGTAAGGTTGCATATCCCATCAGAGCTCCATAGATATCTTCCTCCAGATGAACAGACCTGAGCGATGTGTTGAAGTAGACGTGTGCTTTATTTGAAGGAGGCTTATAAACGAGAACATTCAAAGCTTAAAGTCTCATTGTTGTTCTCCCTTGTTCAGAGGCGCTGTCAGTCGCCTCACAGTGAGGACTCTGCTGTGTTTGTTATCTAACAGGATTTAAATCTGAGCTGAGAGATCTGCAAAGTCCTCAGTTTGAAGCTCAGGTTGTCTTTATGTTTTATTTCTTGTAAGGTTCTTAAATCGAGCTGAATCATCCTCCAGTCAGATCCAGTAGATCTGTCATCCTCTGATGCACACAGGAGCTCACATGCTGAACACAGACCCTCTTCCGTCTGAGTCTGCTCTTTTAGTTTCAAGATGAGAGGTGCAGAATGTCCAGGATGTTACATAAAGTCTGGTTAATACTTCTACTAACTCAGAAAACTCTCCTTTATAGAGGATGAAATCCTCAGCTGTGAGGAGCACGTGTGAACCGAGGATTCATGGACATCTTCACTCCTGAGTTTCCTGAACTTGTCCTGAAGTTAGTGATGAAATGAGCTGCAAACACAGAGCAAGGTGAAAGAGAAGTTTTGAGTTACGTTCCTGTAAAAGGACTGAATCATCCTCCTCTCCTAAACTAACACATCAGAGTCAGATGATCCAGTAGATCTGTGTTCTTCTGATGCTCTATGCTGCACACAAGAGCTCACATGCTGACCACAGACCCACTTCCATCTGAGTTTGCTCTTTTAGTTTCAGGATGAGAGGTGCAGAATGTCCAGGGTGTTAAATGAAGTCTTGGTTATACTTCTACGAACTCAGAAAAGTCTCCTTTATGGACGTGTGAACCGAGGATTCCTGGAAATATTCACTCCTGAGTTTCCTGAACTTGTCCTGAAGTTAGTGATGAAATGAGCTGCAAACATGGAGCAGGGTGCGTGATAAGCTTTGAGGTACGTTCATGTAAAAGGACTCAAAAGACCTGGTTCTGCTTTTCTGCTTTGAAGGACGCTGCAACCTCTGCTGTCCTGCCTCGTGATGAATTTATCCTCTTTCACATCTGAGCATCTTTCTGCTCCTGCAGCTCAGACTGTGTTTCAGTGCTCCGGAAGATCTCCTGTGTTCTTCACAGCAGACTGTTCCTGATGTTCCTGATGTTCCTGCAGATTGTTTTCTGGTTTGTTCTGTTTTTATTGATTGAAATCATCCGACCTTCATCAGGAGCATTTCCCTGCAGCAATCCTTGGTGTGGTTGTTGAGTCGCGGTGAGTCGTGGTGAGTCGTGGGTACGGCTGTGACAGCGGTGGTCTGTATCTGCGTTGAGGTCAGCTTGTCAGGTTCTTCTGGGGTCGTTCGTCATCTTCCTGGCCGTGTGGATAATGAGACGTCTCATGTGTAATCACTTTAATGGTGTAATCAGCTGAAGCGTTCCAGGGAAACTAAGGACGACGGCAGCAGCTGCTCGACCCGCGCGGCGTCTCCTCCCGATGAGACGTTATGGCGTGTGACGTGTGTCTGCCCATGTGGACGTCTGCTCGGCTGCTTTCTCTGTTTGTGTGTAGAGATGTTAATCTGATGGCACTGATGCGGTTTAGCCTCGTATGGAGATACCGTGTAGATTAGATCCAGATGGACGCCGTCTCTGCTCACATAAATTTAAAGGCATGTCAGCGACTCTCTGCGCAGCCTTTATCTGAAGGCTTTAATGTGAACAGCTGCTTATTCTACAAACACAAACAAACACAGTTTCCTCTGCAGATCCATGGGGTCGAGATTTAAGAGCAAAAGCATCGTTAGGAGATAAAGAGCGACGAGGACACGTCTGCAGGAGAACGGAGAGTCAATCCAAAGATAAGACATGTCACACGCTCCGTTATAAATCAACGCATCGGTCTTAAGACCAAAACAAGAGGCCCCTCTTTCCTTAACACATGTTTTAACTTCCACCTGTCTATGGAGGGAGGTTCAGGAGCACCGAGAGACGTGGCCTGAGATTCAGGGGGATTCACAATTGAATATCTTGGACGTCATTACGTCTCTTCTGTCCTGTAGCTGAGTAGATATGTTTTTTTCTGTGTTGTCGTGTGGACAGAGAAACAAAAAACAAAGTCAGAGAGAGACGTTATGAGAACGCAGCTTTCATGTTCTCCTGTAACTTCAGGATAAACCGGAGGAACCGTTTGTGTCCTTCAAAATAAAAGCATGTTTGTTATCAAAACAGGATGTTCAGTACGGGGCGGTAATCAATCAATCAAGCTTTATTCATATAGCACTTATATCATACAAATCAAATGCAACCCTAAGTGCTTTACAGTGATTGAAAAACAAGAAAGAAGCAGAAATGAAACAATGGCAAGACATATTAGGGGAAGATAATAATAAAAATAATAATACAAATTAAAAATAATAAGAATAACATCAAATAAAATAGAGACTAGTGCACACCAAAAATAAAATATATGTAATTAAAATAAGTTAAAACATCAAAATTAAGAATACAAATATTAAAATAGATTTAAAAGGGTAAGGATAAGAGTTGAAAAATAAAACTAAGGCTAAAAATATCAATAAAACTGAGTAGATAAATAGAAATTAAGTAAATGAATGAATGAGTAAGTTCATAAAAATAGAATAAGATAACAGTTAAAATTACTAAAATAATTTAAAAACATTTAAATCAATATTATAGTAAAGGTAGGTAATAAAATGGTTTAACCCTACATAAAAGCCAGGTTGAATAATTAAAGGTGACATATCACGCTTTTTTCATCAATATTGGTCTAAGAGGTCCCCAAAACATGTCTTTTAAAGTTTATGCTCAAAAAAACACTTTGAAATCAGATTTTGGTCTGCCTGAAAAACCCTCTTCTTTAGTCCTCCTCAGAACACTCTGTTTTCTCTCTGACCACGCCCCCTCAGGAAGTGGATGTGCCTCAGCTGTCCGGCATGTTGATCTAATGTTTACATGTTGGCTGAATATACACGGCTGCTCACAGACCTGCGTTACTTCAACCCTCTGAATCTGATCCAGAATCTGATCCTGACAGAGAGGCGCCTGCAGCAGGACCTTTCTGAAGGATTGGTCACAGATTTAGTGTTTCTTGTTGTTTTATTTGTCAGTATGTCGACGTGTGTCTTGGTACACAGCTACCAACATGTAGCTATGTGGCTATGCTAACTAGCGCTAACACTTATCCATGATAAATCAAAATCATCCACTAGATCTTCAAATCTGCAGACGTGGGGAGTAAAACCGACCTCTTTGTTTATTAAGACTGCCTACAACTAGCATGCCTCCCTCCTAAGCTCCTTGTTAGCACACATGTGTGCAGGGAATGAAAAACGGAGGAGGGATTCAGTATTATTTTATACAGTCTATGGGCTGAACAAGCTCTGAGCTCTGACTCCGTTACAGACCGGATGGCGTTGTGACGTATGAAAAACACTGAAAACTGAAACGGCTCGTTTCACACACATTTACAGAAAGGTGGAGAAATCAGAACAGGGGCAGAATGGATTTGCCAGGGACACATATTTCAGGTAGAGAACCATTAAAAAGTCCATTTTGCATGATATGTCACCTTTAAGTATTTAGTTTACATTTAAAAAGTCTCAGTATCTCTATCAGTGCCTCTCAGATCCGGTAAGAAGGCAAAATAAAAGCATCACAGATAACAGCTTTATGAGACGATGTCTTCTCGTGAGAAGTTGAGCGTGAACCCGTCATTCTAAAGTGAGTCGTATGCTATTTATAGTGTTTTTGGGCCTCTATTGAACGGACAGGGTGAGAGAGACATGAGACAAATCATACCGGGACCTGGAATCAGTCCTTTGACCTGAAGCATCTGTACATGGGGCGCCTGCTCGACCAACTTTTGCAAGGCATTCGTCAGTCTGAATATTTTTTTAGTGCATCATTTGCGTCCTTAGAATAAATGTTAAACTGCAGGGACAGGTTGATGCATTTTGGTGCATTATGAAGCTTATAAGAGGAGGTCTCCTCCCTCAACCCTCCCAGAGGTTGTCCTCCTGGTATCCTCCCTGCCTCCATCATTGGGCGTCCTCTCCTGCAGAATGTTCTTCTTCTTTGGTTTAATAAAGAAACGAAAGCAGCACTTCTACCCAACGTTACTCCTCATGTCAGAGCTGAACTTCACTCGTCTCTCCGGCCTTCTTTGTCTTGGTTTTAAAGGAGAAACTGATCTCCTGACGTTTTCAGCCTCCTTATGATTCAGATCTCGTGTCCTCCATGCTCTGATCAGTGAGTTTCACCCTCTCCTCGCTCCTCGCCGGGTGACTCTCCGTCGTGTGGGCCTCGTCTGGGTGAGAAAGCATTGCTGTGTCTGGAGGGGAAGCTTCTGCACGGAGCAGATGGTGCGGTGATAGAAGTCAAACGCTGAGCGTGCTGCTGCTGCTGGTGAGCTTCATGTCAGCCTCTGGTGAACCTGTGCCGAGGAAGAGGAGGAGAGGGGAAGCTGACGGTTAACGTAAAGGATCATGCGTCTCTTAACTCCAGAGCTGTGCATGAAATAAAAAGCTCCCTGATCTGGAAACATCTGTTTTCCTCTGCGATATGATCTGTAGATGATCTGTATGATGTTTTGTCCGTGCATTAGTCTTACCGTATCCGTGGTCACGTGACCGGCTTAGACCGGCCTGGACCTTCCTGTTTAACGCTGACCTTTGGACTCAGCGTTATGGACTAATCTGCATCCTACAGACGGACAGATGGAGACACATATGATGCTCACAGCTTCAGATGTCGCTCTGCAGATGTAAACATATTTCTCTTCCCTCATGAAATCATGAATCCCTCAGATTAAGTCTTTTTAACACGGACACGATGATGACGTGGGTCACCTCAGAGTTTAAAAACTAGTCTTAGAGTTCAGTTTAACCCTCTTCAGAGCCGTGCAGGTACATGTGGGTCACCTCAGAGTTTAAAAACTAGTCTTAGAGTTCAGTTTAACCCTCTTCAGAGCCGTGCAGGTACATGTGGGTCACCTCAGAGTTTAAAAACTAGTCTTAGAGTTTAGTTCAACCCAGGTACATGTGCTCAGGTCTGGAGCAGGGAGGTGTTTCACAGAGACAATCATTAAATAAACTCTCTCTTAAAAACATGTAGGGAAATGTGTCTCTCATGATGAATTATGTCTGCAGTTCCCACTCCCTTGGGGACTCATTAGGGTCCATATCGGGGGCGTTGGGGAGAGGCCACAGCGATCTGCTGACCCTCCTCCTATGTTTTGTCTACGTGTCTGTCATCGGGCCACAATGGAGGCTGTCCAGTCATTAACCCGATTGCCTCTGAGTCCAGGACCAGTGGTGACCTGTGGGGTTAACTCGGCCTGTGTCCCCCTCAGCGGGCCCAGACAATCGGGACAGCTGACCTCTGCGGTGGGAGTCCAACGGGAGATAAGAAGGGATCAGAGCTGGTGTGCATACCTCCTCCCTACTGTAGCATGAAGAGACGGGCCGTCTGAATCAGCAGACGGGGCAGGGTCTGTGTGTGACGCAGCAGAGTCCTCTTCCTGCAGACTCTGTGAACTCTACATCTGTCCTTTGTTTCAGGCAGAGAGGACGGAAGAGACCAAACTCTCCTCCAAAGTGTTCTGCAGTAAAACAAGTGAAACTGTAAAAATATGCACATGAACGTTATTTTAAAACACATTAAGGGTCTTTTTCCAGCTGAGCAGACTCTAGCTCTCTAGAAACGACACCTGATCCAACGTAGAGACCAACAATACACACATAGAGATCTGTTAACATCATCTGTGTGAGGATATGAGGATATGCAGCTCGGTGGAGCAGGTTCTGCATGAACGGTATGAATCTCTCTGAGTGTGTTGACCTGATATCAGCCGCGCTGGAGTCACCTGCACCTGAAGTCCTGGATGTAGGCCAGCGCTGCAGGAAAGCCCTCCAGCTAACGTCTTTACCCTTGACGCTGAAGTTGACCCTGCTGCAGGAGGGAGTGAGCAATCCACATGAGGAGCAGCGAGAGAGCGCTGACTTGTTCCTGATAGAGGTTGATTGTAATTAACAAGTCAAATGGAGCAGAGCCGTGACAGATGTGCCATAAAACGCTCCCCTTTGGTGTGTTTTCGTGTGTGTGTGTGTCAATGTGTGTTTGTGTGTGTGTGTGAGCCGTGGTGGTGTTTCTGGTATCCTTCACTTACCCTCTCTGGCTGCAGAGCTGCTGCTCAGAACGAGGTTTGGAAAATTAAATTGAACTTTAATGAGCCGGAGATCTCAGTTTATATCAGCCTGAGTCTTTATCTGCTCCCTTATTGCTTCATGATGTTGAAGGTTAGAGGCTTTAACACTGGACTGATGGGAAGGATGTTTTTTAGGGAATTGAATCTTATTTATAATTTTTTTAATTAATTTTGTTTTATTTTTATTGTTTTTATTTTATATTTCACTATTTAATTTAATTTAATTTGTCTTTTATTTCCAAATGTTTTAGTTAAATTTGATTTATTTTTATTTTACTTGTATTATTAATTTAATTAAATTTAGATTTTATTTCTATTCATTTATTTAAGCTTTATTTTATTTTATTGAACCTCTTCTGTTTGTAGTTTTCTTTTAATTTATAGCTTAGAGGTCATACTGGATTATATCCTCTGTAGTCTGATGTTATTTGATCAGTAAAACGTACAAACATGAACTATTACTTTGTTGTACGTACATTTCTTAGTATGCTTTCGATTGTTGTGATGGTTTTTGGGACGTGATCTCTTAAAGCTGGGGTTGGTAATCAGATTTAGATACACTTTTTGTTATACTGGTTAAAATGATCTTTATGTCCTGATGGCGATCAATACATGATGTGTTCTTAAAAAAGAGTGAAGAAAAGCTGCTATCTACAGCCGGAGTAAACCTGGGAAAACACCAACCAATCAGCCTTTTTTGGGTGCCAAAATTTTAAACCATTCAAATCCCGTCCTGCTGTTCTGCCCTCCTCCTGCGCGTACATTTCCCCGGCGTGCACTCCGAGTCCCCGTCTCCTGCCTCTGCTTCCCCTGACTCTATATACTGCCCCTCTCGCTCAACCTCAGGCCTGTCCCCTCTGACCTGATGAGGTGCTTTGCTCAGGACTGTAGTCCGGATCAGAGTCTAAAAAGCTCTCACCACGGGGGCTCTGACAAGCAGAAGAATTAATGACATTCAGTCCTACAGAAAGTTTAGATGTATTGTAGCGTCCGTCTGGACGCTGTAGGGATGACGAGCCGATTCGTGAACATGTTGATCTTTAATAACCGGTCACTGTCGGCCGTGATCACGCCAACCAACAAAACAACAATCAATGTTTGAATGAATGAAGAACTTCTCCTCTTGTCTCTCCTCTCTCCCGCTCACACACTCTACACCTCTCCTGATGCCTTCACTGACTGTCAACACTGTAGGAATTAAGAGCATCTACACTGAACAGGTTTAACAAACAGTAGTTGTTACAGTATTATATATGTGTTATAACTTTTCTCCTGATATCGTGTCACCAGTACAACTGGATAATGCTAGAATGACAGTTGTGAGTACTAACAGCAGCCATGTTTGTTTGTGTTTTTAACTTTCACTATGATAATGTTTTAGTGAGGACCGGTTTTGAATCAGTCACCATCATATGATCGCAAGTCAGCGGCGCTCGTGCATGTGAGCGGGGGGGCGTCGTTTTGCAGGAGCTCCGAGGGAGGAGGGGAGGGGTTAGACGGAGTCCTGAGGAAATGCTACATTCAAATTCATGCTAGTTTTCCGAGACTGCCAACCCCAGCTTTAAGGGAACGATCTTGTATACAAGTGCTTAGTTTACACAGAGAGACCCGCTGAACAGAGAAACAGCATAGGAACCATTTAGTACCTTGTAGAGAAGTTCCTGGAACCAAAAGTTTCTGGTACTCTTGGTCGAAAGGCAACACAGAAATAAGAGAAATATTGTAGTGTTCATTTTTCCTAAGATGACAGAAGAGAGATAAAATGTGAGGAGAACAGAGCGGCATCAAACATTAAAGGACTGTAGCTTCTGTACATGGGGCGCATCATGCTTTTGCTGCTCTGTCAAGGATCCGTGGTGCTTTCCTTTTCACAACAAGCATTTTAACCTTGATTTTAATCACACTGTGTTTTGAAGCCACACTTTGGATCACTTCCTCCTCTCGTCCGTGACTCCTCCATGTTTAAAGTTTCAAACCGCGTGGATGCACGAGTTTTACGCCACTGTTTTGCAACACTCAGCTTTTTGGTAAAATCAGTGGGCACCAGTAACAGGAAGTTCTAAAACCTGGAGTCATGTGAATCTGGTGAGAGGACATGAAACTGGTTCTTTAGTTTGGATTCAAAGAACACAAACAGGAGTGTGATAATTGAGCTGCTCCTGCTCTCTGCTGCTCCTCTAAAGCTGCTTTGTGTTCTGAATCTGCTGCGTTCACAGGACCGTCAGGAATGCAGGAGTTTTGTGTGTCTCAGCTGTTTTTCAGGAAGGAACTTAAACAGCCTCTTTATCAATGTGAGAAAGTGTTTCTGTGTTTTCTGTCAGGCCTTTCATGTCTCCGGCTCACTGACAACAAACAAATTACAAAGTCTGCTCGCCTTCATTGTTTCTAAAACGCTGACCCGACACTCTGGGTGGAGGATGTTTTCAGTGTTTGTGTTTCCGCTGATCCATTAATCAGCTGATAATGAGCTCAGTTTGTGGTTTCTGCTGGGAATCCCAGAGCTGTCGGAAACTTGGTGTAACTCTGTTTCCAAATACAGAACAAGAGACCAGAGTGATTCAGACTCTGTTTTTCTCACAATGAACAGAGCTCAATCCAAATCAGGTTTATTACCAAGGAGGGGTTTTACATTCAAGGGATCTGGAGAGTTGGAGCTGGAAAGAAGAAACTAAAGGATCCTGTAGGAGTCTCAGTTTCACTGTAAACAGTTCCACAGAGGCTTCACTCTGGCTTCCTTCAGCAGTATGAACCTGAAACAGGAACTGATGTTCTTGTGATGTTCTTGTAATTAACGGGTCTTCAGTTTGCTGAAATAACAACATCATGATGCAGATTAGTCAAAAGTCAAAAGTCAAGCTTTGTCAGGTCTGTCCTCAAGAGGAGAAGAAAACTAAGTCTGCAATGTTTGTTTGTTGAATGGAGGTCTATGAAAGAGGATTAGAGACACTGATGTTTTGTTTTTTTAGCTCTGACCTTCTTCACAGAATGTTCCATTTGTTCTCAGAATTCTGACATCACAGACAGAATTCTGTCTTTTATGTCAGAATTCTAGAACACCTGCTGTTGCTCTCCATACAGACTGTTTCTCCTGCTGACACCTGATTGGTGGTTAAAGTCTTGAACATTTGTGGAACATTTGTGGAATATTCAAAGAACATTCAAGAAACACTCTTGGAATATTCAAAGAACATTCATGGAACATTTGTGAAATATTTGTGGAACATTCTTGAAACACTCCTGGACCATTAATGAAACATTAGTGCAACTTTCATGGAACATTCGTGAAACATTCCTTGAACCTTGGTTAAAACATTTATGGAGTATTTGTGTAACTCAGACTACAGACAGAAACCAGAACCCTTCTAAGACCCTCAGGTCTGTCCTCAAGAAGAGAAGAAAACTACGTCTACAATGTTTGTTTGTTGAATGGAGGTCTATGAAAGAGGATTAGAGACACTGATGTTTTTTTTTTAGCTCTGACCTTCTTCATGGAATGTTCCATTTGTTCTCAGAATTCTGACATCAAAGACAGAATTCTGG
Source organism: Notolabrus celidotus (assembly GCF_009762535.1). Lineage (NCBI taxonomy): Eukaryota > Metazoa > Chordata > Actinopteri > Labriformes > Labridae > Notolabrus > Notolabrus celidotus. The sequence continues at coordinate 6,174,868 of NC_048275.1, forward strand.
AATTCTGTCTTTGATGTAAGAATTCTAGAACACCTGCTGTTGCTCTCCATACAGACTGTTTCTCCTGCTGACACCTGATTGGTTGATACTACTCAGACTACAGACAGAGACCAGAACCCTTCTCAGACTAAAACCCAGACCCCCTGAGATCCAGATTCAACATGTTTCTGAATCAGAATCTGTAATTACAGGTTAGTTGTAGCTGAAAGTAAAAAGCTTTGTCAGGTCTGTCCTCAAGAGGAGAAGAAAACTACGTCTACAATGTTTGTTTGTTGAATGGAGGTGGGATCCATCATTTCTGATGCTGCATTCAAGGAAGTCAGGAAATCTAAACGCTGATTGTCTTTAGTGACACAGCATCAAGCAGATTTGTGTCTCAGTGTAAATGTTTGATCTAGAACAGATTGTTAGCTGCTCTTCATGCAGATATCTGTTTATAGAGAGAAAGAAATCCTCCTCACATTAACAACCATGGATTGTGTTCCTCCTGCTGTTGCTCTCCATACAGACCAAAACTACTTTTACAATGTTTGTTTCTCGAATGGAGGTCTATGGAAGAGGATTAGAGACACTGATGTTTTTTTTTTTAGCTCTGACCTTCTTCATGGAATGTTCCATTTGTTCTCAGGATTCTAGAACACCTGCTGTTGCTCTCCATACAGACTGTTTCTCCTGCTGACCCCTGATTGGTGGATACTTGGATTGAAAACAGAAAAAGGAACATAATAATAAAAACAGTTTAAACGAGGGTCACACTTCCCTTGTCCTCCCTCTAAATCCAAATATCTTCTTTCTCTTGGTTCAGTCCTCGTGAATCATGCACACCATTAAACCAGCACATCTCTGTGCAGCCCTTGTATCCACTTACTGAAGCACAAAAATGCCCCGAACACGATGTTGCCTTTGGCCTATTCTTGTTCTTCGCTGTCAGCAGAGACGGAGTAGCCTTTGAGTGTTTTGGACGGAGACGCTGGAGTTACTGGTGTGTGTGGGAAAGCCTTTCACACAGAGTGGGAGCAGAGAGGAGCCGAACTGTGCGCCGCTGCCAAGTTGGCCCGGCCTCTCCTTGCACTCGGGCCTCTGCGGCGGTATGATGCGTTTAAGGAGCACCTGCCCAGCCGAGCAGAGATAATTCCTGCTGGAGCGGTATATTCCATCTCACTCGCTCTGCTTTCTCCTCGCTCTCTGCAGCGGCGTTTTGACTAGCCTTCCTTTTATGCACTTTGTAAAGGCTGCTGACAGAGGATAATGATCTGCACAGACAGTGGCCTGATTTGATTCTTCTCTAATCACTCTGTCTGTCAATGTGGAGAGGAGATCCACCCTCCCCGTCTCCCCCCCTCTGCTGCTGTGCATTGAAAGCTTCTGTGGACGTTTGGAGGTTAACTGCTGGGGGGTGGGTGGGACGCGGCGGGGCAGCACTCCTTTATGACTGCCTTAAAAGAAGAAGGAGCGAAACCACAGCTTACATAACTCAGTCGGGCAAACAAAGTCCCAGACACGATGTTCGGTCCCTGTACGTGTGTGAGTCTTACCTCACCGAGCTCACGAAGTGCTGCTTACCTTCCCCAGGCTGTGTTTACCGGGAACCCAGGGAGCCGCTCTGAAATGTAAACAGGACTGTAGGGCCACATACAGTTCAGCTCCGAGACAGAACACAATGAACACACACACACACCAGGTGCTGCTTATCTGACCGCAGGAGCAGCTGTATCATTAAACTGCTCTAATCTGTCTCACGGCACGATTCGTTAAGGTGGAGCAAACAAACACTGAAGGTCAGAGCAAGGGTCGGACCTCTGGTATCATTTAGAATAAACTTTAATACACGTCTCAAATTAAACAACTGAGCAGTCTCTGTGTGTCTGAAAGATTTCATAGTTTTTATTGGGAAACAGAAATTTAAATTGAAGCTAACCGACCGGACTAAAGGTCAGGACACGGTGAAAACACATCAGATCTTCAGTCCTCCTTCAGATCCTCATGCCTGTGCTGTTTCCTCATTGCTCTGGTGGAGTGGTTATACGTCAGTTTAACCAGACACAGCCTACATGCAACTTTATCTCCATTTACTAGATCAACATACTGACAAACCACACCTTGCTACCAGATGACATCATCAACTGTGCTCCTTCATATCCAGGTAGTAGCAATGGCGGTTCTGGGGAGGGGCCAACAGGGGCCAGTGCCCCTGTAAAACTAAACCTGGACCCCCCTGTGGCCCCCCTTCCACACCAAAATACTATTATGCAATAAAAAAAGCTTCGGTATCGCGCCAATGTTACAGGTGGAACACATGCGTGTGGTACTTGGTTCCTCATGTTGAGTGTAAACAGCCAAACAGCTGCTGTCAGTCTGCATGTTGATATAGTACATGGTAGTATATATGTCTAGTATAAAGGGATGCTCTGATGTTTTGCCAGTTTGTTCTCAGCCGGTCCTCGCCCTTCTCAGTCTCTTTTGTCAGGGTTGAATGTGTCCCTCTGACAACTCCCTTGGCCCCAGCCTGGCCCCCCCAGTAAAATTGGTCTAGAACCGCCACTGGGTAGTAGAGCTGCAGAGCGTTATGGCCGCAGACATTAACCAGAGATACAGCTGTAATAACTGGCATTTTAACATTGGGCTCTATGGGCCTCTGTGCCTTTTTGGGACAGCCTCTAGTGGTCATTTTGGGGAACTGCAGTTTTTTTGCACTTCTGAATCTGAATCTGCTTCACACCGAGTTCTGATTCTTTGTGTTTAAAACATAGACTGTATAAATAATGGACATAGTATCCAAGACGTCACCCATCTGTTCCTGAGAGCTGTTTTGAAGTCATTCGACGGCGGCAGCCATATTGGAAATGCGGAACTCAACCAGGCATAGTGTGACGTAAAGGGGCGGAGTTTGAGCCTCCTAGCCAACAGCTATGTGTTCCCGACCGGGAGTCAAGTCAGTCATGTCCTTATTTGGGCAAAAACTCTTAATCTTAATATCTTCTGAACCGTTGCGTTAGAAAAAAATTCACCCCAGACAAGCAGACTTTTATCACTGAAGACACAGGTTAGCAAGCCTCCAATTTTCAATGAATTTGTTGTGATATATTTATTTTATTACATCAGACTTTTATTACTAAGGAGGGGAGGAGCTTATCAGATTTAGGTTCCATGTTGGTGATGGAAACTGTATTTAACAGGTTTCTACTCAAACACGCTCCCTGAAATCTCTCTCTCTCTCTCTCTCTCTCTCTCTCTCTCTCTCTCTCTCTCTCTCTCTCTCTCTCTCTCTCTCTCTCTCTGATTAAAGAAACAGCTCCTCTGTTTCACGGCTCTTTAAAGATCCAGTTGAACCTGTCAGCCCGTGATCATCAGGTGAGCTGAGTGCAGGTAAACACAGACTCTCATCGGGTCACACACGTCGAGCTTTCTCTCAGGCGCTGACATTTGACTTTGTCTGGGGGTGAAAAGAGGAAAATGAGCGCCGGTTAATTGTTTCCTGTCATTAAGTTTAATTTGACCTGACTCCGGAGCCCTGCCTCCCTGAAGAGCCGTCCCCGGGTTAGTGGATCCGCTCTGCTCTCCATGTGCGCCTGTCTGCTTTTCTTTTTCACCTCAGTGTTTGTTGTTGTTGCTCCGCAGAATCAACAACACGCCCGTGGTTCGGTTTACAGCCGAGGAAACGCCGGGATGCATTGTGTTTTTATGCTCCAGGAAAAAGGCCCGCTGAGCCACGAGCTCGGGTCTGATGAGATTCTGTCCTCGGGGAGTCTCATCCTGGAAAGCCGCTGAGTTTATTGATTTAGTATTGATTTCTGTCTCAGAAAGGAATTGCTGTGGACCAGACGATGCAGCAGCAACATTTCGGTCATGATGACATCATCCGGATATGAAAAGTATTGCAGTTACACATTTATTTTGCCCTGACTCACACGGCTTCGTTTGCATCATGTTTTATCTTACATGATAACTTTTGCAGAACGGATGCAGAATAATGCATCAATTTTTTAACATTGGAGCAGCCAGACTGACCAACATCAACATAAAACCTTCAATAAATGTTGCACATGCCTAGAAAAATAGATTATGCATGCAGCTTACAAACTCCAGTTCAAGTCTAACAAACCTGTGTGCACATTAAATAACATTACAGGTATTTTAAAACATGCAACTTCACAGAAACGTATGCAACCACTGAATTATTATTATTATACAGTAGGGGTGTGACGATTCATCTACTACATCGATGCATCGATTTATATTCCTATGATCCGACTACATCGATCTGTGCTCGGCAAGTTGGCCTTCCAGACGACATATATGGATCTAACATCGTTTTAAAAGGTAATAAATCGATTGTATCCATACTAGGAAATAACACATTGGATTTAAGCACGGCAGACTTTATATGGATGTGGTTTTTTTTACACTTTTAATGATAAAGACGTTAAACGTTACTCAATTCAGGCTGCCTGTCTGTGACGTCATCGCCACGCGCCAGCAGACAACAAAACATAGCATGGTGGACGGCAGAGGAGAAGCCGGCGAGCGAGAAATGATCAAGCCACCATTGCGGTCCAGCGTGTGGAAACACTTTGGCTTTTGCAAAGATGGAGATGTTCTAAATAAGTCGCTCGCTGATTGTAGGATATGTAAAGGTCAAGTAAAGTAACCACTTCACATTTCACACCATTTCACACAACGCCGGCCGTCCAGGCGCCTCATGCAGCGTTCATCAAGGTAACATCAGCTCTGCAGGAGCCTCAGGCCTCGCCAGCATGTTTAGTCAGAGACTAGGACAAAACTCGGCTCGGGCCAAAAACATCACGGCAACAACAGGACTCTAGGACTGTCCAGTATCAAGGTGTTTATTTCACAGTCACACTGGTTGAATTTTTGACTAAAAAGTTACTGAATGGATTTCAAGTCACTGAATTTTTTCAGATCGGATTGTTCTAAATGAACCAATATCGTCCTTTAATCGTATCGGCAACCACGAATCATGATACGAATCGAATCATTGTTAAAAAGAATCGTTACACCCCTATTATACAGAATACTTGCAGACTTACTTTATTGATCCAGAGTTATGGTTCAACACGCTGCAGAGGAAGCAATAAGAGACTCTTACTTTGCATCCATGCTCACATGAGTCAAAGTGCATCAAGCAGATATAATAATGCATTAGCAGAGGGGTAACTGCTGCAAACTGGAACAGCTTGGAGTTAACCCTTTGCAGACAGCAAACCCAAAGAGAACAAAGAGCTTCCGTCTGTGACCCGACTGCTTCTACTCCTTTGTTTTCCAAACATTTCAACTCAAACTGTGTCTCCATCTCGTCCTGGACTACGCTTCAGGGGGTTCAGATCTTTGCCTCTCTGATTCTGATGAGATATTCAAGGTCAGCTGCACACATTCACCAGCAGGCTCACAATAAACAGTCATTAACAAACACAGTAAGGATGTATTTATAGCTCTGTGTTATCACAACCTGCTGGATATGACTCTGTTTTTAGTAATCTCCCGACGTTAAAGCGAGACTCTCCGGTCTTGATTCTGCGAGGTGTGTGACCCTGAATGAACAGCTGCCAGCTCCCGGTGCTTTCTGCCAGCGCTGCCATGCTGCTGACATTCTTCAGAGCCGGCTGCAGCGCGTAGATAAGACGTGAGGAAGAAGGAAACCTGTGCGGATTACGGATTCTGCTCTAAACTGTGGCCGGCTCTGTGATTAAGGACACACACCTTCCCCGGCTTCTTTTCATTTGTCCTGATCTGGTTCTGAGGGAAGCAGGAATATATTTAAAGATGTAACTCGGGCTCTTTGATGTTATTTAAAATTACATCAATATTAATGTGGATGGACTCTCTGAGGAGCGGACTACATCCTCTCTGCTCATGACTGTCAGGTCGGTTATTTCCCATCCATCCCGCGCTCCTCGCTCGCTCCCCTCCCCCCGCTTTAAGAGCACCTCATCAGATCGTTGGCCTCGATCAGTTCTGGGGGGCAGAGGTCACTCGATCACTAGGGGCCCCCATGCCAAGTCGGATCAGTGCACTTGGCTTCTGGAGGAGGAGGGAATGCGTCCGCTCGTCTTCCAGGACACTTCTATGCATTAAGCATTCAGAGGGGGGAGGGCAGAAATTATAATTTATAAAGCTACTTCCTCCTCTTCATCGCTTCATGTGTGAGCATGCATATTTAGTAGAGTGACCATGTCGCGCTTAATGACCGACCCAGCACTTGATGTTGAGTTTTTACATGCAGTCTGATCTCATCTTAATCCACCATGAGCAGAGCACTTTGCAGCATTTAGCAAGTTACAGTGGCAAGGACAAACTTCCTTTAACAAGCAGAAACCTCCAGCAGGACCAGACTCATGTTAGACACACATCTGCTGAGACCTACCGTGTTGGAGAGAGGGATAGAGGGAGATGAAGAGAGAGAGAGAGATGATAGTGGGGAGACGGATAGTAGTAGTTGTAGCAGCTGGAGTCTGACACGTCCACAGCAGCTCCAGAGGAACCTACGAGACAAGGGAGCTCAGGGACTCCAGAAAGGACTATGGTTAGTAACTTTAATGAGACAGGAAGAGTTAAAGTAAGAGACAGGCAGAGAGAGGAGAGAGAGGGAAAGACAGGATCCCAGTGTGTCAGTCTAAGTCTTAAACAAACTGAGCCTATAGTAGTCTAAGCCTATAGCAGTCTGAGCCTATAGCAGTCTGAGTCTATAGCAGTCTAAGCCTACAGTAGTTTAAGTCTAAAACAGACTGAGCCTATAACAGTGTACATTTATGGCAGTCTAAGCTTATAGCAGGCTGAGTCTATAGCAGTCTAAGCCTATAGCAGTCTCAGCATATAGCAGACTAAGCCTATAGCAGTCTGAGTCTATAACAGTCTAAGCCTATAGCAGTCTGAGTCTATAGCAGTCCAAGCCTATAGCAGTCTAAGCCTATAGCAGTCTCAGCATATAGCAGTCTAAGCCTATAGCAGTCTGAGTCTATAACAGTCTAAGCCTATAGCAGTCTGAGTCTATAGCAGTCCAAGCCTATAGCAGTCTCAGCATATAGCAGACTAAGCCTATAGCAGTCTGAGACTATAGCAGTCTGAGTCTATAGCAGTCTAAGCCTATAGAAGTCTGAGACTATAGCAGTCTAAGCCTATAGCAGCATAACTAAGAGCTGGTCCAAGCCTGATCCAGCTCTAACTATAAGCTTTATCAAAAAGGAAAGTTTGAAGCCTACTCTTAAAAGTAGAGAGGTTGTCTGCCTCCTGGACCCTGACTGGTAGATGATTCCAAAGGAGAGGGGCCTGATAACCTCCCATACTACTTTTAGAGACCTTAGTTAGATGAGCAGGCTTCAACCAGCGCTCCGGCTAAAGAGAGGTTTGTTTGTCAACATGCTGCATCTCAAACGTCCTCAGTAAGACGGGAACACAATGAAGGGTTGAGTTGAGTTTTGCTAGTCTAAGCCAATAACGCGCTCATATTACTCCCTCGTTATGTGACTTATGGTCATTGCTACCTCGCCCCCTGATGCTTCACACCACGAGAGAGAATGCATGCTCATGTTTTGTTCTCACAGACGTCTTTATCTGTAACTCGGCACGCCGCGGTGTCAGACCCTGAACCTGCTCAGACATGAGGGGACCAGCTGACTGCAGGAATGACAGCAGTGTGGTTGGGAGCCGCAGCTGACTCCTCTCTGTAAGCATGAGTGGCAGCAAAGAGAGAGGAGCCGTAGTTTCCCATCATGCTTTGCTGCGTCATTAACATGAGTAATCTGGAGACAAATGCTCTGTGTTTGATGGTGAACTCTGGGCATGCATGTGTGTGTGTGTGTGTTGTTTCCGTGGAGGTGTGTGTGTGCGTGTGGGTGGCTCTCAGTGGGAGTTTAGTCTTTGACACCCTTTTAGCCTCCACACCTCCTCTAACACACCCACCACATGCCATGCCAGCTGCAGCTGTTGAGCCTCGGTGCTACAGACGTGGAGAATTCCTCTCCCTCTGCAATTAGAGCTGCAGATCGCTGAATAGCTCACATTGTGGTGTCCTAAAACTGCTCTCGGTCCCCTCTCTCCCTCTAAGAACACAGAGTAAATAGAAAGTGATGAGGGGAGCGCTGAATAACCGGGCTCTGCCTCCAGAGTGACAGATTGTGTTTGTGCGAGCTGCTGCTTGTGATGTGCTGTTTCCCCGGTTAAAGGAACCAAAGGGTGGAAAATGGCCTCATTGATGGGGAGGGTTTCTCACGCCTGACTGAGAATGTTCGCCTTCCATCCAGTCAAGTGGTGCATTGTGGTCCCACCAAAGAAATGCAAATACTCAGAACAGATGTACTATTTCTCTGTAGCCGTGTGCTGCAGAGTAATCCCTCACTGAGGAGGAGCTGGTGCAGGACTCAAGTGTTAACCAGGAGGAGCCGTGTCAGGGGGGCACATGTGATGGCTGCCTGCCTCTCACGGCCGGTCCTCAACGCGGAGCCACGCTCAGGGGACTGAGAGGGAGGCACTGTGGCCTCTGCTGGAGGGAGGGACACACACACAGGGACACACACAAACACACAGAGACACTCATACACAGAGACACACACACAGGGACACACACAAACACACACAGACACTCATACACAGAGACAAACACACAGAGACACACACAAACACACAGAGACACTCATACACAGAGACACACACACAGGGACACACACAAACACACACAGACACTCATACACAGAGACAAACACACAGAGACACACACAGAGACACACACAGAGACACACACACACAGATACACACAGATACACACAGAGACACACACACAGAGACACACAAAGAGGGACACACACTTACACACTTACACACACACGCACACACACACACACACTAATAGACACACACGCACACACACGCACACACACACACACACAGAGACACACAAACACACACACACACACACACACACACAGAGACACACAGAGAGACACACACGCAGATGCACACACACAAACAGATACACACACACACACAGACACACACATACAGACACAGAGACACACGCACACAAAGATACACACAGAGACACACACACACACACACACTCAGATACACATAGAGACACACAGATACACAGAGACACACACACACACACACATACACACACACTACCACAAAGATACACACACGCACACACAGATACACACTCTAAAAGCGTCCCTGCAGCTTCACCTCCTTCCTCTCTCTCCTCTCTTCCTCCTCTCTCTCTCTCTCTTCCTCCCCCCCTCTCTCCTCCCTCTCTCCTCCTCATTCTTTCCCTCTCTTCTTCCTCTCTCTCCTCTTTCCTCCACTCTCTCTCTCTCCTCTCTTCTCCTCTCTCTCTCCTCTCTTCCTCCTCCGTGAGAACTGAACCTTGCTCTGATAATGTTTCCATAAGCGGGCTGAGGGAATGGAAATAACTCGGCCCATTTCCCGTCCACTCTCCCTCCACTCTTCCTCCACTCTCGCTCCGCTCTCCCTCTCTTAACGGCTCCGTGGACGGTCCTTTAGCACACATCCCTTAATGACGCTCTGTGTTTTTAACGGCGCTCTCTGAGCACTGGAGTGCACATTAAGGCGTCTCACGGCGCGGACAACACGCTGTCTTTATATAGCGGCTGTGAGGAGTGAGTGGTCCTCTCTGCTCGGAGCAGGACGGAGGTCAGATTGATCTTCTTCTGATTCAAAGTACGGCTGAACATCCTTCAGTCCGAGGAGAGGACGGTGACTCAGAGTTACCGATCACTCCTCTTCCTCAATCATCCCTTGTTCTTCAGGTTTTCTTCCTTTGAGTCATTTTTACCTTCAGCTCTGCCGTCACTCCTCACTTCCTGTCTTTCCTCCCCGTGGGATCGGGGACTTTTAGAGGAACCTGATTTCTTTCCCAGAGAGTCTGAACCCCTGAATGGTTCCTGTTTTGGATTCATTTCCTGCAAAGGCTCAGTGACATGTACCTCAGTGTGAGCGCCTGATCTCTACAGGTGTGTGCACCTCAGAGGAGACAGGAAACTGGGCCTGGGTTAGACCCTAGATCCGTCCTGCACACTCCATTATGTTAACACATCACTCTGCTGCAGACACGTCACGTCATGTCACATTTCAGGCTCATTTTGATGTCTCTGAGGTTTCTAATGTTTCGTGTCTTTAACTCTTGTATGGTTTAAGTCCCTGGCTGCTTGTTTATCCTCCTCCCTCTCTTCCCCTTTCTCCTCCCTCTCCTCCCCCCTCTGTGACTTCCATGTTGACTTAACTGTCACAGTGTGGTTGTCTGAGGTTTTACATGAACATTTGCATGTCGGTTGTCGCCTCCATCTGCAGGCCATCCGCCCTCTGTTCCCCGGGCTGGCTCTCGTGTGGCGGGCCGGCCTGGGAGCAGATGCTTTTGAAGCCGCTTGTAGAGGAGAAGCTTTCAAAGCGTTGCCAGCTGCAGGACGGAGCCCGGCCACCGAGCGCTCAGGAATTCTGTCAGATATATTTTTTGCGTGTGCTCGGCCTGCTGAGGATAGAGAGCTCGCTCTTAATCAGAGCGGTCCCTTCAGAGAGCTTCATTAATTACAGGAGGAAGGAGCTGCTCAGGAACGTGGGCTCCAGATGGCCTCACACAGCACATCTTGTTGTTGTTGTTGTTATTTTGGTATCTAGTTCAGATGCGGTCTTTGAACAGCGTCTTAGCTCCAGACCGAGCTGACTCTCAGACTCTGTGTGAGTCCATCAGCAGGTCTGAAGGTGACTCAGAAGAGTCCGAGCTGGTTTTGTTCACGACCCAGCTTCCTTCTGCACATTTAAGCAGTTTAACATCTGGGTCAAAGCCCGGCGTGTGAACTGTGGAGCATGCTCAGATCACTGAGGCTAGTTTGGGTCTGATTGAGGTGTGTGCATGCAAGAGAAAATCAAACCATAACTGCATTATCTCAGTGTGTTAGTGTGACTTCCAGAAATTGAACTTAATGTGATTTAAATCCAATTAACGTGCATGCATGTGTTCAGGAAGTCCAGTTTTAGTCGGACTAATGCACTAACTACATTATTTAACATCATGTAGAAGTACTGAGTGTGAAAAGGACTCTGTTTAAGCTGCAGTACGGGTGTCCCAGTGGTGGTCACTGCAGAGGGAAAGGAGATAGAGGTTGTTACCTCTTACAAATACCTCAGTATTTTGATTGATGAGTCCCTTAAAGCTGGGGTTGGTAATCAGATTTAGATACACTTTTTGTTATACTGGTTAAAATGATTTTTATGTCCTGATGGCAATCAATACATGATGTGTTCTTAAAAAAGAGCGAAGAAAAGCTGCTATCTACAGCCGGAGTAAACCTGGGAAAACACCAACCAATCACCGTTTTTTGGGTGCCAAAATTTTAAACCATTCAAATCCCGTCCTGCCGTTCTGCCCGCCTCCTGCGCGTACATTTCCCCGGCGTGCACTCCTCCGAGTCTCCGTCTCCTGCCTCTGCTTCCCCTGACTCTATTGACTGCCCCTCTCGCTCCACCTCGGGCCTGTCCCCTCTGACCCGATGAGGGGCTTTGCTCAGGACTGTAGTCCGGATCAGAGTCTAAAAAGCTCTCACCACGGGGGCTCTGACAAGCAGAAGAATTAATGACATTTAGTAAGTCCTACAGAAATGTAGATGTACTGTAGCGTCCGTCCGGACGCTGTAGGGATGACGAGCCGATTCGTGAACACGTTGAGTTTTAATAACCGGTCACTGTCGGCCGTTACCACGACAACCAACAAAACAACAATCAATGTTTGAATGAATGAAGAACTTCTCCTCTTGTCTCTCCTCTCTCTCACTCACACACTCTACACCTCTCCTGATGCCTTCACTGACTGTCAACACTGTAGGAATTAAGAACATCTACACTGAACAGGTTTAACAAACAGTAGATCTGTTACAGTATTATATATGTGTTATAACTTAACTCCTGATATCGTGTCACCGGTACAACTGGATACTGCTAGCATGACAGTTGTGAGTACTAACAGCAGCCATGTTTGTTTGTGTTTTTAACTTTCACTATGATAATGTTTTGGTGAGGACCGGTTTTGAATCAGTCACCATCATATGGTCGCAAGTCAACAGCGCTCGTGCATGTGAGCGGGGTGGGCGTCGTTTTGGAGGAGCTCTGAGGGAGGAGGGGAGGGGTTAGACGGAGTCCTGAGGGAATGCTACATTCAAATTCATGCTAGTTTTCCGAGACTGCCAACCCCAGCTTTAATTTTGAAAAACATTTGCCGAGCATTGTGAGAAAGCTGAGGCTGAAACTGTTTTTTTACTTTCAAAACAAATCCTGTTTTTCTTTTAATGTAGTAAAGCGTCTTGTTGCTGCAACTTTTATTCCGGTGCTTGACTGTGGTGATCTTTTGTACATGCACACCACAAGAGTGATGCAGCTCACCATTCTTCCTTGAGGTTCCTTACCAATTGTAAATCTCTTGACTCACCGTTGTGAGTTGTACTCGCAGGTTGGTTATACATTGGTACATTTTCATTTATAAGGCTATTCTTGGTCTGCTTTCACACTACCTCTGTGTCTTTATCACACAGATTCTGCACCCTCAGTCTGGAATTTATTGCAGAATGGCTTGAAACTCAAAGAGCTGGTGTCACTACATGTTTTTAAATCTAAATCTCTTGTAAAGTGTACCTCGGTTCTCTGTGTGTCTATGTCTGTAACTTGTGTTTTTTTGCTGCTGACTGTCTTGGCCAGGTCTCCCTTCCTTGGAAAAGAGATCTTTGATCTCAATGGGACCAACCTGGTTCAATAAACTAAATAAGATAACTAATGAAGGAAGAACGTCGGTGAGTCGTCGGCATATCGTCACATCGAGCAGCTTTATTCTCTCAGTGTGGAAGAACCTGTTATCATCTCACACACAGGAGATCCTCTGCATGACAGACCTCCCAGACTACATCACATGCATACATTGCCCACAATGCCACTCTCCTAAAGGGTCAGACTTTACAGGCAACACTGCAGAGAGGTAACAGATGCTCAGACAAGGAGCACCTCATAGACGGATTTCGGGGCCTTAAAGGTGACATATCACGCTTTTTTCATCAACATATATTGGTCTAAGAGGTCCCCAAAACATGTCTTTAAAGTTTATGCTCAAAAAACACTTTGAAATCAGATTTTGGTCTGCCTGAAGAACCCTCTTCTTCAGTCCTCCTCAGAACACTCTGTTTTCTCTCTGACCACGCCCCCTCAGGAAGTGAATGTGGCCTCAGCTCTCCAGCACGTTGATCTAATGTTTACATGTTGGCTGAATATACACGGCTGCTAGCAGACCACGCTACTTCAACCCTCTGAATCTGATCCTGACGGAGAGGCGCCTGTAGCAGGACCTTTCTGAAGGATTGGTCACAGATTTAGTGTTTCTTGTTGTTTTATTCATCAGCATGTCGACGTGTGTCTTGGTACAAAGCTACAAACATGTAGCTATGTGGCTATGCTAACTAGCGCTAGCACTTATCCATGAAAAATAAAAATCATCCACTAGATCTTCAAATCTGCAGACGTGGGGAGTAAAACCGACCTCTACCAGAAAGGCAGCAGGACCTTTCTGAAGGATTGGTCACAGATTCTGTGTTTCTTGTTGTTTTATTTGTCAGTATGTCGACGTGTGTCTTGGTACACAGCTACAGCTTAAGCTACGACATGTAGCTATGTAGCTATGCTAACTAGCGCTAGCACTTTTCCATGACGAATAAAAATCCACTAGATCTTCAAATCTGCAGACGTGGGAAGTAAAACCGACCTTTGTGTTTATGAAGACAGCCTACAACTAGCATGCCTCCCTCCTAAGCTCCTTGTTAGCACACATTTGTGCAGGTAATGAAAAACGGAGGAGGGATTCAGTATTATTTTATACAGTCTATGGGCTGAACAAGTTCTGAGCTCTGACTCTGTGACAGACCGGATATTGTTGTTACGTAACAAAAACACTGAAGTCTGAAACGGCTCGTTTCACACACATTTACAGAAAGGTGGAGAAATCAGAACAGGGGCAGAATGGATTCTTTTCATTCTCGGGGGGTTTGTAGACATGGACACATATTTCAGGTAGAGAACCATTAAAAAGTCCATTTTGCATGATATGTCACCTTTAACTTCTGAAAACTTGTCCTTCAGAGATTCTGCAGTGAACTTGAGTTTGTCTGCTCTTACTTCTATGGTAGCAGCCATCATTAGCGTGTTAGCCCCTCACTCCTCACGCTGGCTGAGTTCACGCACATCTGAAAAGCTTTGGCTGCTCTCTCTGCCGTCGACTGTTTGCTTTCCAGCGCTGACGTTGCTTCCTTTCCCTCTGAACACATCCGCACTGCAGCACCTCTGATCCGGCATCCAGCTCTCTCTCTCTGCCAAACTTCCAATGAAAGCAGCGCCCCGGCCCGTGGTTATTATCCACCTGCTAATTTTAGCTCCTGCAGTCGTCAAACACCCTCATTATATGCGCCCCATGGATGAAGCACGTCACTAAACGCTCCAACAGGAACCATTAGAGTCAGTCATCTCCTGCCAGCGTGTAGTTTGTGTTTAGTGGTGATTCTCTGCCTCGGGCCTTCTTATAGATCAGAATCACGAGTTCACAGGTAATGAGAGAGAGAAAAACAAGACGTGGAGGAGAACTTAATTACTGAAAACATCCTCGCTGTGCCGATGGCGACGTTCTACAGCTCAAAAATTAATCCTCTGGTTTTCTCTTCAGTGAGATTACAGAAAATGAAGTTTACTTTATCTGCTACCAACAGGGACAAAGATGTTTCCTGTTTGTTTTTATAAAAGCACTTTGTTCTCTAACCACGTCTGTGAACTTTGTAGACCAGCTGATGTTTGAATCATCTGTCAGAGGAGAGATGTTTCCATGTTTGATTTCAAAGACTGTTCAGAGGCTCAAATCACTGAAATGATCCGCTGCTTTAAAGGAAGCTGAAAACGTAGAGGCAAAAATGTCCCGCTGTCTCATTATCTCCATTATCTGGTGACGGCTATGATTTATCTCTCGACCCCGCTGGAGGTCCTGACCCTGAGAGCGAGGGTTTCCTGAAGTTCCTTTCTTTACTTTCCCTCTGAAAGGGTTCAGGGAGGGGTTTTTCTTCTCTTCCACAAACTGCAGATCTATGTTCAGAGGTTGTGATCACAGTGTTTTTAGGTAGATTATTTTCTGTGTATCTTATTTTTTGATGGTTTTGAAAAGAAATGTTCTGCAGCGACTAATGTTCGTTTCCTAAATCAGAATCAGAATTTGCATAATAGCATAATAGCAGAGGTAATAGCAGCTAACAGCCACTCTGTGATATATCTCATCATCCTGACTCATGAAAAACTATCAGATCTTGTGTCTTGGGTCTTGATTTTAAAGTGATTCGACTCTCTGAAGACATATATCTTGTAGTTTGAGTTTCCTTGTTGCTCCTTCATGATTCCTTGTTGTGGAACTAAAATCCGGCACTTTAAAGGTCAGATATCCAGATTTTAAAAAAGGGTGTAGTCTAGGTGATTCAACCTTTTATTTCTGTAAAGGTGTCTTTCTGTCAACAAATCAAGAGGTGGTGTTAAGGTGGGCCTTTAGCCTCCTTGCTAACAGCTACAGGGGGACCATAATGCAAAACTTGTAACTTCAATATATTCAAAACTAGGGAGTTATGAAATAATTCCCCCATGACAGTGTGTGCTGATAGAGACATGAGCTGCTGAGACCAAAACCAGTTTTTGAACCAGGCTGTAAACATGTTAATTTCTGCTGTAAAGATCAGCTCTTTGAATGGGTGTGTATGTGGGTCAAAGGGCTTTTGGATCCAGCCTCAAGTGGACTCTGCATTGTCTTTATTTCTCAGGACCTGAGTTTGCAGCTTGGTAGAGGCAGAAGGACTTCCTCAGGAGTTAACCAGCTTCAGTCATTCTTCTCTTTTATAAACTCACAAAATCCGGGACTCAACAGGTTTTCATTACGCAGCTGGAGATCTTCCTGACTTTCACATCTGAGAGTTAAACTGAAAACATGTCAGGATCTCTGATCAGCAGGTTACAAACTTTAACACCTTCAGAGACGTTCACAGCTCTTAAATTCCCCCTCTTTGTTTCCTCTCACTCAGAAACAGATCAGACTCTCATTCCTGTTTCTGTGATTCCTGTTTCTGAGAATTACTTTATTTATCCCGGGGAGGGAAATTCGATCATTACAGAGCTCTTACAAACAGCCCTGAAATTGCCTCGGTCGTAAAGGGGGTAAGAGTGAGTCTACCACTATCAGAGCTAGCTCCAGCAGCCTTCAGTCCTCCTTCAGGTCCTCAAGCCCTGTGCTGGTTCCTCATGTCTCTGGTGGAGTGGTTATACGTCAGTTTAACCAGACACAGCCTACATACAACTTTATCTGCATTTACTAGATCAACACACTGACAAACCACGCCCACTACCAGATGACATCATCACCTGTGCTCGTTTACATCCAGGTAGTAGAGCTGCAGAGAGCATTATGGCCGCAGACGTTAACCAGAGATACAGCTCCAGCTAGAGGAGCATCACTTCACTTTGCATTGATTGAGACTTTACCTGGTCTACCAAGACTTTCCCTTTCTGTTCTCTGATAAAAACGTCTGAAGGAAGTCGAGCTGAGTCGATGTTAGGCTGAGAGCGCTGCAGGTTACAGTATAATATGAGCGATTTGATCCATGTGCATATAATGAAGTCGATCACACTCTCCTTTACTCCCTCCTGTCCTCCCTCTCTCCCTCACTGATGCTGTGAATTCGTCTGTTTAAACTCAGATTTGTTGTAGAAGCAGAAACTGTCATGGATTCTGCTGCTGGGCCTTCAATTCAGGAGTGACTGAGTGAAGAGGTCGCTCTCCTCCTCACCCTCTCCTCACGCTCTCCTCCTCACCCTCTCCTCCTCTCCCTCTCTTCCTCTCCCCCTTTGTCCTGGAGGGAGGTCTGCTGTCACTCAGGGCAGAATAAGCTGCCTAGCAACAGCAGAGAGGGATGTGAAGGCGCTGTTTACTCTGCAGCCCCTTCACTCCCCCCCCACTTCTCTCTCTCTCTCTCTCTCTCTCTGCTGAAGAGATGAGGTGAAGGCAGCTAACCCTCCCGCTCTGACATGAATCCAGACAACAGATCCAGAACAAACTGAGAGGAGGGGGGGAGGAGACGCTCAGAGATGCTGTGTCGGCCTGTTGCATGCCAGCTGCTCTGCCTCCCGTCCTCTCTGCAGGAGGATCCGAACAGCCCCTCTCACACTCTGCATACCTCAGGAACAACTTACCCAGCATGCCTTTCTCAGCACGGCTAAAAATACTGGACCTCATGCAGCACCCGCTGGGCTGGTCTCAGTCTGAGCAGGTACAGGTTCCTCTCAGCTTTAACTCGCTCCGTCCTGTGATCGAGAAGCTGAGCTCAGTGGTTTCTCTCTGTGGGTTCACCTTAAAGTAGGAGGAGCTGCTGTTTGTCAGAGAGAGAGCAGGGTTAGATGGAGGTGACGTAGCTGCATCACCTGCACAGATCTGACTGTGCTTGCTGATATAACGGAGTCAAGTCTCTGCAGGCCTGGGGTCAACAGGTCTGAGGTTTTCAGAGTCCGCACAGAGGCTCTGTGCTGCGCTCTGTAAACAAAGAGGGGGCTTAAATGAATTAGAAATATCAAATTGAGGCACAAAGCAGAACTTTATCTGCGTTTCTCAAAGTCCTGTAACAGAAAGTCGACTCACAGAGACGGAGAAGTCAGCTGACCGTCGTCTGAGTCCAGAGCAGTGAGTCTGTCCCTGTAAACGTCTCCTCCCTGCGTCTGAAGGCTGTAGAGGACGTGATTTGTCAGACTCGCTGAATGTAGGTCGTTCCTCATGTGTATCCGTTTGTGTAATGACTACCCTCGGTATGTAAATTACCCATCAGCCCCGGTGTTTGTGGGGTCGTGTGTTCCCTCTCTGCTGCACACATGGAGGCCGATGAATAGTGGGTCTGTTTGCTTGATGCAGTGACAACAAGTCTTAAGTGTTACCTCCTGGGGCTGCCCACTCTTCAAATGAAAAAGCTCCTTCCCCTCCTCTCCAATCAGAGCGGGGGAACCTGCCTACATCAAAGCTCCGTGTGGCACAAAGACCTCGCTGCCGTTCATCAGCTCCATTCAAGTCTGTCGCTTCCTGCTATTAACGTGCTCCCACCTCGGAGCAGGAACACACGCCGCAGAGCCGTCATCAGGAAGCGGTTACAGCGACACTGTTTTCTGTCTTTATCCAATTAGACTCTGTTATAGTGAATATATCATCAAGACTCACAGAACTCAGAGTCTGTCATAGTCAAACTTCTTCTGAAAAAACTCCATGAACACGCCTTCACAGAGCAGATTTCAGACCATGGAGCAGCTCCTGAGGGTCAAAGATCTTCTCATTATATCTCCAAGAATAATAAGTCATACTCCGTCAGTGTGTGCCGATAGAGGAATGAGACCTCAGCTGTTTTTATATCAGGCAGCAAACATGTTGATTTGTCTTTTTGAATGGGTGTGTATGTGGTTTCCTTTTGCTTTTGGGGCCTGCCTCTAGTGGACGCTCTTGGAACTGCAGTTTGTGGCACTTCTTGCACCAGCCTTATGTTTCAGAGGAAGCTCAGTGGTTGCTGAGAAACTGAGTCCACGTCACTGAGATGACCTCAAACAAAAAAGCTGCTAATCAAACAAGACAGTGGCTCAACGTTGTCTGAAGATTTGTGTTTCAGTCGAGTTTGAACTTCAAAAACAAAACATCCGACCTGAGCGAGCGTTCCAGGAAACAACGACTCAGGAGCCTGAAACTGAGACGTACACAGCCTCAGGTTGTGTCTGCAGAGTTATTTACTCTGCTCACAGACATATAAGCTGTTAAACCATAGGTTGACATTCAGGCAGCTCCACACAATGGTAAACAAAGAGGTAATAGCAGCTAACAGCCACTCTGTGATATATCTCATCACCCTGACTCATGAAAAACTATCAGATCTGGTGTCTTGGGTCTTGATTTTAAAGTGATTCGACTCTCTGAAGACATTTTACTCCCAGTTTGAGTTTCCCCATTGCTTCTTCATGATTCCTTGTTGTGGAACTAAAATCCGGCACTTTAAAGGTCAGATATCCAGATTTTAAAAAAGGGTGTAGTCTAGGTGATTCAACCTTTTATGTCTGTAAAGGTGTCTTTCTGTCAACAAATCAAGAGGTGGTGTTAAGGTGGGCCTTTAGCCTCCTTGCTCACAGCTACAGGGGGACCATAATGCAAAACTTGTAACTTCAATATATTCAAAACTAGGGAGTTATGAAATAATTCCCCCATTACAGTGTGTACTGATAGAGACATGAGCTGATGAGACCAAAACCAGTTTTTGAACCAGGCTGTAAACATGTTAATTTCTGCTGTAAAGATCAGCTCTTTGAATGGGTGTGTATCTGGGTCAAAGGGCTTTTGGATCCAGCCTCAAGTGGACTCTGCATTGTCTTTATTTCTCAGGACCTGAGTTTGCAGCTTGGTAGAAGCAGAAGGACTTCCTCAGGAGTTAACCAGCTTCAGTCATTCTTCTCTTTTATAAACTCACAAAATCCGGGACTCAACAGGTTTTCATTACGCAGCTGGAGATCTTCCTGACTTTCACATCTGAGAGTTAAACTGAAAACATGTCAGGATCTCTGATCAGCAGGTTACAAACTTTAACACCTTCAGAGACGTTCACAGCTCTTAAATTCCCCCTCTTTGTTTCCTCTCACTCAGAAACAGATCAGACTCTCATTCCTGTTTCTGTGATGCGTTCACTGTCAGCTGAAGTTTGTTGACTTACTCTAAACCTCTGAAGCTCTTGAATAAACCTCCGAGTCTCTGCATGAAGTCTGCAGACTCACAGCTGTTTGCAGAGCGACACCTCAGAGGAGCCTCCTGCAGAGATCAAGACTCTTTGCTCTTCTCAGGCCTCCATCCCTCCATTACTTCATCCCTCCATCCCCTCGTCCCTTCTGGCTCTGAAGGAGGTGAATCTGCAGGCTCAGCGTAAACACAACAGGGAGGATTATCAGTTTTAAAAGACGCCCCTCGCTCGTCTCTGCTCATCTCTGCTCATCTCTGCTCGTGTGTCTCTGCTCTTATCTCTGCATGTTAAGGTGGAACTTGTTGCTGCCGTCTGAGTCCGTCTCTCAGACCATGTGTCTGTAGACCTGGGTCTGTGTCTGACCTTAGTACGGCTGCGTGTTGTTGGAGGTAAAGTAAACAGATAAGCGGATTCCTCCGTCTCCTGCAACTCTAAATGTCAGCCATCAGCAGAGACCTGGACCATCCTGACCCGCGCATCTCTCAGCTGAACAAAAGCTTCCCCCCTCTCTTTTTTTACCTCGTCCTTCCTGTCGGCTAGAGAAGTCCTGAATGTCACGGCCCTCCCCCTCCTCCCCTCCTCCTCCCCTGCTCCCCCCTGCAGCACCTCCTCTCCTTACATATGCTAATGCTGCAGCTCCATTCATGCTGTTGGTGCTTTGTCACAGGGGGAGGGAGCGGGTCGGAGCATTAAGCGGCAGCTGTATGCATCTCACTAAATTGACTCACTCACTCTCTTCACTCTCTCCTTCCTCTCTCTCTAAGTTTCCTCTCCTTGTTGGATAAAGAAACAGGAGGACGAGTTTGTCGTTTGTTTTCGGAGGCTTCCTGCTCTCTCTCTCTCTCTCTATCAACAAGTGTCTGATGGATTTAATGCACTGTGTTCCTCACTGAGCTCATTACCTCGGGCTCTCGGGGCTTTGTGTCTGCTTTAAGGATTTATGGCTCCGATGAGAAGACCGGACTCTGGTAATCAGGTAGGCTTGACAACTGTTGATTTCTGGTGTGGAGGCGTCACAGAGGAGACTAACCCAGGGAGGATAATGAGTGTGCAGAGGGAGATCTGAGAAGGTGGTTTTAGGAGAAGGTCTGATTGTGAGTTAAGGGTTAGTTAAAAGTTGTCCCAGGTCTTCTTTCCTGCAGTGAAAGTTCAGCTCTCAGCGTCAGAGTGAAGCGTCTCTCTGAAGCTCTCCTCATGTTTAGAGATCTTTTAGAGAAGAAGCTGTTTTCAGAGATCTCAGGATGTCAGAGAGACGCTGCAGATGCCTCAAAGTTTGACGTTTTACAATCTCAACACAGATAAAAACCACTGATCCTTTAATTCACTCTTTATATGATTTAATTCACTTTATATCTTCTTCTCTATGTTTCTGTTTCCCTCTCAACTCTTCACATCCGCTTCTGCTCGTAAACTCACAGCTGTGTTATTGTCAAAGCTTGCACTAAAGACAGTTAGTTATCCTCATCCTGTCATGTGTTGCTCTTCTTGGTTCACACTGGTGTAATAGCGAATAGTGCTTCCCGACTTCTCTGCAGCTCTGTGCATGCAATCCAACCAGACTCCTGTGTGCTTGGGTCAGGGTTTCTCCTGAAGTCCTAAAGACTGATTTTGTATTTAAGTGTCAAAACAAGCTCCTCATACAAGGATGCAAACACAGAGAGGAGTGGTGAGGTTGAAGTGATTCTGCACTGAGAGCAGAATTTGGATCCACCTCTCCTGCAAACTGTGCAAAATAGGGATGTAAACAATTCATTGAGTATCGATTTATTGTTTTCAATTTTCTGTCACGTGGGACCAACATCATGTGGTCTCATATTTCATTCAGCTATCAGGGAGGTGTTAAGTTTAAAGCATGTTTCGATGTGAATCAGCTGACTGAAGGTGTTGCGCACAGCGGAGATGCTTAGCTGGGGGCTGCGGCTGTGAGCCAGCTCTGAACGTGGATCAATACGCAACTGCTGCCAACAACGGCACGGACACGAAGGTTGACATCTTTAAACGGGACATTTCCCCAACTTTGGATACAAAGCCAACAGACTGGTGGGAATTGCTAGTATGCTATGTTTGCAGAACAGCAACGTCAGAGCCGTCTGGGCTTTTCTGCCTCTGCTGATATAACCTGGTTGCGCTCCCTGCCTACACCTGACCATGTACGCATGCTCATTTTTATCCATAAGACCGATTAGACAGAAAACTAGACACTGTGAGTCTGAAGTACTTTTCTGTTCAGTTCTCTTGTTGCAGCAAAATCACAATTAGTAGTCTGAGCCTTCACTTTATAAGATATGTCCACAGAGATTGTTTTTATGAGCCTGATTGTTGGTATTCAGCGTGTTGAACATGTTGCACGTAGGGGCGCTGGTGGCCTAGCGGTCTAAGCGCCCCACATACAGAGGCTGCAGTCCTCGTTGCAGGGGTCGCCGGCTAAATTCCCAGCCGGTCGACCATGTCC
This sequence comes from Notolabrus celidotus, assembly GCF_009762535.1. Taxonomy (NCBI): domain Eukaryota; kingdom Metazoa; phylum Chordata; class Actinopteri; order Labriformes; family Labridae; genus Notolabrus; species Notolabrus celidotus. Next base: position 6,197,149 of record NC_048275.1, read on the forward strand.
TGCATGTCTTCCCCCGCTCTCTACTCCCAACATTTCCTGTCTCTCTTCAGCTGTCCTATCAAATAAAGGCAAAAAGGCCAAAAAATAAAACTTTAAAACATGTTGCCCATATTCAATACAGTCAGTTATATGCATTGTGTTGCTGTGGAAAACATAATTTAGGGGAACACAATGTATTCGGCTTGGTTTTTGACTGAAGAAAACTCAATGTTTTTATTTTTTATTGATGAATCGATAATTGATGGTTAACATTTCCAGAGATCGATCAAGGAAAATACTTAAAATGTTCATCCCTAGTGTGAAAGCTTCACAGCAGAGTAACACACACTCACTCATCCTCACAGCACTCAGACTTCTATTCATGATTTCCAAACATCACTAAACATCACAAACTCTTTTCAACCAAGCAGCCAAACTAAGCAGAACACCGGTATCATCGTATAAACATCAACATCTCCTCCTCCGCTCGCTCAGAGTGAATCCTCCTGAAGATTATCTGCTGTTCTCAGAACAGCTCACCTGGACTTTACCCTGAAGTCATGCTGAGGAGCTGGGGGGAAATATTTAGGTGTAGTCACAACAACAGGGAACATTCAGCTGCTTCCCCGTGAGATAGTTTGTGTTGCATCATGTTGGAAATGAGCAGGAGACAGATCAGATATTTGTGTCGACAGGTGTGCAGATACAAAGTAAAGCTGTCCTGAAGGTATTAAGTCATGCAGACTGAGTTCTCTTAGAAGAATGATGATTGGTAATCATGAGCAGCGGTCCCTGTGGAGAGGATCAGGTGAGCACTGTCCTCTCCTGAAGGTTCCTGTGAGGTGAAGAAACCGAGTATCTGAGAATCTGAGCTCCTGTTCATCCTCTGGGTGAATACACTTTAAATCCATGTCAGCTGTGAGAGAGAGAGAGAGGCTCCTGCTCGGCCTCTTGTGTGTGTGCGTGTGTGTGTGTGTATTAGAGTCTCAATCTCAGCAGACACACTGTACCTCTGCCTCTCAGTGATAAAGTGATGACATGGACTCAGACTGACCTCAGAGCGTCCATGCTCCTCTCCTCCTGTCTTCCTCCTCTCCGTCCTGAGAGAGAGAGAGAGAGAGACTCTGTGGTGGTCGCTGCAGCGAGGCCGGGCAGAGGGGGGATGTGAGCTGATGGTTTAGGTGTGGGTTTATTCTGGAGGCCTGCTGGGCCACATCAACCCCGCTCGTCTCTGTTCTGTCCCTCAAAGCAGCGAGGGCCGGGGAGGCCGGGCAGAGTTTGGGGGGACAGATGGTCTCTGTTGGAGGAGGGCCACAGCTCAGCGTTCTGTGTTCGTGGGGCTTCGCCGGAGCAGCCAAGAACAAACACGCCGTCCTTCTGTTGGGGACGTTCAGGAGCTTCATCAGCTCCGGGAGAGACTTCTGAAACTGCACGAGGATCTGAGGTCTGATGAGAGTTACATAATCCTGAGCGACATGAAGCGGAGTGCTGCGTGATACCTCCGATCACATGCATCCATTAGTGGTATGAGAAGTCTTCATTAAAGTTATATCAGAGAAGAGACTCTGTATCTATAGACTCTTTAACTCTCTGGACATTGTGTCTCTGCTCCCGCTGAGCATGCTCTTTATTCTGGACTGTAAATCTGGAGACTCTGTCCTCCGGTCTGTTTAAACTCTCAGATCACCCTGAAACAACGAAAGGACAAAGGCAGTGTGCTGCCCGGCAGGCGCTGGGCAGACAGCCAGCTGGCAGGGCAGCAGGGAGGGAGACTCCCACTTTCAGAGAGCCGGGAGGAGGCCTGCCTCTCCTGCACCTCCTGCAGTCAGCACCTCCACCGCCCTGCTGTTATATGAGGATCAGACCCACTCCAGGACAGGGACTCTTTCTGTCCCTTACTGTAACTCCTCTGCCCTGTGGGTCTGATTATTCATCAGAGCTGTGACTGGTTTAACTCTCTGTCCATGGATTACTGTCAGTGTTTATGTTGGCAAGTAGAGGTCGACGTTCCAGAGCTGCAGCCGTGATTTCATCCTCTCATGGGCTGCATCCTTAACGTGACGATGTAGAGACAGAATCTGATACTCAAGCTCAGTCTGAACCAGAAACACTGTGACTAACAGACTAGTGTCAGGTCTCTGAATGTACTGAAGGAACATTTCAGTTTTCAGCGACTGCAGATCCTCCAGTGTCCACTAGACTGTGTCTCCTGCAGTTCCTCCAGTGTCCACTAGACCGTGTCTCCTGCAGTTCCTCCAGTGTCCAATAGAGTGCGTCTCCTGCAGTTCCTCCAGTGTCCAATAGAGTGTGTTTCCTGCAGTTCCTCCAGTGTCCACTAAAGTGTCTCCTGCAGTTGATCCAGTGTCCAATAGAGTGTGTTTCCTGCAGTTCCTCCAGTGTCCACTAGACTGTGTCTCCTGCAGTTCCTCCAGTGTCCACTAGACTGTGTCTCCTGCAGTTCCTCCAGTGTCCAATAGAGTGTGTCTCCTGCAGTTCCTCCAGTGTCCAATAGAGTGTGTTTCCTGCAGTTCCTCCAGTGTCCACTAGACTGTGTCTCCTGCAGTTCCTCCAGTGTCCACTAAAGTGTGTCTCCTGCAGTTCCTCCAGTGTCCACTAGACTGTGTCTCCTGCAGTTCCTCCAGTGTCCACTAAAGTGTCTCCTGCAGTTCCTCCAGTGTCCACTAGACTGTGTCTCCTGCAGTTCCTCCAGTGTCCACTAGAGTGTGTCTCCTGCAGTGAGTCAGTCCCCATAGAGCCCCATGTTAAAATGTTACAGCAGAAATAAACATGTTTACAGCCTGGTACAAAAACAGTTTGGGTCTCTATAGCTCATTTCTCTCTTCATGACAACTGTACGGCTGAATTTATAAACAACTCACCTGTTTACAGCAGGTTATTACCCGGCTGTGTTCAATACTTGATTCTGATTGGCTGAAACCCCATAACAATAGAAATAAACACCAGGGACAACCTAATCACACACGACATATCAAATCAATCTGCAGAGAGGAGAATAGAACGGAATGGAACAGATCCAAAGGTGCATTTCGACCAAGAGTTCCAGGGTCTTTTAGCCCCCAGAACTACTTTCCCCTGAACTAAAAGGTTCCTGTGCCCCCATTGTTGTCTGCGTTTCGACCCGGGCTGAAGTCCCGGGTAGATTGTGCAAATCAGGCCAGTGACGTATGAAGGAAAAAAATTATATTAAATAATATTTTGAAATCTTAATAAAAACTAAACTAGTATGCATTCCCAGGAACTCCCTCTGTGTTTCAACAACTTTCAACACCATTAAGTTCAACCCAAAGTCCCAGGACCTTTGAAAAATACTACCCCCCAAGCAGGGGCTTTTCAGGGGGGAGACTATCTACCCCTGAACTAAATTTAGACCCTGGCTCCTCCGGTCGAAACCCACTTAGTTCCGGGGTAAAGTTCCTGCGGTGGAAAAACGCCTCAACAGATCTAGCATTAGGGGCGTGGCCTCTTTGAGTGACAGGTGGGAGATGCTAGCTGTCAGCGCCTTCAGTCTCTGAACTTTAACCTCTGTGTTTGTGGTGTTGGAGCCTTTAGGAGGTTTGTCATATAGATATCAGACTAATAAGGTCCTAATGTTAAATGTGGTCACTTCTAACTTCCAGGAAACAAACACTTCAGAAGCCAGGCTGCAGAGCTGGAGGCTTGAAGCAGGCGGTTGATAAATCAGTGTCATCCTTTGTTTACACAGCGTACATTCAGGACTCGCTGCACAGCTCCAGAGTTGCATCACTCGCTCTGAAAGTCGTCTGTTGTTTCCAGAGAAGCTCAAACGACAGATATGTACACACTCATAATAAGATTTACTCTCTCTCTCCTTCAGTCTCTAACCGCTCTCTTCTGGCACATTCCTGCTCTTTGTCTCCAACGCAGCATATGGTTGATATTATGAGATTTGAATGTTTGCAGGAAATGAAAAGAATTTAGCCTTTACTGTTTCTGTTGGGTAAATACTCCCTGCTCCCTGAACCTCATGTAGTGGAGTCAGATCACGGCTGACCTCTGTGTTTTCAGACATTCCTCATGGAGCTACTGTTAGCACGAAGCGGAGCAGGAAAACACTCCTGACTGTTTAAGCTCCGTGATAAGACCAGGGCTGGAAATAACCCGCAGTCCCATACCCCGGCGCTCAGGGCAGAGCTGTCCTTTGTTTAGTTTAACATGTGAGAGCTCGCCGCTGACAGATGAGGTGTGGTGAGACGATTGTTTGGGCGCAGTGACCTCCAGTTAGCCGTGTAAGCACATGAGCAGATATGAGACATGCTGTTATCTCCTCCTTCACTCCAGCTGTCTCTCTCTGAGCAGAGCTCGCCTCGCTGTTCTGGGAGTAGCTGAACCTTACTGCAGCGGTCAGCTGCTGCTTTCACTGCCCTGCAAATCCTCAGTGAAGAGAGGAATCTGCATTACACAGAACTGGACCAGGAGAAACTTAAAGTCTGATGTTGAATGAAGATACGTCTGTATTTGAGGGAAAACCAGAGGGAGGAGTCAGTCCTGCAACATCCTGGATGCTAACTGTATAAAATAATAGTTGCAGTCTCAGTGAGGTCACCTATTGGTTTCTGCAGAGGTGTTAGAAAACCCAAACATGGCGGTCAGCGGCCATTTTGGAAATGCTTACTCATGCTAACTTTGTGGGTAAGGAGTAAAGGCTGATTTATACTTCTGCGTCGCCCCTACGCAGCAGGGGCTGACTTCAGTTGCTGAAAAACACCATTAAAAGTATCGTTGATGCTAGGAGCAGCCATCTTGGATTTCTAGCTCGAGGTTACTGAAGTTTCTCAGAGTTTACAAATTCGACTCCCGACTTCGTCCGACAAACATCTGGGAATATCTGACTTCTGAGATCACATGGAGTACACCATGAAGCCTTTACAGTGCCCCCACCTGTCCGTCAAACAAGCCCCGCCCCTCATTATACGAACTAGTACCTGACTCTTGCTTGCATAGACTGTCTTTGTCTGCTTTGCAAGGACTTTGGGTCACTTTGGTGCGGCCCCTGTGGCCAAGCTAGCTAACTACCGAACAAAGCTAGCTTATTGTAGCTTGAATTGGGACTAGGGTTGCAAAGGGGTGGAACATTTCCGGTAAATTTCCATGGGAAGTTAGGCTTGGGAATTTTGGAAATATTCCAAATTGGGAATTTTTCATGGGAATTAACTGGGAATTGAGTGTAATTTAGTGGAAAGGTGTCTTATCCAAGCATAAATATTTGTTTCGTTCTAAGCAGACATCCATCCAAAATAATACAATTAAATCAGATTTATTTGTAAGTAGAACAATCATTTCAATTATCAAGTGTTAGATATTTTAAGGAACAATCAATTATTTCACTGAAGAACAAAAGCATGAATTTTGAGTTAAGTATTACTCATCCCCCCGACCCAACCCATTCAAAAAATAACAAAAATGCAAATTCCAACAAAGTCCCATTCAACGTGCAAAAAAAAAGCATCTTCCCTCAAGCTTCTCAAGCCTAGCCTCTGCAGGATTCTAGAAATCATGTGTGCATGTGATGGAGGAATGCTCAGTGCATGTAGGGGGTGTGGTCTCCCTGCAGTAAGCAGTGTGCTATGTGCATGTGATTGAGGAATAGCATAGATATTCAACTGTACTTACATGAAATCTGGTTGTTTTAGTCAGGATTATGCTAAAATATATTTTCCACAACTATATTTAAGTTCCCTATTAAGAGCCAACCTTCAATTTAGTAAATTCACGGTTTATTCCTGTGGAAAGTTTCCAACTTTGAATTTTGCAACCCTAATTGGGACGCAGCTGAAGTCTGAGGTTGTTGTCATGGAGAGATGAATGAGCTATAGAGACCCAAACTGTTTTTGTACCAGGCTGTAAACATGTTTATTTCTGCTGTAACATTTTAACATGGGGCTCTATGGGGACTGACTCACTGCAGGAGACACACTCTAGTGGACACTGGAGGAACTGCAGGTTTTCACTTCTGTATTGGCTGGCATAAACATCTTAGACTCTGACTCCTCCCAGATTCATGTTCTGGTTTGATGTCTGTACTTTAACACGAGTCTGCCTTTTATATTTTCCTCTGCTGGGAGAGTTGAAGTCTTATTATGGGATGTTGATATTCCTTTCAGAGTGTAAACAGATCAAACTGCAGACGGAGTCTAAAGAGTCTGAAGCTAAAGGTGAAATCTTTTAAAACGCAGCTTGGCATGTTAGAGGAGTCTGTGCACCTGGGTCCGTGACTTGGCATTACTCAGCGTGGGCATTTCCCAGAATGCATTGTGCTCTGGATGATGAGACAGAGTCTCTGTTTACTCTGTGCTGTCTGACCTCCTTCTTTATCTCCTCTGCTGATTGTTCCTCTGCTGCGGGGTCAGTCGGGGTCTGAGAGCCCAGATATAAACAAAAAGTCTCCATTAGTCTCTCGCTGCGGAGCAAACTTCCTCCGCTCGCCTCTATCTCTATCTCTCTCTCGCTCTCTCTCTTTCTCTGTTATCTCTGTCTCTCTCTCTCTTTTTGCAAACACTCAGACGTGCAGTTTGTCCTCTCCTCAGGAGGATTTCTCTCTCTGCTGCTGTGGTGTTCAGGATCATGTTAGTTTGAGCTCACTCCCTTCCTGTATGTAAATCAGATCACATCTGATGGCTCGACTCTCTTACCCCGATTCTTTAGAGGAAGCAACGCCAGCAAGGAAACATCAGATGCGCCAACAGGGTTTAGTTTGCAGAGAGAGTTTAGGTCAGGTTCTTCAGAGTCGATGCTGCAGAGGAGAAGGAACATGGAGGGACTGAAGTAGATTTAAAGTCCCAGCAGATTGCAGGATGAATAATTTAGTTTGTTTTATAAATACAGAAGGATCCACCACTGCAGGGCTTCACATTTCAGGTCTTGTGGTGTCAGCGAGAGGGCAGGTTCAGGAGGAGAGCTCTGAGAGCAGGGACGAGTTCTTGCAGCCGAACTGATGCTCCTCCTCGTACGTACACTTCCTGTCCTTCAGTTTCAGACTCTTTCAGACCTCGTCCTCTCCGGGCTGGAGTCCAGATATCAAACTTGAATGTGTTTTATGAATGAAGTGACGTTGAGTTCAGTGTTCACGGCTCATTAGCCTTTAATCAGGATGAATAAAGGCGGAGCTTTGATGAAGCGGGTCACTTGTTCTGGCAGCTCAGAGAAGCAGCTGGCGTCGCGTCCGCTCCTCATTTGTTACTGCAAGAAGAGAAGAGGGACGGACTTCAGTGAGTCGTGTTTGTATTTTGTAGATGTGACCGAGCTGCTGCTGCTGGAGCTCCTGATGTTAGGATTTCAGGATGTGTGTCTGTAGCTTCTTTCACACATGGAGCCATGAACATTCCCAGAAAAGTCTCAGGAGATCTGCAACTGAAATGTTCAAGATTTGCTCCTTCAAACTCGTCCTTGCAAAGTCTCCTCTGTTGGATGAGTCTAAGGATGCAAGAGGCTTCACGTGGACGACGTAACAGAGACCTGTGACTCTGTGTCTACACTGTGTTCAGTGCAAACATAACCATCATGAAAGTGATTCTCCTTCGACTTCCTGTGAAGATGTTCCTCAGGGGTTGATGTGGAAGAGTGCTGATGAAGTCAGTGTGAAAGTTTTGGCTGTTTGTGTTCACACATGCAGAGCTTTCATGAGTTCTGTGTTTGTGTGAACGCAGCTTGTCAAGTCAAATCAAGTCAAACTTTATTTATAGAGCACATTTAAAACAACCTCAGTTGACCAAAGTGCTGCACAGATATTAAAATACAATATAATCAAACACAATATAACAATAAATAAAAACAATAAAAGAACAGTAAGAGCTCAATTTAGGAAATAAAAGAGTGAAAAATTAAAAAGCCAAGGATTCTTGTTTAGTTGGGACTGAACGCCGAGGAGAAAAGACGGGTTTTTAGGAGTGTTTTAAAGTGATCTACAGACTGTGCAGCTCTAACCTGGAAAGGTGGGCTGTTCCACAGCTTTGGGGCCGCCACTGAGAAGACTCTGTCCCCATGAGTAGAGAGTCTGGACCGAGGTCCTGCCAGGAGCAGCTGGTTTGACGACCTAAGTGCTCTGGAAGTACTGTGAGGCTGTACAAGGTCTGATAAATAAGACGGTGCCAGACCATTTAAACACTTAAACACAATTAATAGGACCTTGAACTGGATCCTAAAGTTCACAGGCAACCAGTGCAAAGACTCAAGGACAGGACTGATGTGATCCCGCAGTTCTTTCCAGTCAGCAGGCGGCCGGCTGCATTTTGGACGACTTGTAGACGCCGCAATGCTGACTGGTCGAGACCAACAAACAAAGAGTTACAGTAGTCTAAGCATGAAGTAATAAAGGTGTGAATCACTCTCTCCAAATCATTTCTGGGAAGCTTGTGATGGTTGCACGCTCAGTTTGACTTTAAATCAGGTGTTCTTGAGATGATGTCATAACAAAGCGACGTGTAGAGCAGGAGATTCCCTTCTTACCTCCATAAACTCTGAGCTGTTGAACTCTGGATGAGTGAATGATTGAAGGATGAGCTGGATGTGTTGTTAGTTTCATGCTTCAGGTCCGATCAGCCGGAGTTCATGTCCTCGTGTTTTTTTTACCTCCCGCCGAGCGAGCGACCCGCTTTCACACCGGACATTAAACCTCAGCGTCGCTCCCGGCAGGAGATACTTATCATAGCGGCGCAGGAAGGGGCGGGGCCAGTCATTAACGGAGGAGTTTTCAGCATCAGCACTAATTTCCTCCCAAGAGTGAGAATGAGGGTGAGAGTGGGAGGAGAGGAAAGAGGAGAGGATGAATGGACACACACACACACACACACACACACACACACACACACACACACACACACACACACACACACACCTCTCTGGGTGTGTAGCAGTGAACTTCTGTTCTCAGGCCCTCGTGATGAACTCGGAGGATCGCCTCATTAATCCGTTCTGTGGTTTCAATTTCTTTGAGCCAGGTTTGGCTTAACTCCTGCTCCCTCTCTTCTCTCTCTCCCTCTCTTCTCTTCTCACTCTCTCCTCCTTCGCTCTAACTCTCTGAAGGTAAAGAGTTGCTCCAGTGAAGCGGACACAGGTCTGGTTGCAGTCCTCCCTCCTCCTCCTCAGGATGAATTTATCCTTCCCAAACCGTCACTCGCTTCCTCTCGTTCCCACCCTGAGCTTGTAGCAGCTGCTCTGAGCGTAGGATTGAAAACAGAGCTCCCATGTTGTCTGTATCTTGGAGGTAGAACATGGCATGTGGTGTGAAGCTGACGGTGTCGATGTGACGGAGACGTGATTCATTGTTCTGATCGGGAGTTGACTGCAGAAGGAACGCGCCTGCAGGTTTATTCACGCTCTTCTTCTGTGGTAATCATGAACACAGAGAGATGCGTCCAAACGTCTCGGTGGCTGCCCGTCAAAATAAAAGCAGACCGGTAACTTGGATCCTCTGAGGAAGACGATGCTCACACAGTGACGCAGCCTTAAGCACTTTAAGATGAAGAACGTGAGCTGGAACAGTACTCTGATCATGTTGACCTCTGACCTACGCAGCGACTTAGTTTGGAGGTCACGGCGTCTCAGGGACGAGGTCGACTACTACTTCCTGTTTCTGAGAACACAGCGTCTCAATCACAGCGAGCTTTATTACAGATAACTGAAGTGAATCTGAGGTCTGCTCTGGGCTGGATCAACATGTCGGACTCTGAGGCGGACGCCATGTTTGAAGCCCTCCACCTGCGTCTTAATTTGACCTCCATGCTGCTTCTGCTTCGTCTCCTAAGGAGCTCAGAGCGCTGTAACACGTCCACGCTGTGCAGTCTCCGTGCAGACGGAGCGTACCTGCAGGAGCACGCCGCTGAGTCTCACCTTTTGAAGGCCACGCTCATGCAAATCTTGATATTTGTCCCGATAATTGGAACTTCTGGGCGACTCCTTTGGATTTAAACACATCATTTAGGAAACCTCTCGCCCGCCGGCTCGTCTGCTGGAGACGTTTAAAGGTGAGCTCAGGTTGGAGACGTGAAGAGTGTGACTTTTTCAGAGAGATGCTTCCTCCTGAACGAGCTCGCAAAGGTTTCCAATCAGGAGGATTCAAAGTGTCCTCGCTCTTGAGAGGACGCCGTGTTCCTCGTCTCCTGAAGAGCGGTCGTCTTAATCATGTTCACAAACAAGAGGCTGTTTTAAAGAACATGCATCACCCCTCAGTCTGAGGGAGCGTTTTTCTCTTAGTGTGACGGAGGAGGAGCTGTTCGTGTCAGAGTTGGCCGACATGGCGTGGCGTTGGTGAAGTAGCCTCTCAGAGATGAAGCATTAATCTCATCCTGGTGGACGCGGCATGCTCGCTTCTCTGACAGCATATTAATATCTGCCAAGTCTTTAATCAGGCCGCGGTGTCAGGAGTATTTTAGGACCTGGCAGAGCGGCACGGCCTCTCCTCGCCGGATGAACCGCTGTGAACGACAGAACATCCAACATGGCGACAGAAATGAGTTCATTACTGTAATTAGGCCTCCCTCTCTCTCCCTCTCTCCCTCTCTCTCTCCGTCCTCCACCTCCGCCTCCGTCTTAAACAGCCATCATGGCGCTGCATTGCTCGGGTAATAAAGGGCTGTTAGTAAAGCGGACGCCCACCCTCCATCTGCTGCTCCCTCTGAACACAGACACAAAGAGAGCACCGCCTCCTTCAGGTCACACGCTTTCTGCTGACCACGTCGCTCCGGGTGCCCTGGGCGCTCCGCACGCTGTGTTCATTAATCACTGTCAGGGAGAGAGCTGGTTTACAGAGACCACCATGTTCTCTACTTCATCCTCCTCTTCATGGAGGCTGCATCCCCCCTCTCCTGACCCGAGCAGGAGCACGGACAAACGTAAACATGTGTGTCCTGCTCCTGTTTCTGCTCTCCACACAAAACAAGGACCGATTATAAACCGGACCTGAGACTGAAAACACTCAAAGCTTTGCCTAATCCTCCTCTTTGATTTTAAATAGTCTCTCTAAAGGTGCTTTTAAACAGCAGGAACTTTCCCCAGGAACTAGGGACCTTTAGAGGAAGTATGCATGTTTTGACTGCAAGAACCAGGGTCTAACTTTCATTCCTGGGTAGTTAATCTCCTCCTGAGAAGTTCCTGCTTTTCGGAATTGGTACTTTCCAAAGATCCAGCAACTTTGGGGGCGGGGCCTGCAGTGCAGAATGTTTCTGATTGGTCCTCCGTCCCCAATAACATCACACACACCTGTGATTCTCTTGGTTTAATACCTCCTGAACATCGATCTTCTCTGAGCCTGATAGTGTGAATGCGTCTCTTATCAGCTCCCGGTGTTCCAGTCTGAAGGGTGACCCTGTAAACTGGAGACCTTCAGCTGAACATGTCAGTGTTTGTGGAGTTTACAACAGCTGTTGAAACACAGAAGGAGTCCTCGGGAATGCAAACTAGTTTAGTTTTTATTCTCCAAATATCCTCATCAGATATTTAATGATCATCTAAAGACGTTTGTGAGGGATGCATCCGGCTGAGAGTCTCCAGTTAACAGGGTCGCTCTTTAAACTGGAACACCGGTCCATCTCTGACATGGCGCTCACAAGTTCACATCATCTGCAGTAACGTCAGACTTTGTTTTCGTCATCTGTCTGCGATGACAGTCTCTCTCTCTCTCTCTCTCTCTCTCTCTCTCTCTCTCTCTCTCTCTGTCTCTGTCTGTCTCTCTCTCTCCCTCTCTCTCATCTGTCTCTCTCTGACAGACGGCAGAGCAGGCGTTGGCGTGGGTTTGTTGTGGCGCGCTGAGATTACAGTTTGTCAGTTTTCTTTGTTCCTCCCGTCCTCAGTCAGCCGTTAAAGCCTCGGCGGCGTGAATGTCATCATCGACGAAGCTGTCTGAGCAGGTGGCACATTTAGCCGTCGCTGGCTCTGATCCGGGGTGTGAACGGGTACAGTCCGGTCAGCGGACTGACTCGATCTGAGGCGCGAGAGACACCTGAGATCTGTTTCTGGTTGAACGAATAGTTGTCCACCTTCAGGTGTTTGTGTCAGAGTGAGCAACAGATCGATCTCTGCAGGAGGTCAGGAGCAGTGAAATAGACTTATTGACACCAAACATTTGAGGATGACTCGGACAAATAATCAGTTATCATTAGGCCACACCCCCAAATATCATCTTTGGGGGTGTGGCCTAAGGTAGTCTTGTGTGTGGCCTAACTTTTAAGACATCCTGTGTGTTTTAGAGTGTAAAGAAACCTCTAACACGACACCTCTGTTTGTTTTCACTTCACTTCCTCTGCAGATCTTTGCTCTTCTCTTACGAACCTCCTGATCTCTGAACGCCAAAGTGTCCCAGAAACAGGCTAATTTTAGCAGCAGCTAACCGGAACGCCCTGCGTGTGTTTGACTGTCACAGAGAGACTGGTCTTTATATTTAAGCAGGCTTTATTAAGGGTTTTAATTTGTTAAAGACACAGTTTAGATGAAAACAGAGATTTTCAAAATAAAGGTGTAATGAGCAAGTTTGAATTTAAAAGAGAAAACCTGTAAGTTTACAAGGATTAGGTCCAACAACTGTAAGATAAAGGTCATAAATTCATCAAAAAAAAGAAGAGAATTTTTTTTTACATTTACAAAAAAAGATAAAAATAAACAAGTCATAAATTTACGAATATTTTAAGTTTACAGGAATTATTTTTTTTTTTATTTTTTAACTTGAATTTAGGAGTTTAAAATTTTAACATTACATTAATAAATTTGTGGATTCACAAGAAAAATAAAATGTGAATTATTATAGCATTTTATGTTTTCATATTAACTCATGAAGCACATTACAAAAAAGAACACAGACAGACAAAAAAAAAAAAACACTAAACACTAAAGTGGGAGATATTGAAGTATTACATGATTAATTTAAGTTGCTAAAAGAAAATAATAATAATAATAATTCTCAGTCTATTCCAATGCAGGTAATTGATAACCACTCGTTGCCAAGATACACATTGATAAGAATGTAAATTAATAAAGATAATTCAGTTTAATTAAGAGTTTAAAGTCTCAAATCAAGAATAATAAAGTTGTAAATTTGCAAAAATAAACGTTTTCACTTCAAAGTAAAGACCAACTTTAATGTAAGATAGTAAGAGGCACAGTATAGTTCCTTTATGACCCTGATTCTTGCACAGATCTTACCTCAACCTTTCATTCAGACTTGATTTTCATTCTTATAACACGGCTAAACCTGAATCACTCAAACTCCCGTCTGTGAGAGGATCAGGATTTATTGGACAGGACGTTGAAATGCTGGTTCTCACTTCTGTGACTCCAGTCAGAGTTAAACTCCCTCCGCTCCCTCTGACAGACACATTGTGTGAGTTGAACGTGAGTGGCGTGGGTATTGTTCGGCGCTCTGCAGCCTGGCTCTTCCTCCATTATTCATCGTTCCTCTGACTGAAGCAGACCAACATCTTCCCCTCTACAGTTTCTTCATTATGCATTCACATGACACAACACAGCCACCCCCCTTCCCTGTCCCCCCCCAATCCGTCCTGTGAGCTGTGTTTGGTCTGCATCGGGAGCAGAGTGCTGCTGGGTAGTTTGGTGAAACTGAGAAGGTGTCATGATCGGTCTCCTCCTGCACATTTGGGTCATGCATGCATTAACCTGCATGTGGCCCGGGCTGCAGCAGCAGAAGCAGCAGCAGCAGTGTGATTTCATATTACTATGTTTCATCCCCAGTGCCCTCGCTGGAGTCTGGCTGCTAGCTAATCTTGATGTGGCCCACATTTCAGTCCCAAAATAGTTCCCCCTCCTCCGAAGCATTAAATGAGAAATGTAAACAGTGACTGGGAACAGGAGCGACCGTTTTAAAGGCCATGAGGACAGAGCTGGGGCTGGAGCTGGAGCTGGAGCTGGGGCTGGGGCTGGAGCTGGAGCTGGGGCTAGATCTGGAAGTGGAGCTGGATCTGGAGCTGAGGAAAGCAGACCTGTGAAACCTTTAAAGGTCTTTGGTCCTTCCTCCGACTCTCTGGTCCTTCCTCAGTCCTCTTGAGCTTTGTTTTGGACCTGGAGCTGCTCTTTCCTCCCTACACAGACTTAAACTCACATTTCTGAAAGCCTGAACGCGCTTAGCCGTGTTTCATGCTCGTAGTATTTCCTGAATGTGCCAACATCTCGTGCTCTTTCCATTATTGATGCTCAGCTTTACGAGCGCTCTGTTCGTACGTAACTTCGTGTTGTTGTGACCCAGTCGTCTGGTTTTAGAGCAAGACCCTGAGAACGAGGTTTTCTGTCTAAATAAAGGGTTTAAAAATAAAATCATGTGAGAGCCGAGGAAGAGTCTCTGCTCTCTGCGGTGAGGAGGGTTTGCTGTGAACTCAGGGGGGCTTTCACATGGTTGCAGATGTAGGAGAAATGAAGCTCTGCAGAGAACAAGAGAAAAGCATTTAGGTCAGAGCGAGCGCTCACGGTCCCTCAGAGTCACACTGCGTGATGAAGATGTTTCTTCATCTTCATCACGCAGCACCTTCAGTCCCAGAGGATCGAGCATGAATCAGAGACACTCAGCAGAGACTGACCACTCTCTGTTTATCACATTTAAAAGCATTTCTGTGTGCTCACATATCATCACAAACCCCTGTGTTGATCTTATGTATTTATTACTGAAGGATGAAGGTAAAAACTACACTTTGCTGTGAAAACTATAAAAACAACTTCCTGTTTCACAAAGTGAGGCTTAATAATCTCTGGTGAGGTCAGCAAAGATGAGAGGTTTGTTAGAATAAAAAAGATCCAGGGTCACAGTTTGGATGAGCTAAAAAGATTTTCAAAATAAAGGTGAAATTTAATGAGAATAAAATCAAAATTCACAAGAATATTTTTTTTCCCCCCAAAAAAGTAAAGTTTTGAGAAAAAATAAGAGTTAAATTTTTTGTTTAAAGTCATAAATTAGAAAAAATTAGGTTGTGAATTATAGTAAAAAAAATTTGGGGGAAGTTTGAAAATAAATTAATGTAAAAAATGTAACTTTATAATTTTAAAATGTTATTTTTAGCGTTGAAAATGTTAACATTGCAGGAATAAAGTTGTTAATTCAAAATAAAAATGAAATTTAAATTCATAAAGATTTTGACGTAAATTTAAGAGTTCAAAGTCTTAAATCAAAAATGATGAAGTCTTACATTTGCAAAAGAAAAAAGTAATAAATCAAAGATTCAGTAGGTTTATCAGGATTAATCAGAATCAGAAATAGAGTGAGAATATCAGAAGATTAACAAAGTGCAAATATAGCAACAGCAACAAATACTAAATTAAAATAAAATGTAAATTCATGAAGATGTTGACGTAAAGTTCTCTAAGTTCAAAGTCTTAAATCAAGATGTAAATTTGCATAAGAAAAAAGTTATAAATCAAAGAATTAGTAATTTTTTGAGGGTTAATCAGAATCAGAATAGAGTGAGAATACCAGAGGATTAATAAAGTACAAATATAGCAACAGCAACAAATACTACTTTAAGGTGACATATCATGCAAAATGGACTTTTTAATGGTTCTCTACCTGGAATATGTGTCCCTGTCTACAAACCCCCCAAGAATGAAAAAAATCCATTCTGCCCCTGTTCTGATTTCTCCACCTTTCTGTAAATGTGTGTGAAACGAGCCGTTTCAGACTTCAGTGTTTTTGTTACGTAACAACAATATCCGGTCTGTCACGGAGTCAGAGCTCGGAGCTTGTTCAGCCCATAGACTGTATAAAATACAACTCAACCCCTCCTCCGTTTTTCATTACCTGCACACATGTGTGCTAACAAGGAGCTTAGAAGGGAGGCATGCTGGTTGTAGGCTGTCTTAATAAACACAAAGGTCGGTTTTACTCCCCACGTCTGCAGATTTGAAGATCTAGTGGATGATTTTTATTTATCATGGATAAGTGCTTGCGCTAGTTAGCATAGCCACATAGCTACATGTTCGTAGCTGTGTACCAAGACACACGTCGACATACTGATAAATAAAACAACAAGAAACACTAAATCTATGACCAATCCTTCAGAAAGGTCCTGCTACAGGCACCTCTCCGTCAGGATCAGATTCAGAGGGTTGAAGTAACGTGATCTCTGAGCAGCCGTGTATATTCAGCCAACATGTAAACATTAGATCAACGTGCTGGAGAGCCGAGGCACATCCACTTCCTGAGGGGGCGTGGTCAGAGAGAAAACAGAGTGTTCTGAGGAGGACTGAAGAAGAGGGTTTTTCAGGCAGACCAAAATCTGATTTCAAAGTGTTTTTTTGAGCATAAACTTTAAAGACAAGTTTTGGGGACCTCTTAGACCAATATATATTGATGAAAAAATCGTGATATGTCACCTTTAAAAATAACAATAAAGCAAGTACAGAATCTTCTTTAATGTGGCCCCTATATCCTGATTAAACTGTTGCATGATTTTCTTGAACAAGCTTTAAAAGATGATTCTTTTGAGCAGGTTTTGGGAGCTACAAACAGAACATGAACAAAATGCAAAAACAAGGAAAAAAACAAATAATGCTCAGAAATCATGAAGAAGTGAAGCAGCCCCTTCACGTGTCTATGCTGAGGGTGAAGAGACATGCAGGGGTTAAATTTTATTTCCCTTGGAGTCGTAATTTGAAGGAACAAAAAGCAGATTGAGTAAACACTCAGTATTATCCAGTCATTACTTCAGTATTGTGATAATATTGAATCTTCAGGCTGCTGCTGATTCCTCTCGGTCCTGACCGACCTCCTGCAGAGTTAGCACGTTGTGAAACACACGGCTCAGGGATAAAAGCTGAAGCCATGTGAGAGTGTATCTGACAGCAGAGGGAACAAAGCTGCTTTCTCCTCCTCTGTCTATAAATCTTCAGGTTCGTGAAATCAGCTGTTCTCTGTTTTTATCACCTTTTAAAATAAACACCAGGAAGCTTTCAGACCTTCTGTCCTGAAGTCACAGGCTCCTCATTCCCTCCCTCCTCGCTCCCTCCCTCCCTCCTCGCTCCCTCCCTCCTCACTGGCTTGTATCAGATAAAAGGTAAATTGGCGTTGAGTATGTAAAACTCTTCCGGCTGCTGAAGCTGGGAGCGGTCGGATCAGATATCGGTACATGTGAGCGTTTAGCTGAACATCTGCCTCTTGTTGCTGTAATTTGCTTCAGCACCATCTGTTCATCATTGAAGCACCAACACAGATATACATCTCTACTGTTACTGAGCGGCACCAGCTCCTCTGACCGGCAGCAGCTCCTTTGAGTCTGATGGTTTAAAAACAGCCTCACACTCTGTAGTTTACTCTGAGCTGACAGGAACATGAGGCGGGTCAGTGATGGTGTGTTCTCTCTGTGTTTGACGTGTCTCCCTGAAGCTGTGTGTTAAAATGTCTCCTGTGTTTTTGTCTCTGTGCCACAGATCGGCTCTTCCAGCTGTCGCTCGACTCCGGAGGCTCGCTGCGAGGGAAGGCTCCACTCGGCGGTGTCACGCCGCTCCTCACACGCTCGTCCTTGACATCCCAAATGCTGCGTGTCGATCGTGGGGCCGGCCGCCTCGTGTGAGTTATGACGACGGCT
Organism: Notolabrus celidotus; assembly: GCF_009762535.1. Taxonomy (NCBI): domain Eukaryota; kingdom Metazoa; phylum Chordata; class Actinopteri; order Labriformes; family Labridae; genus Notolabrus; species Notolabrus celidotus. The sequence continues at coordinate 6,214,680 of NC_048275.1, forward strand.
GCTTCTTTGACTCAGAACAGAGACTCCTCCTCCGCTCAGCACGGAGATCACATGATGTAATGAAGACGGGTGAAGCTGCGAGTCTGCTCTTCAAAGAGTCCGCCGGCAGGATATATGAGTATTTTGAGCCCTGTGACGGATAACAAATCAAACCTTGTGGGAATTGTGGGAGGCCCAGAGGAAATCTCCAGAGTCATGCAGTCAGAGGAGCTGTTCAGCAGGAAACTCAAAGCCCTGAATGGAAGCATGGGACCGCCGGTCTCCAGTGTTCAGGGGAAACCCGACGTCGCAGGAAAAACCAACGGCAACCCGGCCATGCCTAAGATGGGCGTACGGGCGAGGGTGACCGAGTGGCCTCCGAGGAAAGACGGCTGGGACGGGCGGCCTTCACCGAACTATCAGAGCGTCATCCCCGTGTTCCAGAACGGGCAGGAGCACACGGTGGAGATCCTGGAGCAGGAGCCGGTCTGCGTGGAGGTGGACTTCACTGATAGATACACTCTGAGCGACCTGCTCAGCCACTCCCCGCTGAAAGGACTCCACCCCATCCGTCAGCGCAGCAACAGCGACGTCACCATCAGCGACATCGACTCCGAGGACATCATGGACCAGAACGCCGTCAACCCCAACACGGGGGCCTCGCTGCACCGGGAGTACGGCAGCACGTCCTCCATAGACCGGCAGGGTCTGGGAGGAGACGGCTTCTTCACGATGCTCCGAGGATACCGAGTGGACACCCTGGACCACCGGAGCATACCGCCTTTAGGATTCCCCGAGCTGCTGCGCTGCGATGCCGCGCTCTCTCCGAGTCTTCAAACAGCGGCGCAGATCGCCCGGGGGGAGATCGTCCACATTCCAGGATACGACTACATCGACAGCTCGCTGCTGTACAGCCGGGAGCGGGAGAAGTCCTTCATGAGGAGGCTTAAATCTGAGTCCTCTGAGACGTCTTTGTTCAGGAAGCTCCGGACCATAAAGAGCGAGAGCGACGCTCTGCGGCTCTCGCTGGAGGACGACCGGCGCCCGCTCAGCTTCCAGAAGTGTTTCGCTCACTACGACGTCCAGAGCGTCCTCTTCAACATCAGCGAGGCGGTCGCCAGCAGAGCCTTCCTGAGCCAGAGGAAGAACACCACCACCGGGGCGTCGGCTGCCTCAGCTGGACCCGGAGTAGGAGGACTACCTGGACCTGGGCCAGGACCTGGACCTGGACCTGGGCCTGGAGCAGCATCAGACGTTGGAGCAGCAGGATGTAGCAATGCGAACACCCCCATGTTTGAGTCCCCGCTGGGCAGCAGGGAGGACCTGAACCCCAAAGAGAACTTGGACGCTGACGAAGGGGATGGGAAGAGCAACAGTCTGGTTCTGGGCTGTCCGCACTTCCGGAATGAGATCGGCGGCGAGGGCGAGAGGAGAATCTCGCTCTCCAGAGCCAACAGTTCGAACTACAGCGGTCTCTCAGAGAGCTGCTCCTTTGAGTCCTCTCTGAGCTCGCACTGCACCAACGCCGGAGTCTCCGTCCTGGAGGTGCCCCGAGAAAACCAGCCCATCCACAGGGAGAAGGTCAAACGCTACATTATCGAGCACATCGACCTGGGAGCGTACTACTACCACAAGTACTTCTACGGCAGAGGTAGGGACCTTTCATTTATATGATGAAGTTATTCATCAGTCTCAGGACTGATCCATGAGTCATGTTGTCTGCTTAGTCTTCCTCTGTAGTCTAACCAATCCTCTGATATCCACAGATCTTTGATTTGCATGGATAGAAACATCAGATATAAAAGCAGCTCTAGAGACGATTCTCAGGAAGGAGTTTGAAACTTTTTCCCTGAAACAACACTTTCACAAACTTCCTCAGAGACCGTCCTCTCATGCATCCGCCGATCCGATCTGGTTTTATAGGAGCAGATGAAATGAGGATCAGAACAATGGCGGTCTTGTGTTGGGTGTGAGGGTGTGTGTGTTTCCCTCCCTGAGTCCTGTCCTCTCTGTGATATTGCTCTGAACCCTGCAGAGACGCTGTGATTAGTCATGTGAGAGCAGAGAGGTGAGCGAGAGGCTGCAGCTGCTCGCCGTGGGGGCCGGGTGTGAGGAGGACCCCTCCTCTGAAACGCTGAGGTCAGCAGAGCTATGCTGAGGTCCACAGCCCCTCATTAAAACACCTATAGGATGCTGGAGTTACACGCTGACCCTGGACCATCAGAGCTTTATACATGTCTGTTATTCTCACTGTCTGAGCGTCTGTGTCTGCTGCTCTCAGCAGATTAGGTTTCAATTCTTCAGCCTGCCCGAGAACAGCTGCTTCACCTCTCACCCTCAGAGGATCCTGACCTTCTTCCACAACGGTTTCTGTATCACAATACGGCTCAATCGAGTTTCAGTGTGTGCAGACAGGGCGAGTAAAGAGCTCTGCATGGCACGCAAGAAATAAATGATAAAGAACCTTCATATTTCAGGTAGAAGCAGCAAATGCACGGGTTAGTTTCTCTGCATCATATCAGGATGATGTGCCTGAATTGTGCAAAGTTGCATGAATGAGAAAGGGCTGTTCTAAAAATGCGTTAATACTCAAGATGACTCCCAGACTACTAAAGGTGGTGCTGGAGACGGACTGAAACTTTCAAGGACCGGTATATTATTGAATAATGGGTCTCTTCAGTCCTAGCATCAAACCACGTTGAAGTCTGACACACTTTGTTGTGCAGAATTGACTTAATGTGGTTTATGTACCACTGATCAATAGTTCTTGGCACTGTTATCTGTGTCAAACTTAGCTTGAAGCTCCATTTTCCAAAGCCTTCATGTCCTCCTGATATTAGAGAGCTGAAAGTGAGTAATGCATGGGTTAGTTCTCCTGCAGCATTTTGAGTCAGGACGTCTGAGTTTCCTTTGTTTTGTGATAACAGACTTCAGGTTCAGGGACAGATCTTGATCAAACAGAACTCCAGGGTTCCCTCGATGGTTCTGGTTGATGCTCTTTAAGCCTAGTTCATCATTAGATATGTTTTGTTTTAGATGTTTGGGGCTGTGCACATTAACTCTAGTATAGTCTGAGTCTAGTTGCAAACAGTTTCTGGTCCTCCTGGCGGTTCAGTTTCTCATTAACTGATCGGTTTCATCTTGATTCTTTGATAAGTTCATCTGAGTGTCGTCTGCATACGGCCTGATCTTATGGAGTGTTCCTGATTTTATCACAGGGAGGGAACATTTATGTAAACCTTTAAGGACTCTGTGATTATGTTTATCATGCATCCTGCTGGGTGAGGCTGGCTTTAGAAAGCTCAGGTGCAGGACACAGAGACTGAGGAGAAACTTGATATACGAGTAGAGGAGCTCTTGGAATAGAGCATCTTAAGGGAGGTGATTTGGCAAAGGTGTCATAGGCTGTGTCTCAATGACATCATCCTCTAGTTGTTTGATGCCCAATTATGGCAACCCAGAGGCGGGTCTTTAGCCTCTTGATCTGTCAGACAAGTCGGCCACGCCCCCAATCATGCAAAGCTTGTAGCCCTTACTTTGCTTGCTGCAGAAACTGGCTTCACGAGTTCCTTGGCTTTTGTAGACTGCCTCAAGTGGACACTCGATGAATTACAGTTTTTGCACTTTGTTTTAAACACCAGAGGTTGCCGCTCGGGGAAAATCCAGTTTCAGTTGCAGGAAAAGGAGAACAGGTATAAGTTATGTGGAAACAGGGTCTGTGATGAGACCGTGTTGGTGGAGCTGACGCTGAGTGTGGCAGAGCTGATGGTTTTGCAGCTGCTGTGAAACTCCTGCAGGTCTCCTCCCACTCCTGAAACCAAACACACTCACAGATGGAGCGGCAGCCTGCTGGAGAGGTTGAAGCAGAGTGCGTGACTCCTAGATGACCCGATATTAAAAACACACAAACTGACATCCGATAAACAGGATTCAAACAACTCGATGCGTTCATGCAGGGCGGATCAATTGTTCCTGTGATTGGAGGATCAGCTGATTGAAACGTGGCTCAGAGGTTAAGTAAAGAGCGGTGACCGAACATGTAGGGCCTCATCACCGACCTCTCTGAGTGTTTCTCTGCACGACTCCACGTGTGAATTATTTACAGTATCGTGGCCTCAGCTGCTCCTCATCCTAAATCTGGGCGAGCTGTTCGAAGTGTTTAACCTCATCCTGAGCCGAGCGGCGCGATGGATGAATGAAGCCGCTGTCAGGGAACGTTTGTTGATACAGCATCACTGAAGATGTCGTTTTCACAGTATGTGGAAGTGTCCCCTGCCCCTTTCTCACGAGGTGTGATATCAGGGAGACAAATCTGTCATCACCTCCGCATCACACACACACAAACACAGGGGGACACACACACACACACATGAACGTGTGTCGCCACTTTAGAGCAGGCTTTTATCAACCTGAGCCGAACATTGATCCCATTGATCGCCTGAAGCTTTTTCTACGCTCCGTAAGAGGAGTGTTTCTCCCCTGGCAGCTCTAATGGACGCCATGTTTCCTCCTCCGCCACCAGCTGAACCTGTGACACGCAGGTCGGCGTTACTCCTGCACTGAGAGGTTGGACAAGAGGGTCATCTGGATCAGGGACCACAACTCTGTTAGGATCATAAAGAGGATAAAGGTCGTACTGATCTTTAAAATGTTCTCTTTGGACTTTGAATAAATCCTAATAAAGAATAAGGCCCTTGTCAACACAGTGCGTCCTTCTTACATCTGCATTTGTTCCCAACAAGCATGCAGCCGCCTCCTTCCTGCAGCCTTCACCGTTATTTAAAGGCCGCTCTGAGCTGCATCGGATAACAGCTTAACACAGGACGGATGATCAGCTGGTGTCAGATCTCTTCTCTGCAGCTCAGAGGTGAACACTCATGCTGGTGTTTGGTGGAGGCGTGTATGTGGAGATATTTATCCTCTGAGCCACAGATCTGAAACTACAGACCTGCCGGTCGGACCGACTGAGGACAGAGAGGAGGATCTGTTAGACGTGACGGTCTCTGTCATCTATCTAAGACCCTTTGGCAAAGTGTCAACACTGAGCAAGACTCACTGACATGTTTTAGAAACGCCCAAAGCTTCCCCCATCCTCTCTCTCTCTCTCTCTCTCTCTCTCTCCCTCATCCAGATGCATCGTAGCGTCAGATGAAGCCCTCCTGGCGAAGCCTTTCTCAGACGGTTAACCTCTAGTCTCCCCCCCGTCGCCTCGTACAGTTAACTTATTATTCACGCCATTGTGCTCTTTGACCCCGATGTTCATGCCACGGTGATGAGGAGCAGCGTATCCTCACAGTGAGCTCAGCGTGGCGTCTTCACTTCTGCAGGAATCTCTGTGAGCGTCAGAGCTCTGAATCACCCCGAGGTCTCTCTCTGTGGTCTGATAGATCCAGGTCTCTCTGCGGTACGATAGATCCAGGTCTGTCTGCGGTACGATAGCACCAGGTCTCTCTGTGGTCTGATAGATCCAGGTCTCTCTCACTGACTAGAGCCCAGATCAGGAAATGTTTACTCAAGACACAATGCTTTATGTGTGGAGGGCTTTACTACTGTTCATCACACACACACACACACACACACACACACACACACACACACACACACACACACACACACACACACACACACACACACACACGCATAAATCCGGAATGATACTTTGTTTACATGTGTTCGTTTCGGAACAGAGGCCGGACGTTGCGTGAGAGCATCTGGGTCAGGGGTCACCTGAGGTCAAACTTTCAGAGCTGTATTTTGATTTATTCGCTTTTTTTTAAATCCTCATGCTGAAACAACAGACCGGACTTTAATCCAAAGAGAATCAATTTCAGATCAGTTCAGACCCCTGCTACTCCTGAGTCTCTGCAGGGCTTCGACCTCTGGACCGGACTGGACCACGCAGGGTTAATCCAGCAACACATACAAGACTCTGTTTCATTAAAGTCATTAAGATTTGAAGAAGAGTTTATGCTGTAGAAGAGTAAGACTGAATCTGTGTGGACCTTAATGTGAACATGTTGTTAATGATCCTCCTCCTCTCTTGCCGTACCTCCAGAACATCAGAACTACTTCGGCGTGGATGAAAATCTGGGACCGGTGGCGGTCAGCGTCCGCAGGGAGCGTCTGGACGACGGGAAGGAGAAGGAGGGGATGCAGTTCAACTATCGAGTCGCCTTCAGGACGAGCCAGGTAACAGAAACACGCCGAGGGTCACACTGCTCATCGTCATTTATACTAATTATAATAATAAACAGAATTTAAATGTTGAACTTTGAAGAACATTTTATTAGATAAATGTGGACAGAAAATTATTTGACTCAGTAAATTTTCACCGCAAAGAAATTCTGGATTTCTGTGCGGCCATCTTTGATTATTAAAATATTAAAAATGTGACATAAATTTTGTTTTTTTCACAGATATGTTTATTGACATTTTGTTAAATGCAAACAACACAAAACCAAGACAGCACACAGACAGTGACACACACAACAACAACAACAACAACAACAGTACATATTATATTAAAGGTGACATATCATGCAAAATGGACTTTTTAATGGTTCTCTACCTGAAATATGTGTCCCTGTCTACAAACCCCCCGAGAATGAAAAAAATCCATTCTGCCCCTGTTCTGATTTCTCCACCTTTCTGTAAATGTGTGTGAAACGAGCCGTTTCAGACTTCAGTGTTTTTGTTACGTAACAACAATATCCGGTCTGTCACGGAGTCAGAGCTCAGAGCTTGTTCAGCCCATAGACTGTATAAAATAATACTGAATCCCTCCTCCGTTTTTCATTCCCTGCACACATGTGTGCTAACAAGGAGCTTAGGAGGGAGGCATGCTAGTTGTAGGCTGTCTTAATAAACACAAAGGTCGGTTTTACTCCCCACGTCTGCAGATTTGAAGATCTAGTGGATGATTTTTATTTATCATGGATAAGTGCTAGCGCTAGTTAGCATAGCCACATAGCTACATGTCATAGCTGTAGCTGTGTACCAAGACACACGTCTACATGCTGACAAATAAAACAACAAGAAACACTAAATCTGTGACCAATCCTTCAGAAAGGTCCCGCTGCCTTTCTGGTAGAGGTCGGTTTTACTCCCCACGTCTGCAGATTTGAAGATCTAGTGGATGATTTTGATTTATCATGGATAAGTGCTAGCGCTAGTTAGCATAGCCACATAGCTACATGTTCGTAGCTGTGTACCAAGACACACGTCGACATACTGATAAATAAAACAACAAGAAACACTAAATCTGTGACCAATGGTTCAGAAAGGTCCTGCTACAGGCGCCTCTCCGTCAGGATCAGATTCTGGATCAGATTCAGAGGGTGGAAGTAACGTGATCTCTGAGCAGCCGTGTATATTCAGCCAACATGTAAACATTAGATCAACGTGCTGGAGAGCCGACGCACATCCACTTCCTGAGGGGGCGTGGTCAGAGGGAAAACAGAGTGTTTTGAGGAGGAATGAAGAAGAGGGTTTTTCAGGCAGACCAAAATCTGATTTCAAAGTGTTTTTTTGAGCATAAACTTTAAAGACATGTTTTGGGGACCTCTTAGACCAATATATATTGATGAAAAAAGCGTGATATGTCACCTTTAAAGTTGAAATGATATAGAGAAGCGTATACAAATCAATATGAATAAATAAATAGCAAAATAAAGTAAATAATTATTTAAATGGATAAATACAAAAATTTAATACAAATAAAAATGAAACATAAAACAATAAAAAATAAATAAATTGTTATTTGTCAGTCTGCCGCCGTCAACATCACTTTCGAAAATTGCCAAAAAGGTAATCACCTAATCAGGGATCTCAGAGAGGTCCAGCTCCTGCAGATAATCGATATATCTCAACCTGTAATTACATAATAGGAGATAAGCTATCATGTGGAGCTGAGCTAAATATCCCAGCATGCTTTGCCCAGCGAATCAAAGTAAGACCTGGTGAACCTGAGGGCCTGAGCTGCACACATCTGTGGATCCTGCACAGCAGACGTGTGAACAGTCATCACAAACTGAGAGGCTGCACCCAGTGATGAAGACTTGTGTGAATTTTCAGTCGTAGGATTAAAAACACTTCAACTTTTCAGTCCTTAATAACTTACTTATAAACTGGTCGACATATCCGCAGGTACGTTTCAGATCTTTGTACGAATCCGTGTTCGTATTCGTGTACGCAGAATGTAACAGCAGTGGACAGGAAGTACCTGCCGTGTTGTTTTCACACTGAGATGTCCTCTGAGAATGTTCAGCTGCTTAAATCTGTGAAATCAAAGGTTATATAAGTGTTGTGAGTTATTCTGCAATGATTCAGCGTTCAGATGAAAAAGAGTCAGAGCTTTTATTTCACATCGATTTAAACTGGAGGACGTGAAAGTGTCTGTGTGTGTGTCCCTGCAGGAGGTCTGCTTCAGATCAGGAGAGAGGTACTGACTGGAGAACATGCTTTAAAGATCGTTCCTTATCGGAGGTCTCTGAGTCTCTGAGTTTAGGGAACACATCAGTTCCCCTAAAAAAACCAGAGGAGGCTTCTCGCTCCTGGTCTCTGCGTCTGAGCCCGGCGTGACTCAGTCAGCTGATCGGAGTGATCATCCTCCCTCGCTCGCTTACACCTCCACGCACAAACACACGCACCCTGATTCTTCCCCCTCTTCTTCTGATGCGGTCTCTGGTCCCCGGAGGTTGGAGCCGGCTCCCTGATTGATGCTGGTGGTCTCGTCCTCTGAATAATTCAGGTGCAACAGATGTGTCAGGCAGGAGGATGTCACTGATATTCCGGAGCCACTCTTGGTTTAAAGCAGCACTCCCACCATAAAGCAAAGTATCTGGGTCACGGCGGGCTGCGAGTCTCACGCAGGAAATGTTGCAGCTCCCCGGCAGTTTGCATGCATCACCCGTCCTCTGCCTCGCTGCCTCTCCGCCTCCCTTCCCTTCCAGAGTGTATTAAGTAATCCGCTCCTCAGAAAGCCTGGACCATCAGCTGACTGGTCCACATCATGTGGTTTGGAAAACGATCTCTGAGTGTAAACGTGTCTCTAAGGTTTCAACAGCTCCTGGTCACAGAGCGGTTTGGCGAAGCTGTTCGGGTCGATTTTTACCGGCGTATTAATGCTCTTTATAGTAAAACACCACTTAACGTGTAATGCTCAGTTAGCCTTCTTCAATTATTCAGCAGTGAGCTCCTGATGGCTTCCAGTGGAACCATTATGGAGCCAACGCCCTGAATAAGGTGGAACATTTTAGAAGATGTTCTCACTCAGCAGCTCGCTCTGAGTCTGCTCCTAACTCACCAAAGGACAGACACACAGGGAGGAACATGAATAACATAAACTTTCAGTTTGAGCGTCCTCTTAAATCTAAGTTTATAAAGACAGTTCAATCAGGAGAGACACAATTTGAATATTAAAGATTATTTATCACAACTGAATGAATGATGAAACTTGACAGAAATCTTTGGCGTAAGGACTCTGTGGGGATAATGTTGTGAGTGTAGGATGCATGAATTTGGCAGCTGAAGAAATCCCCCTAGAGTCCAGACTCTGGTGGTGGTGGTTGATGATCCTAGGAATTGAAGACTTGCAGAGACCAGGAGGAGATGGGGAGGTGGAGGGGTGTGCACCATTAATGCAAGAAGGAACTAGCAGGAGAGAGAGACACGTTTAGAAAGACAGCAGAAAGTTGATAGGCTGACGATAAGGGCGTGCCACTGAGCTATTGGATGACGCAGCTGCTGATTAACCAATGACACGCTCTGGAGCGTGCAGCTGGAAGCGGGTGAGCTTCAGAGCTGCACAGAGCAGCGACGCCTCAAAGTCAAAGTAAAGATTTAAAAACATCTAAATATCTCAAAAGAGTCGTCTTAAGTTGTTCCAAACAGAAACCGACACGACGTCCTGATTCATGACACTAACCTCCTCCATCTTTGTTCCCCCATCAGCTGACCACGCTGCGTGGAGCGATCCTGGAGGACGCCATCCCATCCACAGCGAGACACGGGACGGCCCGCGGCCTGCCGCTCAAAGAGGTCCTGGAGTACGTGATCCCCGAGCTGAACATCCAGTGTCTGAGGCTCGCCCTGAACTCGCCCAAAGTCCCCGAGCAGCTGCTGAAGCTGGACGAGCAGGGGGTGAGTACGACGCGACATGATGAAGTGTTTTCTGTTTACACATTTCAGCACACAAATAACTCTGCCCGCTTCGCCAAAGACACGAGGGCGGTGATGTTAAAGGGGGCGGAGCTAACCCGCTGGACTCAAGTGACAGACAAAGTTATCTGTACTTCTAATAAGTAAACAGGTAAATAGCTGAATAAACTGATAAATATTACAATGATAATTAAATTAAGAATATTAATAGTAATAAAAATAAGAAAATAAATGTATATTCAAGGTAATGATTAAAGAATCATGAAAAAAAAGTAAAAATGCATATATATTAATGTACTTAACTCACATATATAGTTTGAGTTTGAATTATCTAGTGAATGCATCAACTGCAATCAAGTGAAGAAATAAAATAAAGGAACACTTTAACAGCTCTTGGTGTAATGCAAGCTTTAGCATTGGGACTTTACTTGGGCCGCACATGATGAAGAGACCATGGAGTACGAAATGGCAAAGGTCTTTACATCGACTTTAGATGTAATTCACTCCTAAGAATTCATAACATGAGAGCTGCATCAGACTTTTGATGATGATGGTTAAGCTAGACTCGAGCTATCAGTGCCTGGTTGCCTTCATTCGACTTGTGTTGACTGGAAACAGAAGGTTTCTGCAGCAGTTAAAGCTGCAGAGACTTCACAAATGTGATGAGTGCATGAAAGAAATACTGCATCATAAAGCAAAGCAGCATATTCCCCAGTATGCAACCGTTTCCTCTCCTTCACGCTGAATGTGCGCCTGTTTCTCCAGCCCGTAAAGTTTTATGAGTAATGTTTGCAGACTCACGATGAATTGTTTTCAGTCTGTTTCTGACATTTGCATCAGCTGCAGAGAGAAGCAGGAGAATGGAGTTCCAGCAGCAGCAATCTTTACATGTTATGTTGTTGTGGATGAACTCAGACTCTCTGTGGAGACAGAAGACGATAATATGACTCTGAAATGAAGTCAATACGAGTCCCATGCTCTCTGCAGCCTCGCTCCGACACACTTTATAAACTCTGTAAAGACGTACTCAAGTGGCAGCAGCTGATTTAATCCTCCACCTTCGTGCTCGCTGCATTATCTCTGAAGAAAGCAGCGAACATGAGCTCTGTGTGGAGGTGTCACAGATGCTCTCTTTGTGTGATCTTAAGGCCTTTATTTCCTCTTCCTGTGAAACAGCCACCTAGAGAGCGGCGAGCTGGAGAGCGGCAAGCTGGAGAGCGGCGAGCTGGAGAGCTGCGTGGGAGGATTAGCTTCGTATCTGGCTATCAGAGAATCGGCTGCTTATTAGTGTAATTACATTCATTAGTGTGAGCCCGTCCTTCTCCCTGACAGGAACGCTCTTATAATAGAAAGTGTCAGCCGTGTCTCTCTCTCACACACACTCACACACACACACACACACACACACACACACACAGACACGCACACACAGGAGCGGCGTCTTCCTGAAAGTGAGTTAACGCTCTTAAAACGACAACAGACTTTGTGTGTCTGATTGTTGAGAGGAACTTTGGTGTGAAAGCTTGAGGAGGTTCCTCCTGACAGACCTCCAGGAGTCTGTCCATCCACCCAGAGACCTCCCCTGTGCCGTCATCATGAGAGACCGTCTGTGGACACGGACTTGTTTTAGCACTAAAATGACACACGGGTAAAAAATGGACAAGAAACGACTTCCAGAGCGAGAGGAGCTAAGTGGGAATAAAAGCGGTCCAGCTGGCTCGTCTCCTTAGACCTCAAAACCAAACGCCCTCTTTTATATTTGGACCTCAGTATTTCGGTGCTCTCCTGTTTTAATCATTAATGTTGTTTCTGCTGTGCGAATGTTTAATGTGTCAAGCACCCCGTAATCTTCTCTCTAACCGAGCTGGACTCAGTTAGAGGAAGAGCTGATACTTGACAGAAAGGGAGAATCTGTTCTATTCGTACGCCGACGATGAGGCGATGTAAGCTCTGTGTGTGGATGTCGAGGTCTAGTTCTTAACACTGAGCCCCGAGTAGAGAGAGAGAGAGAGAAGGACTTCATAATATCTTCATGATCCGCTCTGCAGAGAGAAGCAGAGAGCTGTAATGGTCCTGCATGTAAGAGGAGAACAGAGCAGATGTGAAAGCATTTGAGATCACAGCGAAGAGACCGTGTGCAGGCGGACTGGAGGAAGCATTAGGCCGCGTGTCAGAGTTTTAGAAATCACAAATGATACGACGGCAGAGGATGTTCTCAGAGAGCAGAAATCTGTCTGAGTTAGAGTCAAATCTGGAGAATCACAGAGTTCAGCTTTAAAGTTATATTTCTGGGCTTTTTTGCCTTTATTTGATAGGACAGCTGAAGAGAGACAGGAAATGCGGGGAGAGAGCGGGGGAAGACACGCAGGAAATGGTCGCGGCTGGGAATCGTACTGGCGACCCCTGCGACGAGGACTGTAGCCTCTGTATGTGGGGCGCTCGCTTAGACCGCTAGGCCACCAGCGCTCCACGGCTGCATCCATGTTGAGGTGTCTACACGCCGCACACGTCACTACTCATTACAGTAACATCAGGAAGATCTGCTGAACCAATAACCTCCCTTCTCAATTCTTCTTCAGTGTCTCACTTCAACATAAAAAAAAAAAACCATGTTTCTGCCAATCAGGCTTTGCAGTGGTCTCAGAGTCAACAGGTAGAACCAGGAGCATGACTCAGTCCAGATCCCCACAGCGACAGTCTGACTCTGAAGGATAATTTGGGCTAAAGTGAGATTTGTTCCATAGATTCAATAGAGTAATCTGCCTTCTGCTGAGGCAGAAAACCACCTCTTCCATGTAAATCATCCCGTCACCAAAACCAGAGCGGGAGGAATAACTCAGACTTCAACTCATACAGGAGGCGGGTTTCGTTTCTTCAGGTCTACGATTCAGGTTTTTAAGTGTTGCTACTGAGGAACGAAGTCTGAATAATGGATCACACACAAACACAGATTCACTCACAGCATGCAAACATTTAAAGCATCACCTTTGATACGAAGTCAGGTCATGTGACTTCCTCTCAGTGGCAAGGACAAACTTCCTTTAACAGGCAGAAACCTCCAGCAGGACCAGACTCATGTCAGACACACATCTGCTGAGACCGAGTTGGAGAGAGGGATAGAGGGAGATGAAGAGAGAGAGAGATGATAGTGGTGAGACGGTTAGTAGTAGTTGTAGCAGCTGGAGTCTGGCACGTCTGGAACCTACGAGACAAGGAAGCTCAGGGACTCCAGAAAGGTCTATGGTTAGTAACTTTAATGGGACAGGAAGAGTTAAAGTAAGAGACAGACAGACAGAGGATAACCAAGCGCTGTAGGTCCTTGTAGCCCTGTTCCAACATAGAAGCCAATGCATGTAGCCTGACGTGCACCTCCTCCAAAATGTAACGACGTGTTGAAGCGACACGGACTTCAAGCCATAGCCTGCAACATTTTTAGAGTCACAGCATATTGTCCGTACATTTCATCTACTCCGACCTCTCCTCTGTTTTCCTCTTTGTAATAATTTCTGTATGATGAACATCAATATTAATCCGCTCTGATTTAACACATCACGCTCACAGTCGTCATAGTTCCCTGTGGACAAACATCATAAAACGTAGAGGGATCAGATACTGCAGTGAGCATATAACTCACACTGCAGGTTAGTGTTCAGGAAGAGAACTGCAGTTAGACGCAGACACAGCAACGCACAAGTATGTAGAGCTCACGACCGCCTCGGCCTTTACTGCATAGACTCAACACAGAAGTATAAACCAGGCTTCAGTTTCTCAAAGGTCTCCTGGTTGGCTCGCCAAATATTACTTAAATGTTGTGGACCAGAGACGTGTAAGAGATTATAATCCTCTGTGAGTATAAACGCCACAATGAGGTGAAAAGTAGGATCCATCCATCCATCCATTATCTTGACTGCTTATCCCGTTAGGGGTCACGGGGGGCTGGAGCCTATCCCAGCTGGCTTCGGGCAGAAGGCAGGGTACACCCTGGACAGGTCACCAACCTATCACAGGGCTAACACAGAGAGACAGACAACCATTCATGCACACACTCACACCTACGGGCAATTTAGAGTGATCAATCAACCTGAGCATGTTTTTGGATTGTGGGAGGAAGCCGGAGAACCCGGAGAGAACCCACGCATGCAAAGGGAGAACATGCAAACTCCACACAGAAAGGCACCCACCCGGCCGGGGATTTGAATCAGGAACCTTCTAGCTGGGAGGCAACAGCGCTACCCACTGCACCACCGTGCAGCCCTGAAAAGTAGGATGAAATACTTTATTATAACGTCACTATACATGTGAAAAGGTTTTAGTCTCAGGGTCGGACTTTGAGGACGGACTAAAGTAGGAGGTTAAAAGTGAACCTGTCATCATTGTGAGCTCGGTGCACAAACACACACCTGCCAGGATCCACAGAAAGATGCAATCTGTCAGAGGTCAGGAGCATAATCCCAAACCATTTGGGTAATCAGATGAACCCTCGCCAGCCGTCAGCAACCAATCAGATTATGGGATGTTATTTTGGTGGTGGTTTCAAGGTTAGCTCGTAGGACGGTCGAGGAAGGAGGAAAGTTAGAGGCGGTGTTTGATGTTTGGATCAACGAGCTGCAGACCGTCTCTGCAGAACCTGAAGTCCATGGTCCTGTTACCATGACTGAAGCTTTGGAGACACATTTAGAGATTTAGCAGCATCAGGACGCTGCAGTGCAAGCAGATGTCACTGTGTGTGTGTGTGTGTGTGTGTGTGTGTGTGTGTGTGTGTGTTGTGCAGGGACACTGCAGCATCCCTCAGGTACATCTGTAATATCTCTGAGGGAAACTATGTCCTGGTTTCTCTCCCTCTCATTAAAATCTCTCCATCTTTGCACTTTTTAGAGTTTTTAAATACGTGGAGGGCGAGGAGCGTTCAGCTCAGGACAAAGAGAGGGAGGAGGATACAAGCAGAGAGAGGGAGGAGGATAAACACAGAGAGACATTACTGCTCTCTAGTGATTTTAGAAAGTCAGAGGCCCGTTTAATCAGATTCAGCTGTTTCACCTGAAGAGGTCTGCCACAGCAGATCCATGTCAAACGCCGCCACATCAGGGCTGAGCTCCGGAGCGATACTCATCTGTGTCGTCTGATGCGTGCACCAAAAGGGCGGCGTGATTGTCCTTGCCGTCGGCGAGTCACTTTAGAGGAGCACGAGGTTAAGTGAGCTCGATAATGCAGGTCATAAAAAAAGTAGACTGAATCATCCCACCGTCTCCGCCGGGCCTCAATCGCTTCATATCACGGCAGAGCTGCAGAGTCAAGCGGCGAGCGTGAACGATCATGGGAAGAGTCAGCTGCACAGCCGGAGACGATGACCTGAGACAGAGAGAATCACAATCCTACAGTTTAGGGATCATTCTTAGACTTTCACCTTCCTCTCTTTGTGATAACATCTCATCCAGGTCAGGACCACTCTACCCTCTGCGCTGAAAGCTTGGTGAACGCTTGGTGAATGCTTGGTGAACGCTTGGTGAAAGCTTGGTGAATGCTTGGTGAATGCTTGGTGAATGCTTGGTGAACGCTTGGTGAACGCTTGGTGAACGATTGGTGAATGCTTGGTGAATGCTTGGTGAATGCTTGGTGAACGCTTGGTGAACGCTTGGTGAATGCTTGGTGAACGCTTGGTGAATGCTTGGTGAACGCTTGGTGAATGCTTGGTGAATGCTTGGTGAATGCTTGGTGAACGCTTGGTGAACGCTTGGTGAACGATTGGTGAATGCTTGGTGAATGCTTGGTGAATGCTTGGTGAATGCTTGGTGAACGCTTGGTGAACGCTTGGTGAACGCTTGGTGAACGCTTGGTGAATGCTTGGTGAACGCTTGGTGAACGCTTGGTGAATGCTTGGTGAATGCTTGGTGAATGCTTGGTGAATGCTTGGTGAACGCTTGGTGAACGCTTGGTGAATGCTTGGTGAACGCTTGGTGAATGCTTGGTGAACGCTTGGTGAATGCTTGGTGAATGCTTGGTGAATGCTTGGTGAACGCTTGGTGACAATTGGTGAATGCTTGGTGAATGCTTGGTGAACGCTTGGTGAATGCTTGGTGAATGCTTGGTGAACGCTTGGTGACAATTGGTGAATGCTTGGTGAATGCTTGGTGAATGCTTGGTGAATGCTTGGTGAATGCTTGGTGAATGCTTGGTGAACGCTTGGTGAATGCTTGGTGAATGCTTGGTGAGAGCTTGGTGAATGCTTGGTGAATGCTTGGTGAATGCTTGGTGAATGCTTGGTGAACGTTTGGTGAATGCTTGGTGAATGCTTGGTGAATGCTTGCTGAATGCTTGGTGAATGCTTGGTGAACGCTTGGTGAATGCTTGGTGATTGCTTGGTGAATGCTTGGTGAATGCTTGGTGAATGCTTGGTGAATGCTTGGTGAACGCTTGGTGAATGCTTGGTGAATGCTTGGTGAATGCTTGGTGAACGCTTAGTGAATGCTTGGTGAACGCTTGGTGAATGCTTGGTGAATGCTTGGTGAATGCTTGGTGAATGCTTGGTGAACGCTTAGTGAATGCTTAGTGAATGCTTGGTGAATGCTTAGTGAATGCTTAGTGAATGCTTGGTGAACGCTCGGTGAACGCTTGGTGAATGCTTGGTGAGAGCTTGGTGAATGCTTGGTGAATGCTTGGTGAACGCATGGCGAATGCTTGGTGAACGCTTGGTGAAAGCTTGGTGAACGCTTGGTGAACGCTTGGTGAACGCTTGGTGAACGCTTGGTGAACGCTTGGTGAATGCTTGGTGAATGCTTGGTGAACGCCTGGTGAATGCTTGGTGAATGCTTGGTGAACGCCGGCTAAACACTTGCCAACAGTCGCCAAACTCTGGAGGCTGTTTTCATTATTTTCTGCTCCTGCGTCTGAGTCATAAAAGATTGATGTCGGCTGAGAGGCCGCTTGCACTCTGCAGGATGAGGATCCTTCTGGATATTTGATTCCTTCCTCTCTCTCTGCAGGACGAGAATCCTTCTGGATGTTTGATTCCTTCCTCTCTCTCTGTACGAGCTCATATCAGATATATTGATTATAGATATTGGTCCTGAGAGATCTGGCTCCTTTTGAAGATTACTTTTTACCTCCTCCTCGCGCTCCTCGTGTTTCTGTGATCAGATGTTTTAAAAATGACAACATCTCGATCCTCTGCAAACACATGTTTTGCTCCATCCCTCTTAAAGCCCTGAACGTCCTGTTCCAAGTATTGATCTCCACAACGATCATGTGCATTGATGTGAGGAGTGCAGAATGATCAGGGCAGAATGTCGAGGGTGTGAAGAGTTATTCTTCTTCTTCTTTTTGTTTAACACGCCTCAAAATTCTTCAAATTTTGCACATGCATCAGTCATGTATGAAAATCTCCACAGCGCCCCCTACAGCTTTCAAATAACCCTCCCCATAGAGCTTATTTTCTCCTACATGTATGAGCAGCTCTCTGCATGCTTCTGACGTCAAGACCTACAAAACATCCTCGCTCACTCATATCCTAAACCCAATAGGAAGTCCTCCATCTTCACTTGAACTTCTGATTGGTCTTTTGCAGCGTGCACGTTTTCTCTTGCAGACTCTGAGAGTAATGCATGTAATCCAAGCGTCCCTGTAACGTCCTGTATCTCAGCTAATGGCATAAACATCTCTGCTCCTGTACTCTAACAGTGTTCAGGTGTTATTTATGGGTGTAAATAAGAATAGCATCAAATTAAAGGTGCAGATGTGAAATAAAGAAAGTAAATATTGAGCTGTATGTGTGAAACTGCAAGTTCAGCAGAGAGGTTCTTGCAGAGTCGGAGTGATCCCCTCTGTGCTGGATCAGGTCTGAGTAAACAGAGTCATTAGACGGCTGTTGAAGGGGATCAGTGTTGTTTCCTTTCACTGCCTCTCACTGATATTCCTCCGCTCCGGGGACGACTTAGCAAACTAAAGATCGCTCGTGGACGTCTTTTTCTCCAAACAGGATTAAACTGCTTCTCTCTGTGAGTTTGTGATTCAGCTCCTCATCCTCAGCTGCTTTGAGGAGCAGCTCTGAGCCGGCGGTGATTTATGCTCCTCTCAGAGAGTTCACAGAGTCACTGAAGGAGGGTTCAGCTCCTCCACGCCTCTGAACGTCTGCACATCGGCTGTGACGTGACAGAAAGCTCTCAGTCCTTCATGTATGGCATGTTAGAGCGAGTTGACAGGAAGTGTTACTCACTGTGTGCTGGTGTTTTTGTGTGTCTCCTTCCAGCTGAGCTTCCAGCACAAGGTGGGAGTCCTGTACTGTAAGGCGGGGCAGAGCACGGAGGAGGAGATGTACAACAACGAGGGCGCGGGGCCGGCTCTGGAGGAGTTTTTGGACCTGCTGGGTCAGAGGGTTCGGCTCAAAGGTTTCACTAAGTACCGAGCTCAGCTGGATAACAAGAGTAAGAGAAACACCCACACACTCCAGATGTTCCTGTTTCTAAAGATCTATATCCTGTTTATCCTCTGACATCATCCACTAAACTCACCCTGACTCTCACGTCTGATCTTATTTAGATCTCCATAAATCTTCATCCACCGTGTTTTATCTGTTTTATCTGTTTTATCTGTTCTAAGATAAGAGAGTCCTTAAGTCGTCCCACAAGGGGAAATTTAAAGTGTAAAACAAGTATAGAGTAAATCTAAGTAGTATAAGTGTCTGTTTTTAGTGAGTTGAGTTTATTTGCAGAGTTGTGAGTTTTTCACATGAACATAAAATAAAACATCAGAAATAAGAGCAGGAGAGGAGGCTTCCATAAACACAGAAAGAAGCTTTGATAAGGAAAGAATTCCACAGATACCTTTGCAGGCTTGGTTCCTCATCATGTGGGAGGAAGTTTAACCATTAGATTAGAATGTTGCGTACTGCACCTGTAATGCATAAACGATGAGTCGTCATCCTGCAGAAATAAAGTCTGCAGAACTGAAGATACAGTCTGTCCACAACGTATGGACCTGTTCCAAACACCTTACCTGATCCTTCACCATCAGAGGTTTATTTGGTTTTTGTTTTGGTTCTTTAAAATATGATTTTTGAGATTTGTATTTATTATTTGAGTCATTAGAGATATAGGCTAGTACTGTGTATACGTGGACACTTACATGTGTTATTTCTTCTATTGAAAAGCTAAAGACAGAAATTTAAAATAAATCTGATTTATGTAGAAAGTAGTTACTAATAAAAATGTAAAAAGTAGTAATATTGTTTTTTAAATGGTCGATGCTGATAATTAAAGAGCAGGTCGGCTAATATTTTATGCCAATATCATGTTTTTGTTTCTTGCATTTGATAAAATACAACAATTAAACATTATTTATATTAAAATATTTAATATTTGTCTCATTAAAATATCACAACAATGGATTTCTGGATTTGTGAGCAGTCGTTATTATTATTAATATAGAAAAAATAAGACGTATATATTTGAGTTAAGAAATATCCCCCAAACAAAATCATGTTTTATTATTGTATTTATTATTATCAGTCAATCAGGCTTTATTTATAAAGCGCTTTTCATACAATGACATTGTTACACAAAGCATTGAAAATAAAAAAACTTAAAATACAATAAATTAAGAAAAAGATCCCACCCCCAGCCCCGACCCCAAACCCACCCCATAATCCTAAGGTTAAGAACACAATATGCAACAATAGCAATAAAAACAATAAAATAAAATAAACAAATAAATGAAAAATAAAAAAGAAGTTGTTGAACAAACTGAGGAAACGCTCTCGTGATATCTTATTGAGGAAACACTGGAGGTAATATAAGATGTTAAAACTCAACACAGGAAATTAAAATCGCTAAAATAAAATACATTTCTAAGATAATAAAACACTAAAATATGAAACCATTAAAAGAAAATAAGATGCTATACTGCTAGTACATAAATAAATATTCCACATTACACTGATAAACATGGTTATCTCAGCCAGTCACGCTTCAGATTGGCTAATGATTAATTTGTGGAACATAAAATACATTAATATAATAATTTAATGTCATAATAAATTGTTTCATTTGGACGTCTGTTCCACCGAGCATCAAACCTCTGCTGTTGAAAAATTAAGCTAAAGAGCAAAAAGCTGCAGTTCCTCGAGTGTCCACTTTAGGCAGACTTCAAAAGTTATATTAAAACCTCATTAGCGCCCATATTAGAATATGTATTTATGCTGCCGGGTGTAAAAACTCTGTTCTGATCTCTATACCTTATTTTATGTTAAAACTATTCAAGGATTGATTTCTTTAAACTGATTTAACTCTGTCCCTGAGGTTTGCCCCCCCGAGTAAGAAAGTTCTGGACCCGGCACTGTCCTGTATAATAATGATCTGATCGGTGGAGCTGGTTTAGTTCAGTTTCCTGTCTCTATTAATCTTTCAAACAAAGACCCCAAAATAATCTGTAAACGCCTCCTGATCCTGTTTTCTGTTTCCTGTGTTTGAAATATTAAATGAAGCCGCTCTTCATCCTAAGGCCTGATCCCTTCATAGTCCTGTTCTGTGTTTCAGCGGACTCCACCGGCACTCACTCCCTCTACACCACCTATAAGGACTACGAGCTGATGTTCCACGTGTCCACCATGCTGCCCTACACCCCCAACAACAGACAGCAGGTCAGTGAAGGCTGCACGGCTCTGACAGGCCGCCATGTTTGATTCCTGCAGACTCTGAGCAGCCTCTCTCGCTCTCTCTCTCTCTCAGCTCTCCCTCATTTCACCGCCGTAATGACCTATCAGTCCAAAGCATGAGTGTTTCCATGGCAACTGCACCCCATAGTAGGCTTTTTTAATCAATGCATCCCCAGGGGCCAGAATCCGACGTGGTTTCAGACGGGCCTGTGTGTCTGTCTGCGCTAACAAGTGGAATTAAGTGGATGATGTGGCGAGCGGCGTCCCCGTGAAGCTGCTCACATTTACCGAAAGACTTATTTTTAGAGTTCATTACGAAGCCTGCAGGTACAGGTCTGCAGAGAAACCAGCACACAGTCTGAACCTGCAGAGACCGGATCCAGCTGGTGCATCTCGAATTTCTGACTGACAGGCTTACGATGGACGCCTCTCTCTCTCTCTCTCCCCGTCTTCCTCCTCCTCTTCCTCTCGTTCTCTGAGAAGAGAGGGAAGCTTTAATTTAATCCCTGTTGGTAATCTTGGAGCATTCATCTCTTCATCCTGTCACTTCACCTCTGGTCCTTTAATCCGGTCTGCTTTAACTCTCTCTGACCCTCATTGAGGACTCCACAAAGACGGAGAATGAGGTCTACACAAAGAGACTCTGCAGGCGGGATGAACTGAGACTGGAGGAGAGCGTCACTCAAACGTCTGATCATTGAACAGAAACGTGAAGTTTGACTTTGTTAGTATCAAAATCCAGCGGGTGAATTCTGGACTTGTGCTCAGATAAATGAACCTTCAGAGGGGTCGTCTCCTGCAGGTTCTACCTTCTCAAAGGTTTGGTCCTCAGGATTTAGCTTCACCTTTAAAACCAATAAAACAAACATTCTTCCACCAACAAGGATTAAAAACAGGCGGCGCAGCTTCAGTTTGTTCTCCTCGTGCATGTGTGGTTAATACTTCACTGTAAACTCACCCAGAGAGCTGAGTGTGATTTGGTCTGATTTTCTGAATGTTAGCCCGATAATAGCCCGGCGATCTGTTCAAGGGTAACTCCGCCTCTCACTTGATGACAGCTGTGATTGGCTCCACTTTGCAACCTCAAACAGGAAGTGCTGTAGCTGATGATAGAGTTAAAAAAACACACAAACTGCGCTCTGGTTTTAAAGACGAAGTGCTGCAACATGAGCTCAAACTGTACGAGTGAATAGTTTACGATGCTCAACGGAAGGTCGGGATCGATGTGCTCGCTCTGTTCGTGTTAAATCAGGACTGAGCGTTGACAGTTGTCTATAAATCTTCCTTTGAGGATGAAGAACAGTCGTCACCGCTCTGACGTGACGACACAAACTGAAACTGAAGGAGCTTCTTTAAAGTAGGATTCATGATGGAGCTGCTGGATCAGGCTGCTTTAGACTGATTGTGGTTTATCTATGTGTTTAAATCCTGGTGTTATCACGGTTTAGGGGAATTTCAGAGGGGTTTAGGGGATCGGATCATAGCCCTGCTGTATCTACATTTCGGACACTACAGAAATTCATTGGTCTGGTCAAGAGCAGCTGATTGGCTGATGATTGTCTGCAGTTCAGTTACAGTCCACACGGCGTGTGCACGGCCTTACTTTTATGCACTGAGAGGTTCTGCAGGTTGTCGTTCACTGAGGCTGATTTAAGCTCCTTTTGTGAAACTACACGGCCGAAACGATTGAACCTGCTTTGACTTCTACACATTAAAAACGGATGTTTGATGGACGCACAAGTTAGACGAAAGGTGAACCTGATAGCACCGCAAAGAGATCAATGCTTATGTGTGTTATTTATAAAAAGTAGAGACCATGAGATATCCCCGTCTACAAAACTATCAACGTTACTTTGATCCATCTCATGAATCAAGAACACTTCCTGTCGAGCTGGAGCCAATCTTATCTATTCCGAGTCACCAGTTAACCCAAGGAGCATGATCTCTGAGATCTCTGAGCTCTCTGGGCTGCAGGAGGACTCTTGACTCATCGGATGCACCGAGGGAAACTTGCAAACTCTGAACAGGAAGGCCTCCGATCAGCCGGGGATCAAACCGGGCGTCTGTCTCTGACCGAGCAGCCACAGAACCCTGATAAGAGCCGTGTGATTTAGAGCCGAGGGATTAAAACCATGAGACATTAAAGCATTCAGCGGATTCACAAAGAGGAGACTCCTGCAGGGAGAGAGATTCAGCCTGTTCAACTTTAACCCTTTAAAGTCCTTCATTCTGCAGGTCTCACAGAGTCTCGCCTGAAAGTTTTAAAGACGTTTTGACCTGATGCCTTTTCTCCCTCTCTCTCTCCTTTCTCTCTCAGTTACTCAGAAAGAGGCACATTGGCAACGATATCGTCACCATCGTGTTCCAGGAGCCCGGGGCCCTTCCTTTCACTCCCAAACACATCCGCTCTCATTTCCAACATGTGTTTGTCATCGTCAAAGTCCACAACCCGTGCACGGATAACGTCTGCTACAGGTAAAGAGATTAGCGTGCTGCTGCCGCTGCCGGGCGCGCTCTGGGATATTTTCCTCCTGACGTGGGGATCAGACGCAGAATAATATCCTCCAGACGATTTATGAGAGAGAGAGCTTATCTCTGGATGTTCATAAATCCTTTCAGACGCAGAGACGTGAACTTTTAAGAGCTCTTAATTTAAAAGAATAATAATCACATCCTGTCGAGTGTTTCTGTGTTAATGTGCAGGAGCCGTGATGATACAGTGATTATCTTCAGACACCTTCAAATTAAGACTTCCAGCTCCGTGTGGGATTGTGAAGTTGTCTCTCTTTAATAACACGTTGAGCAGAGATGAGTCTGAAATCTTTAAATCCTCCTCTTCCTCTCTCTCTCTCTAACCGAGTCCTCTTTGTCTTCCAGCGTGGCCGTGTCCAGATCCAAAGACGTGCCTCCGTTCGGCCCTCCCATTCCCAAGTCCGTCACTTTCCCAAAGTCGGCGGTTTTCAGGGACTTCCTCCTCGCCAAGGTCATCAACGGAGAGAACGCCGCGCACAAGTCGGAGAAGTTCCGGGCCATGGCGACGCGGACGCGGCAGGAGTACCTGAAGGACCTGGCCGAGAACTTTGTGAGCACGGCCACCATCGACAACGCCGTGAAGTTCAGCTTCATCACGCTGGGCGCCAAGAAGAAGGAGAAGGTGAAGCCGAGGAAGGACGCTCACCTGTTCAGCGTGGGCGCCATCACCTGGAGCGTGCGGGCCAGGGACTTCGGACAGTCGCTGGACTGCGACTGTCTGCTCGGCATCTCCAACGAGTTCATCGTGCTCATCGAGGAGGACTCTAAGAACGTGGTCTTTAACTGCTCCTGTCGGGACGTCATCGGCTGGACGTCGGGGATTATGAGCATCAAGATCTTCTACGAGCGCGGCGAGTGCGTCATGCTGTCCGCGCACGACAACTGTGGAGAGGACATCCGGGAGATGGTGCAGAGGATGGAGGTAAGACACGGCTCATATATGACCTCTGATGTCTTCATGTGTGCAGGAAGAGACCTCTCAGATATCAGCTGTTCCTCCTGATGCATGCTGGGTACTTCTCCCCCTCTCTGGTCTCTCCTTTGTGTCGTGTTCCTGCATCGTCTTCCTCTCCAAACAACAATCGGCTCATTGTCTTATTTTTAATTCCTGCCTTCTTGACCGCTGCTCGTATAAAAACCTCTGATTGGACGTTTGAGCTCCGCTGTTTGAAAACAAGTTGCCCATTGTGTCTTTAAACGGAGCTTTAAGTGACGGCAATAAAACCCTGAGTGATGTGTCGTCACAGCGGAGCGCCGATCTGTGTTTTCACCCTGAGCTGAGGCGTGTGAGGAGAATGTGCGGCGTGCTTTAAACGGAGCAGGGAGGTATGTGACTTTGGGATGTTTGTGGTCTCTCTGCGGTGACACAAAGCATTCTGGGAATATTGCTGTCACCCTGGTAACCTTCCTCCTCCTCCTCTTCACCGCCAAGCGTTTATTTATTTCATCATTATGTCAGCAGAGGTTTCTAACGTACAGATCAACTGTCGGCTCTGAGCTCCCCGGACTTTACTTCCTTTACTCACCCAAAAATCTTCTCCTCTCCTCCTTCTCCTCCTCCTTCTCTCCTTCTCCTCCTCTCCTTCTCTCCTCCTTCTCCTCCTCCTCCTCCCCTCTTCTCCTCCTCCTCCTTCTCTCCTCCTCCTTCTCTCCTCCTCCTTCTGTCCTCCTCCTCCCCACTTCTCCTCCTCATCCTTCTCCTCCTCTCATTCTCTCCTCCTCCTCCTCCTCCTCCTCCTCCTCCTCCCCACTTCTCCTCCTCATCCTTCTCCTCCTCCTCCTTCTCTCCTCCTCCTAATCATCCTCCTCCTGCTGCTCTCCTCCTCTCCCCCTCCTTCTCTCCTCCTCTCCTCCTTCTACTCCTCCTCCTCTCCTTCTCCTCGCCCTCCTCCTCCATTCCTTCTCTACACCTCCTCCTTCTCTCCTCCTCCTCCTCCTCCTCGTCCTCTCCTCGTCCTCCTCCTCCTCCTCCTCCTCCTCCTCCCCACTTCTCCTCCTCTCCTCCTCCTCCTCCTCCTCATCCCCACTTCTCCTCCTCCTCCTCCTCCTCATCCCCACTTCTCCTCCTCTCCTCCTCCTCCTCCCCACTTCTCCTCCTCTCCTCCTCCTCCTTCTCTCCTCCTCCTCTCCTCGTCCTCCTCCTCCTCCTCCTCCTCATCCCCACTTCTCCTCCTCCTCCCCACTTCTCCTCCTCTCCTCCTCCTCCTTCTCTCCTCCTCCTCTCCTCCTCCTCCTCCTCCTCCTCCTCCTCGTCTCTTTAATGTGAATCTGTGAAGTGAAGTCAGTAGAGTCCAGAGAGGATTAGAGACCTCCTGCTGAGAGCTTTCTTTGTCTCATCACTCAGACTCAGCAGAGGTTCAGACTCGGATGTTGGGGTCTCATGAGTCAGACGTGGTTCAGCTCTGAACCTTGATGTGGAGTCACAGCGTTTATATTAAAACAGAAGAAACAAAGACTGGAAAGCGTTCTGTGAAGCTGACGGCTCGTTGGTCGAGTTTGACCCTCAGAGAGTTTTCCTCTCAGACTTCAGGAAGTCTTCAGTTTGTTTTGAACGCAGCGGGTTAAAAACACTCTGACTGACTTTATTCAAAAAGATGTCTGCTCAGCTGAAAGCGTTTTTTAAAGTGCAGGGAGTCTGACGGCGTCCCTCACTCTGATTGGTCGAGTACTTTGCAGCTTTAGGAGGAAGCAGAGCAGCGAGCGATGTCACCATCTGCATGTGAGGCTGAAACAAGCTGAAATATTCATGCAGGAGGAAGAAGGGAGTGAAAGATCGTTCAGCAGAGACAGAGGGAGATTAAAACTCAGAGGTGGAGCACCTGAAACTAAGACTGGAGGATTCAGACTCTGCAGCTGACTTAAAGTGAAACTGTGGCTTTAAAACCCCTTGATGCACATTTGAACTTTCTTCTTCTTCTTTGGTGTTTTATTCTTGTTGACATCCTCAGTTTTTAACCCCTCAGTTTCTGTTATTTCCTCCAAACTAATAGAGAGGACATGTATCAGAGTGATCTGTATTTGTTCAGGTGTAATGTGGAGGTTTAGAGAAAGATGCCTGAGCTGAAAGAAGAACCGGTCTAACTGCAGGACCATGTGTCGTTAGTTATTGAATTAAAAGAGAAGAAGCTTTGTTATCTTAAACTTTGCATGAATGTAACCTCAAATAAAAACATTCTGCCGCTCTCTCACACGTCACAAACTTTGAACCCCTTACAATAAAGTTCCTGGAACTTAAAGTTCTGATACTCCGGGTAGAAAGATTAGATTATAAATGATGTAATCAGTCTTGGTCCTGGTCTGTCAGGTATCTGGGTGCAGGTGAAGGAGGAGGAGAAACAGGACGGTAACCCAGTTTTGAAGGAGGAGAGGAAGAACAGAGGGTTTTTGGGGCAGACAGACTAAGAATAGAGGAGACTGCTCCTCCGTTAGTTCTCGTATCCCCGTTCTCTTGGGTAGGCTCTGTTAAGTCTCTTGGTTCTTGGTGGGTTCCTCGGGGTCAAGTGCTGTGAGAACAAACACCTGGTTCCTGGTTTGGATGCTGGCACCGGATGATCGTTTCCTCCACTTTGTTCCTTCAAAGGCTCGCTCTTCCTCTCCTAGTTTCCAGCGTTTGTTTACTGAAGCTATGATCAGGACGCTCTTTGTTTCCATCAAACGTTCAGATTCTTAAAATCCAAACCTGAACGGGGCTGACTCTCCTCAATAATCCTTCATCATCAGTCCTCCATCATCATCAGTCTTTAAATCTGCAGAGAGGGACCATGGTACTGAGGATGAGCCAGAAACATGTGAGGAAGCATCCGTCCTCTAAACACCAACAGGGAGCTCAGTTTTTCCAGGATTATAGTCTGAGGTAGAGGCTCCCTTTCCAGGATTATAGTCCGAGGTAGAGGCTCCTTTTCCAGGATTATAGTCCGAGGTAGAGGCTCCTTTTCCAGGATTATAGTCTGAGGTAGAGGCTCGTTTTTCCAGGATTATAGTCCGAGGTAGAGGCTCCTATTTCCAGGATTATAGTCCGAGGTAGAGGCTCCTTTTCCAGGATTATAGTCTGAGGTAGAGGCTCCTTTTCCAGGATTATAGTCCGAGGTAGAGGCTCCTGTTCCAGGATTATAGTCCGAGGTAGAGGCTCCTTTTCCAGGATTATAGTCCGAGGTAGAGGCTCCTATTTCCAGGATTATAGTCCGAGGTAGAGGCTCCTGTTCCAGGATTATAGTCTGAGGTAGAGGCTGCTGTTCCAGGATTATAGTCTGAGGTAGAGGCTGCTGTTCCAGGATTATAGTCCGAGGTAGAGGCTCCTTTTCCAGGATTATAGTCCGAGGTAGAGGCTCCTTTTCCAGGATTGTAGTCTGAGGTTGAGGCTTGTTTTTCCAGGATTATACTCTGAGGTAGAGGCTCGTTTTTCCAGAATTAAAACTTCCCATAATTCATCTTAAAGGACCCGGGTTTCATTCAGAGTCTCAGCTCATCATGAGGAAGGACACAGCAGGATATATTAGCATCCCTGATTAGTCGAAGGACACGAGCTCCTCGTTCAGTATGCTAATGTCCTCTCAGGCTGCCGTCCTCTCTCGGAGAGTCAGGAGGGATTCATCTCAGGAATAAGGAGGTGAAGAAGGTCTCTCCTCTCTCAGGAGGATCTGTTCGTATGAACACAGAGAGCTGACGCTGTGAAATCTGTCCTGAAGGCGTCTGTGAGGTGGACGGCTTGTGTTTCATTGAGACGGTTTAGAGGCTTCAGGTCCTGTGACGTGAAGCAGAGCAGAGACACACACACAGAAGAGCCTCCAGTGGAGCTCTCCGAGGTGTCGCTGAGCTGCGAGGTCGTGTGTTTGGCTTTACATGGCCAGATATCTCAGGTGCTTCGAGCTGTTTCTGCTACCTGTCCCAAAGAAGCAGGGTTTGATTCACTAAAGGACTGAGCAGCTTTTACTTCCTTTAAATCTGTGCAAACGAGCCAAAAGACACGAGTGATATAAGAGGATCACTTTGTCCACAGGGGGCGCCAAAACTGACACTAAAATTCCTGACTGCAGCTTTAACTGACAACAGTAGAAGTCATTCAATAAAATCCATCCTGACCATGTTCACCATTGGCTAAATGTCTAAACTGTCAACCTGCCTGATGGTTCCCTCTGTGTTCAGTAATGTGCAGCTTCTGTGCAGCTTCTGTGCAACTCTTTCTAGAACCATCTTTCTGCTCTGCCTCGCTCTGTGAGCATGATTTGTTCAGAACTTGGAGCGCCACCTTCTGGGTGAAACCGTCACTTTTTAAATGAAAATAAGGGGTTAAATGTGAGTCTTATACACCAAAGTTTACAACACATTTACAAGATTACATCTGGTGGAAAAATAAAATCCTTTGTATGCAAGATTATCAGTTTAAATAAGTCAAGGGAAACATGTTTTATATGTAGTTATTCATTCATTTGATGAGGAAGCATGCAAACACTTTGCAAGACTCCTTTTTTTACACCTGTCCTCCTGATGCAGGTGACATGAAGCAGAAACAAACACGCTCTGCATCAAGTGAAGAATCTTCTGAGCTCAGGTGAACTCTGAGTCGTTGTTTAAGATGTGCAGGACGCTCTGTTGTTGCACTCCTAACGTCTCCTCGGTTAATAAAGTTTCAGTGTCTCTCTGTGGGTCTTACATTGGACCCGGTCCTCCCTCTCACTGTGGGTCCTTCACTGGACCCGGTCCTCCCTCTCACAGCGGGTAGGGTTTCTGCCTGTGTGAGAATCTGGCCCGAGTGTTGACAGGCTGTGTTCTGAGTTAATGTGTCCCTGAGGCCAGCTGCCACTCTGAGGCAAATGGAGTCAGTCACCCACAGCTGAAGCGCGACTAATCTGACGTCTGATTAAAGCTGATTGGATGCAGTGTGAGATTTTTCCTTGAACACTGAGAGGAGACGGTCCGGTCCTGGAGTAGACCTGAATACCAGAGTGTGAGCCTCCTCTGGTTGCGTGCTTCTCGGAGACGTTGCAGCTGAAGCGAGAGCGTTGCCTGAACTTCAGTTGAACCTGAAATGCATTAAAGCGGCGGCTTAGCCCGATCCACCGCTGAGCAAAGTGAGTGACTTCATTTGCATGCACAGACGTGATTGGACGGAAACCAAATTTAGGTCTGATCTGAGCACGTGATTGGACGAGCCGTGGCTGTCCTCCAGGAACCCTCGGGTCCAGACTCTGGCCGCAGATCCTGGTCTGAAGACAGAGTCTGAACGGAGGTATTTTACAGCTCTGGATGTGAAGCAGCAGAGTCTTCAGCAGCTGCTTGTTAGATTAAAGCTGCTGAATAAACGTCGTGCTTGAACTTAGGTTAATAGACTTAGCTGTGTGTACAAATCTGTGTCTCAGGCGCCACTTTGATCCTAATCCTCCTCGCAGCACCATCAGAGCTGCTAAAGTTAGCATGTCCTGAGAGACAGGTGTGTGTTTGTGTGTGCAGGACACGTGTGTGGAGCTGTCTCTCTGCAGCTCCGAGGCTAAATCCGTTAGCTCGTGATGTGCCCTCTCATTAACTTCAATTTAAACGCTTCTTTGAATCATCCAAACAAACACGGCGTGCGGCGAGCGGCGTGCAGCGAGCAGCTTTAACTGTTTCATTTGAAATAAAAACATGCTCGTCCTTCAGAAGCTGATTCAACATGAATGAAGCTGCAGTCACTGGATCAGCTCTCATTCACATTAAGATCCCTTTGAATCCCTCTCTCTGTAACACTCCTCTTCAGGTCTCTCTCAGTCTCATGTGGTCTCATGTGGTCTCATGTGGTCTCATGTGGTCTCGCCTCTGATGGTGTCTCCGGTTTATAACCATCCCTCCCTCTTCTCTCTCAGATCACCACGCGAGGATGTGTGACATCAGAGATGACTCTGCGTCGGAACGGCCTCGGACAGCTCGGCTTCCACGTGAACTTCGAAGGCATCGTGGCCGACGTGGAGCCCTTCGGCTTCGCCTGGAAGGCCGGTCTGAGGCAGGGCAGCCGGCTGGTGGAGATCTGCAAGGTGGCCGTCGCCACGCTGACGCACGAACAAATGATCGACCTGCTGAGGACGTCCGTCAGCGTCAAAGTGGTCATCATCCAGCCTCACGAGGACGGCACGCCACGAAGGTAACGACTCACTTAGTTTCTCTCTTTCACTTTGATGCTGACGCTTTATAACGACTCTGTGAACAGAGGATGATGAGGATGATGAGGATGATGAAGCTGAATCTCACCTTTACCTGCTGGCTGTTTTGAAACAGTGAAAACATCCACAGCGGTGATGCCAGTTTCCTCTCTCCTCAGCTTGTTGCAGCAGCTCGTTCTTCTTCTCTGTGTGTAATGTGGATTGCACACTGCCCCCTACTGTCTGGGAGTTTGTAGGCTTGTTAATCAGTAAATAAAAGCTACTTTGATCTGTTGTATGAAGGGAATAATAAACAATAATAAATATTTGTATTACCACCTGATATTTTATAGGGCCTGTATCTGTATCAGGATCTCTCTCGTGTAGAGAGTTAATTGTTTTCATGCAGTAAGTTATATTTGGTGGTTTGGCTCTGTTCTGGGAGCTCCCTGCAAAACCTGAGGCGGGGAGAGCACACCTCCTCTCTCTCTCATTCTCATACATGAAACACCAAGGCAGGGAGAGCAGGACTGGTGTTAAGACCAGCTGATGTTCTGGGGGCGGAGCCTGAAGTAACGCTTTCGTCAGTTTTAAAACTCGTCCTTTATTTCTCCGTCAGCTTAATGAAGGAGAAGAAGATCCTCAAACTGAAGTCTTCATAGAAGCTTTTTCTCCTTCAGCTGATTAACGAGTTCATCCTTCGCTTTCCTGTTTGTGTAGATTAGCTTTAAGAAACGCTGACTGTCTGATTTTAAAGCAGCGTCGTCCTGTTGTTCTGTTGTTCTGTAGAGTCTCTCTCTCTCTCTTTCTCTCTCTCTCTCTCTCTCTTACAGGAGAAACTTTGTGTCTTTAGAGTCTCACAGCCGTGGACGGTCAGCATTTCTGTCTAATGATAATGAGAGGAGCGGTTTTGATTAATGGCTCGTCTTGTCCTCTCTCTCTCTCTCTCTCTCTCTCTCTCTCTCTCTCTCTCTCTCTCTCTCTCTCTCTATCTCTCTCTCCGTCTGACGGCTCTCATTTGCAGATTGCTTTTTTAAAAGCTAACCCGTCTTTTAGTGAGGAAGCATTTGTCTCCTTTGTAATAAACAGGAGAGTAATGGCTCAGAGCATCTTTAAGGTCTGTTTGACTCCTCTGAAAGCTGTTCGTCCTCTCCTCTTGTCCTCTCCTCTCGTCCTTTCCTCTCGTCCTGTCCTCTCGTTGTGTCTCCTCGTTGTGGTACAACTCTGTGAAATCACGTCTCTGGTCCACGCTCACATTTTTGAACGTCTTTGTTTTGGTTTTGATGGTTCATATTAAAAAAACTATGGCTGACGTGCAGAATCCTGAAGGTATGTGGAGTTAAAGAGACAATCAATTTGGTTTTTGGAGTCTTTCTGTAGAAACAGAGAGATGAGGGAATAAAGATGGAGCGTGCCACGCCTCAAGAGTCTTAAAGAAACTGTCTCTGCAGGAAGATCAGCTGAACTTGGATCAAAGAGACGTTCAGGGACCAAGTCAGGCCGACTGAAATCACACTGAGTCAAAGTATTAGAAGTCAGACTAACATACCTGATGATGTGTTTGGGATTGATTTCCTCGTGCATGTTCACACCTTCATGTTCACACCTTCACTTCTGTTTCATGAGTCACTTTGAACTTCCATCCAGACGTGTAGAGGCTTCTTAGTTCAGTATGAATCTGATAAACACACACAGCTGTCTAACATCAGTGTTACATCAGAGACGTGTAGGATGTGCGTGTCTAACTCTTTGGTGTGGTCTGGCAGCAGAGGAGGAACATATTCCCCACCCAGATGGCGAGCTAACGCGGCTCGTCTGAATCCATCACAGCAGCCTCTCTGGCAGGACCCACGTCTAATCCTCTTACCTCGATCTGCCATGATACACCAAGATACTCCATGATTCGATCATAATCGCTGTTCAGGGAGGCAGAGAACCACCAGACCAGCATCTTCCAGACTCTGGTTCTGTGTGGCTGAGCACGAGTCCGTCTCCCCGGAGGACAGGTCTGAAGCCGAGCCAGAGGAAGACATCTGGCTCGGCTTCAGTCACAGCTGAAGACGTTAAGACGAATCAGACGGCTATAAAGACGGTTTCATAAACACACGCTGCATCACACCGTGTCCATCAGGATCCATCAGGATCCATCAGGATCCATCGTGGAAAATGACGTTGATGCCTCTAAAAACTGCTTTATTTTTTAACATGGCGTCACATCAGGGACTCAGATGCTCGGTGTGAAGTATCAGGACACTGTCATCACTCTCTCTGTCTCTCTGTCTGTCACTTCACTTTCATCAGCCTCTAAAAACAGACTCATACATGTTGATCATTCAGCAGTTATAACAAATAGGTAAAATGGAAACTTCTTCTTTGATTTAAGGTCAATTAAGGGTTGATATACGGTCGATTTACGGTTGATTTACAGACGATTTACGGTCGGTTTACGGTTGATTAAAGATGGATTTATGGTCGATTAACGATTGATTTACGGTCAATATACGGTCAATTAACCGTCTATTTACAGTCGATTAACGGTCAATTAACAGACGATTTACGGTTGATTAACGATGGATTTATGGTCAATATACGGCCGATTAACGGTCGATTTATGGTTGATTTACGGTTGATTAACGATGGATTTACGGTCGATTTGCGGTCGATTTATGGTTGATTTACGGTTGATTAACGATGGATTTACGATCGATTAGCGATGGATTTACGGTCGATTTGCGGTTGATTTATGGTCAATATACGGCCGATTAACGGTCGATTTATGGTCGATGTACTGTCGATTTATGGTTGATTTACGATGGATTAACGATGGATTTACGGTCGATTCACGGTCTATTTATGGTTGATTAACGATGGATTTACGGTCGATTTGCGGTCGATTTATGGTTGATTTACGGTTGATCAACGATGGATTTACGGTCAATATACGGTCAATACCGTCTATTTACAGTCAATTAACGGTTGATTAACAGACGATTTACGGTTGATTAAAGATGGATTTATGGTTGATTTACAGTTGATTAACGATGGATTTATGGTCAATATACGTCGATTAACGGTCGATTTATGGTCGATTTACGGTCGATTAACGATGGATTTGCAAATGCAGAAATGCAGGAAATACAATGCTGCTCAGCGGACCAATCACAGAGCTTACAGCCCGTATCATATCAGTGTGTAATTTAATTTCAGAGGAGGTGCACGTCAGGCTACGTGTGTACGCGGCTCTTCAGTTTGGTCTGCAGTCATCCATGTCTTGGAGTTGGATCACGGAGCTGTTTCCAGACGATCCAGTTAAGATGAAAACTTTAACGTGTCTAACAGAGAAGAGCAGCTTCATATGTTTGAGTCTGAATCAGAGGAAGATGAACTCTTAAAGCAGAGACATAACAAACTCTGATTGTTAAATGCACTTTTTGTGGAGGCGGAGTCAGATGTCAGATGTCAATCAAAACGTCATCAGCTGTGTTATGTTGTGAAAAAGTCCAACCACTAAAATCAGCTCCTTGAACCCGCCTCTCTTAAAGCTTTGTTTCTGTGGTTTCTGAATCACGCTCTAAGCTTCGCTCTAAGCTCTTAGATAATTCACACGTTGTGCAGTTTGAGCCAGCTCTCAGAGGCTTTGAACGCCGTTCACTCTTCTTCTTCTTCCTCATGAGAACCAGAGCGCTCTGTGACTCTCTCCCACAGACCGGGAGGTGAGAGGTCAGGTGAAGAATCTGGAGGACCCTGGACTCTTTCTCTTCTGCTGCTCTTTGAGTCTGTAAAGTGTTGCAGTCAACAATAAGTGCTCCAGTTTTCTGAGCTATTATCTCAAAGGAAAGGAATTCAGTGGGGGCCGGACGCCCCCGTCAGTCCCCTGTGGACGCAGAGACCAGGGTTAGTCTAACAACAATGGGCAAGAGTCTCATGACCTCCAGACAATGTGGCCTGGCTCCGTACCGCTACTGTGACAGGGACATGTTTTCATAAGAGCCGGCTGAGGTCTCTGTTTTTAAAAGCTGACGGGTCTTTAAGGGAGTCTCTGAGGATCAGGGTGAGCAGTGTTTACAGACACTGTTTAAGCTGTTTATGCTCTAAACGGTTTTAGCCGCTCAGCTTTAAGCTAATAGAGACTAATATTAACCTGCTGCTGCGGGTCTCAGCGAGCAGGGACGTGGATTCAGTCAGCACTTCACAAGTTCAACGTGTGAGGAGGATGAGGAGGATGAAGTATATTATATAACATGAACTAAAGAGCGTTTGAGGGTCCAGAGAGTACAGGTTCTGTAACCGGACCCTCAGAGACCGGCCCTCCTGCTGATACTGAGCGTCCACGTGGAAGTCACACGGACACTCGTGACCTTTACTTTGAAGTGTCATCAGACACGTCACCGCTGATTTCATCTGGACTGAAGTGAAGCCGGATTCTCACCTCCTGCAAAAACCAGCACGGCCAACCAAGACCTGAAAAACCTCCAAACTGCATCACAAAGTCCTCTTCTGAATCCCCCCCCCCCCCTTGCTCCTCTGTGAGCTGAGTTTCTTTAAACCTCCTCCTCCTCCTCTTCCTCCTCCTTCTCCTCCTCACCTTCTTAATGAAGCTCCTCTCAGAGGTCTGCTCAGAGCGGCAGGAGGTCAGCACCTCTCCGGCTCTCTGCTGGGACTCTGTGGGAATGGATTAGCATGTCGCTCAGTCTCAGGCTGGGTCATCGCAGCGACAGCTCTCTGGCCGAGGTCTAAGGTCTCTCGTCCTCACACTGATCTTTTGTGATTCTTTAAAGAACCGAGACGATTGTTCTCCTCAGACCTGCTCACAGCTTCAATTTGTCTTTAAACTCGCCGTGAGAAACTTTAACTGGATGCAAAACAGACTCTGTTCAGACCGAACCACCCAGACCTTTAGAGACGATCAACTGTCACTGTCTTTAAAGGACTTTAACCAGAGGAAAGATAAAGAAGATAAACTTTATGAGCTTTAACATGAAGTGAACTAAACAGACGAATCAAAGTCAAATCCTGCAGGATGACAACAGGTTTCCAAACGCATCATCTCTTTTTATAGACTTAGCAAACAGGTTTAAGTTTGACCACAGGGGGTGCCAAAATCAACCCTCTCAGGAGCTTTAAAAGTCGCTCGAAAGAGACTCTGGGAGCTCGTGCATGTTTGGTAAATCTGAACTGGTCGTCTCTTTCTTGTTGGAGTAAAAGCCCAGCTGCAGAGTCTGAGAGTTACTCTTTATGTGCTCAATCTGTTGCGATTCCATCCTGAAACATTCCCCCTGTCAGTCGTATGAAGCTGCGTTCTGTTATTGGACTGCATGTTGGTTTAAAGCTGCAGTATGACCTCCGTGGTTTGACTTCTAGCCTCTTAACTTCAGCTGTCAGAGAGCAGCAGCAGCAGCTCCGTGTCTCTCAGCCTCGCCTCCAGCTCACGTTGAACTGTTGACCAAACACACATTTCCTGCTGCCCTTCCAAGCAGGTCCAAGTCCCCCTCTCCATTACAAACCAGGAGCGCTCTCTGCACGCTTCGTGAGGGAAGCCTGAAGGCTGCTGACGGAGAAGATTCAGATTATTTAATAAATGACCTCCTTTAGCTTCAAAGAGCGAACATGGCTGAGAGCCAGACATGACCACACACACACACACACAGTTCATCAAGGTGAAGAGAGGTTCACCACACAGTCACTGAGCTCTAAAGACGCCAGCATTAGAGTCCCAAAAACTGCAGTACCACATGAGTCCACTAGAGACTGACTCCTGCAGTGAGTCAGTCCCCATAGAGCCCCATGTTTAAATGTTACAGCAGAAATTAACGGCCCAAACATGGAGCTCCACGCCTCAAAACAGTGCAGTCCACAAACCAGGGGGGTGACGTCCGGTGGCTTCATCCATGTTGGATTCAGTCTATGCTTTCAATGCATCTCCTGATGTGAGTCATTATTCTCACTGTCCCACATATCAAAGCAGCCATGCGTGCTACATACATTCACTAAATAAGTCATGTATGGTATGTAGAGCATATTATGGATGGTCGTTCATCATGGATGAGGCCAGCTTGTTGGTGACATTGACCAGATGTGAGGAGAAGGAGGAGGAGGAGGAGGAGGAGGAGGAGGAGGAGGAGGAGGAGGAAGCGACAGTTGATCTCCTCGTTAGATCTACAAACACCTCGTCTCCGGTGGAAGGCCGGACGTAAACAGAGCAGCCACCCGTGTCCAGGTTTTGATGAAACAGGTCTCTGAGCGGGATTACTCGCCCTCTCTGCTGCCGCCGCTGCAATCAGCTGTGTGTACACGTCTGACCACACTACAGTACACACAGCTCTCCGTCCCTCAGTGAGCTCTGATGGACTTCAGAGGAGGAGGGGGGGGCGTGTAATCTCTGGGGTCACGCCTGAGATGGTTTTGGAGGGCAGAGCACCCTGGCTGTAGACGCTCACTAAGCTCCGCCCCCTCCCTCCCCTCCTGACATTAATGTTGCGTGAAATGACCTCACAGTTTGTAGTTATCTGTGAGGACGGAGACCGAGGGACGCAGAGCTGTAAAACGTTGTCTCTATTAAAGTGTATAAAGTGTTTTCACAGGTTTCAAAGTGTTTCTGACTTCCTGTTTTCTCCTGTGTGCACATGCAGCTGTTTCTGCATGCAGCTGTTTCTGCATGCTGCACATGTTCAGGTGTCACATCTGGCTGAATATTTATGACATGTGACATATGTGTTCATGTTTGTAGTCTAGTCGTGGAAATAAAAACACTCCCCATCCTTCAGCTCTCACAGAGACGTCAGGGCCGGCTGTGTTGTTCAGGATGAAGTAGTTTGAATATAAGCTGCTATGTTAAAGCTAAATGTTGTTATTGTCAGATTTGATCCCTAAAAACAACACAAAGATTCTTCTGCAACTTGAAATCATAATAATCACCAAAAGGCTTCTGGTTAATGGAGTCTGAGCTTTACTGCTCAGCTCTGTTGAATGCACGCCTCTGATTGGTCAGCGACAGCGTTAAGGTCTGATGTTTGGTCATAGCAGTCAGCTGCTCTGGAGGACAGATTCTGTCTCTTGGGACAGGACCTCATCAGATCAACCTGCAAGAAGAAGTCATTAATATTTAACAACAGCATACAAACCTGTTGACGAGGAAGACAGAAAGAGGAAAGACTAGATAAGACAGGAGGACAGGACAAGATGAAGGGACGGGATAGCAAGAAACGATAGGAAAGTACGTGGGTCAAGATACGACAGGAAAGGATTGCATCCTTGATTCTGATTGGTTAATCCCTGCACTGTAAGCTCAGCCTGTGTATGTGAAGAATAGTTTCCAGAGCTCTGCAGGCCTCAGTGTGATCAGATCGATGCACAGACAGAAGTCTGGGATGTTGTGATGTTTCTTTGTTTCTGACTCTTCACCTCCTCCTCCCTCTCGTCTCTCTCAGGGGCTGCTCCGAGCTCTACCGCATCCCCATGGTGGAGTACAAGGTCGACAGCGAGGGACAGCCCTGCGAGTACAAGACACCCTTCAGGAGAAACACCACCTGGCATCGGGTGCCCACGGCTGGCGGAGCGCCCCTCTCCCGAGGCTCGCCCACGCAGGGACCCGATCGCCTGCAGTGCCAGCAGATCCTCCAGCAGCACCAGGCCGCCATCCCACGGAGCACCTCGTTCGACAGGAAGCTGCCAGACGGGTCCAGGTGAGCTGTTTACTCCAGCTCTGCTGCCTGTTATGATTACGTTTAAGGCCTTGTTTATGGCCTTTATTGACAAAACAGCTGAGGAGAGAGGAAACAAGGAGAGTCTGAGGAGAGAGGAAGCAAGTAGAGTCTGAGGAGAGAGGGAGCAAGTAGAGTCTGAGGAGAGAGGAAACAAGGAGAGTCTGAGGAGAGAGGGAGCAAGGAGAGTCTGAGGAGAGTGGGAGCAAGGAGAGTCTGAGGAGAGAGGGACCAAGGAGAGAGGGAGCAAGGAGAGTCTGAGGAGAGAGGGAGCTGAGGAGAGAGGGAGCAAGGAAAGTCTGAGGAGAGAGGGAGCAAGGAAAGTCTGAGGAGAGAGGAAGCAAGGAGAGAGGGAGCAAGGAGAGTCTGAGGAGAGAGGGAGCAAGGAGAGTCTGAGGAGAGTGGGAGCAAGGAGAGTCTGAGGAGAGAGGGACCAAGGAGAGAGGGAGCAAGGAGAGTCTGAGGAGAGAGGGAGCTGAGGAGAGAGGGAGCAAGGAAAGTCTGAGGAGAGAGGGAGCAAGGAAAGTCTGAGGAGAGAGGAAGCAAGGAGAGAGGGAGCAAGGAGAGTCTGAGGAGAGAGGGAGCTGAGGAGAGAGGGAGCAAGGAAGGTCTGAGGAGAGAGGGAGCAAGGAGAGTCGGATGAGAGAGGAAGCAAGGAGAGTGTGAGGAGAGAGGGAGCAAGGAGAGTCTGAGGAGAGAGGAAACAAGGAGAGTCTGAGGAGAGAGGAAACAAGGAGAGTCTGAGGAGAGAGGAAGAAAGGAGAGAGGGAGCAAGGAGAATCTGAGGAGAGAGGAAGCAAGGAGAATCTGAGGAGAGAGGAAGCAAGGAGAGTCTGAGGAGAGAGGGAGCAAGGAGAGTATGAGGAGAGAGGAAGCAAGGAGAGTCTGAGGAGAGAGGAAGAAAGGAGAGAGGGAGTAAGGAGAGACTGAGGAGAGAGGAAGCAAGGAGATTCTGAGGAGAGAGTAAGCAAGGAGAGTCTGAGGAGAGAGCAAGCAAGGATAGTCTGAGAAAAGAGGAAGCAAGGAGAGTCTGAGGAGAGCAGGAGCAAGGAGAGAGGGACCAAGGAGAGTATGAGGAGACAGGAAGCAAGGAGAGTCTGAGGAGGGAGAAAGGAGAGTGAGAGAGGAAAAAAGGAGAGTCTGAGGAGAGAGGATGCAAGGTGAGTATGAGGAGAGAGGAAGCAAGGAGAGTCTGAGTAGAGAAAGGAGAGTCTGAGGAGAGAGGGAGCAAGGAGGGTCTCAGGTGAGAGGAGAGAGGAAGCAAGGAGGGTCTGAGGAGAGAGGAGAGTCTGAGGAGAGAGGGAGCAAGGAGAGTCAGACTGTAGCTGACAGGTTCCAAGTAGTCTCAGTAGTTTTTCAGTAGGACGCTTCATCACTCTGCTGTAGTAAGAGTTTAATTTTAGTTTTTATTAAAGTTATAAAGACACAAACAGAAACTGTCCCTTCAGGATGATTCAGTAGAAACATGGTATTGACGCCTCAGCAGCGTCACTCTCAGTGAGGGAGAAAAGGTGAAAGCAGACACGATTAAACGATGAGCGCTTTAAGGATTACAGGATGTTTTTGTGAGTTGAGCTGTTTGGATGTTTTTTAATAACAAAGCCACGCAGACGATCAAACATCACGACGCTCTGAAGAACCCTTTGAGATGAAATCTTTGAACCCTCGGCCTCTCTCGTTCAGACGGAGCCGCCGTCATATCTGAGAGGATGTTATTGTGTTCACTTATTTACATCCTCATAAACGCAGCGCTTCAGCCCCATGGATTCACGGCTCCTCTTTCATCCCTCCTCAGACCTCACACTTTGTTCCTGCTCTTTCTCTCTGGACGTCTCCATCCAGCCATGTAACCACCATTTGTTGGTCCTAATGAAACCCTGCAGCCATGATAACCTTTCAGAGTGTCACACCAACCCCCCCAAACCCCCCAAACCCCCCTGTGTCTCCTGCTCTGACTGTACCCGGGTAATGGCCGCTTCCTCCGCCTAATCAGAGACTGTGGCAGTCTGAGCGCTCCCCTCTTCTCCTCTTCCTCTCTGCTCCCCTCTTCCTCTCTTCTCCCCCTCCTGCTGAGGAGGAGGAGGTGATGGGGACACCGACACAGCTCATCTCATCTCATCCAATTACTGCAGAAACAAAGAGAGTGCTCTTCCCTGGACCGCAATATGAAGCACTCCAGAGGGAGCAGGAGGATGGGAGGATGGGAGGATGGAGGGGGGGAGCCACAGAGGGAAGGAGAGAGGGAGGATATTATACTGTGACATATTGCAGACAAGAAGGGAAGCTTATTATTTGTATTGCATGTTGTGTGGACATGTAGAACAAACCGGAGCAGGTGTAGAGACTCGGGCAAAGAGGCTTCTGCAGCCGCGAGGTGGAGCATGAACAGACGTAGAGACGCTCTGCTCATTATGAAGATTTAAAATGATGATTATATTTTTAACCAGAAACACTCCGGGCCTCATCTCTCACCTCGTCTGCAGCCTCAGAGTTGGTGCACCTCCATCTGCAGGAAACAAAGGCTGAGCTGAAGTCATGTGAAGTACCTCCTGCTGGTTGAAGTGTGCACATTACTCTGGTAGTTACCCTCACAGGGACACTAAAGTGAGCCTTCCTCTCAGAGATCACTGCACCAGCTCGTAAACCGAGTTGTCATGAGGAGGGCAGAGAGATGGTAACCTTTCCTCCCCCTCTCTCTACTGACACCACCCTGCCTCTCTTTAGAAATCAGCAGACAACGACACGCTGACACGCCAACTCCCTCGTCCTCTACTCAGTCACCTGACCTCGGGGAGATCTGATGAATCCCCACTCGAAGCCTGCACGGGCCAAAACCTCCAGCATCATGACCCGGCCTGAGTCAGCAAGCTCTGGCATGCTCTCTGTGATGAGTGTTTGTGTGATACATGGTAACGCTTAGTCTGTCTGTGGGCTCATAATAATCGTACCAACACATACGAAGCTCTCACTGCAGGAATCAGTCTGCTCTAAAAATAAGCAGATAAATATTAACACCTCTCTCTTTGATGTGAGCGCACAGATTTTAAATTAACACCTTGACGGATCCTGTCAGAGCTTTAATGTTAAATGAAGCTCTCTGAGCCTCATGCAGCGAGGGGATCAAACTGATTATTAAAGAGGAAGAGAAGCAACGCCAGAGACGATTAGAGCCAATCAGGGGGAAGGAGTCTGACACGTTTCACCTCTGCTTGTTGACACTGTGGAAAAACTTCAGTTTCCATCAGGACTGTAAGTTTGTGGGCGAAACAACATGGAGGATGTTTTAATAATGAAGCCTGTGCTGTGATCTGAGCAATATGATTTGTGTGTGTGACGTTACATCGCTGTACGATTCAAAAACAACATCATAAGATATGAAACGATAACCTACACACAATTTAAGTTCAGTCAGACATCTCAGGTTTAAATTCTTTATTGTAGCAGCAAGTACATATTCATGTTTGGCGCCCAGGCCTCATCACTCCCTGCAAATTAAT
Source organism: Notolabrus celidotus (assembly GCF_009762535.1). Classification (NCBI taxonomy): domain Eukaryota; kingdom Metazoa; phylum Chordata; class Actinopteri; order Labriformes; family Labridae; genus Notolabrus; species Notolabrus celidotus. The sequence continues at coordinate 6,256,300 of NC_048275.1, forward strand.
CGTGTACACTTAAAGGGAGCTGAAAAGCATGAAGGCAAATGATGTTGATGGTTCAAAGTATTTTGAACCGGTTCTCATCTGGAGCTGGTTCTCAATTCCATCCCTTGATAGAAAACGACCTGATGCCACACTGTACTGTCCCCTTAGAGAAATCTGTCTGTGATGCATTTATGATGAAGATGGATCCCTGAAATATGGATTTACAGTGAAACAGTAACATTCATATTTGACCAAACAAACAGAAGAGTTGAATGTTTTATTTTAGAATGAGAGACTGAGAGAATATAATCCAGTCTGTGAGGAGGTGACAGGTGTTGTCAGTGAGGGGTGCTGGAGTTCGTCTGACAGGCTGTGGGCGGACGTCTGACAATAGATGAAGCATCATCATCATCATCCAGCTGAATCCAGACTTGGCACCATAAAACCTGACACCTCCTCTGCAGCCAACCGAAACCGGCTGCTAAGCTCTGCAGCCTTCAGTGTTATTGCAACGCAGACAGAAAAATTATGTCCAAACCCAGCAGCACCCCCCCCTTTCCCCCCTCACCCGCCTGGATCCTTACATTGTGTCAGTGAAGGAGAACAAAAAGCAGCTGCTGCTGTTTCACATTTAAGAGCCTGGCCCCGGCAGGAGAGACCGACACTTCAGCCGGGGAGGAAATGTAGAGCTCAGGCCAAAGCGCTGGATGAAGTGTGCTGAGACCGACTTACTGACAGTTTAGTGAGTTTCCCATGGAGGTCCAGACAAAGAGACCCGGCCGCGGAGCTGAAACGCCATGCAGGAGGTTTTCACCTTATAAAGGGACTTTTTATATCGCGGTTATTAAACCCAAAGTCCCCACAGGATCCTTTCTGTGACATGTCCCGCCATGTTTCTGATCTTTAATGTTCCTCTGTGCTCGTGTTGTTGTTTGGATAGAGACCTTTTACGATGAAGGGACATAATACAAACTTTATGTTCATGTGAAACTGTCAGCCACAGAAATGGAAAGCATCTCAGTTTGAATCCAGTTTGAGAGGCATAATGTAAATACCATCCCACTCCCGTCCAGTAACACGACCTCCTCCTGTGACGGGGAGAGGAAGGCCTCAGGGCTGCAGACTGAACCCCAATCCAGTGTTTGTTTTTCTCTCCAGACGGTAGTCCACAAGATTTTTCTCTTTTGACCGAGTAAAGCAAAGGAACCTTTCAGGACCAGGATCAGGATCAGTCAAGGACTAAGGCTTATTCAAAAAAACTTAGGCTGCAGCTAATCAATTAATCTGCTGATTATTTATTTACACTGTACCTTTAAATACTACACACTGTACCTTTAAATACCACACACTGTACCTTTAAATACTACACACTGCACCTTTAAATACTACACACTGTACCTTTAAATACTACACACTGTACCTTTAAATACTACACACTGTCACTTTAAATACTACACACTGTACCTTTAAATACCACACACTGTACCTTTAAATACTACACACTGCACCTTTAAATACTACACACTGTACCTTTAAATACTACACACTGCACCTTTAAATACTACACACTGTACCTTTAAATACTACACACTGTACCTTTAAATACTACACACTGTACCTTTAAATACTACACACTGTACCTTTAAATACTACACACTGTAACTTTAAATACTACACACTGCACCTTTAAATACTACACACTGTACCTTTAAATACTACACACTGTACCTTTAAATACTACACACTGTAACTTTAAATACTACACACTGCACCTTTAAATACTACACACAGTACCTTTAAATACTACACACTGTACCTTTAAATACTACACACTGTAACTTTAAATACTACACACTGCACCTTTAAATACTACACACTGTACCTTTAAATACTACACACTGTGCCTTTAAATATTACACACTGTACCTTTAAATACTACACACTGCACCTTTAAAGATTACACACTGTACCTTTAAATACTACACACTGTACCTTTAAATACTACACACTGCACCTTTAAATATCACACACTTTACCTTTAAATATCACACACTTTACCTTTAAATACTACACCCTGCACCTTTAAATACTTCACACTGTACCTTTAAATACTACACACTGCACCTTTAAATACTACACACTGTACCTTTAAATGCTTCACCCTCTCTCATGCTGGATCTTCTTCCCTCCTTCCTCTTCTTGCACTTCTTGAGTGTCACCATCTGGATAACTCCCTCAGACTTATATCCAGAACTAATCTGTGTTTCTGTTTGTTTTTGGAGAACAAGCCCTCGCCCCCTCTCTGACAGCGCCAGCGTTTTCTCAGAGATTATTCACGGTGCAAAGAGGCCATTCACGAGTGTCAGCCAATAACACGGCTGTTAACACGGGAGGAGAGGGAGAGCTTTTACTTTGTCTTTATCAAATTAAAGCTTTAAGAGTCAAAAAATCAGGCATGAAGTTTATATTAGTTTAAATAATAACTTCTCTGGACGGAAGTTTACTTTGGATTTTAGTTATGTGGATTATTTGTTGTCAGAGGTCTAGAAAAAATGTCAAATATTGCAGTTTTCAACAAAGCAAATTTAGAAAATGAGCTTTTATTGGTTTAAATTCATTGCAGTTTTTATTTTGCAGCCCCGAATCTTATATTTAGGTTTAATTATTTCAACATTAAAAACATAGAACCATGTTACACTAAAAATATTAAAATACTAGAAATATATTTTCATTAATTTAACCTTAAATAAAATTACAACAAGCTAGAACAAGTTCCTGTTTACTTTGAGCTAACAGCATTTGTGGTTTTTACATTGAGCTAACAGCATTTGTTGTGTTTACGTTGAGCTAACAGCATTTTTAGTTCTTACGTTGAGCTAACAGCATTGGTAGTTTTTACATTTAGCTAACATCATTTGTAGTTTTGACGTTTAGCTAACAGCATTTGTAGTCTTTACGTTGATCTGACAGCATTTGTAGTTTTTACTTTGAGAAAACACCATTTGTAGTTTTAATGTTTAGCTTACAGCATTTTTAGTTTGTACGTTGAGCTAACAGCATTTGTAGTTTTTATGTTGAGCTAACAGTATTTGTAGTTTTTACATTGAGATAACACCATTTGTAGTTTTTACATTGAGCTATCAGCATTTGTAGATTTTATTTTGAGCTAACAGCGTTTGTAGTCTAACGTTGATCTGACAGCATTTGTAGTTTTAACGTTTAGCTAACATCATTTTTAGTTTTTACGTTTAGCTAACAGCATTTGTAGTTTTTACGTTTAGCTAACATCATTTGTAGTTTTCTCTCTGAGGACAGATTTTGAACAGCTGTGTTTGTGTTTCTGTGTTTCTGCAGGACGATGCAGGACATGGAGAACCCTCAGGTCACCTCATGTAACAAAGGAGACCAGCACTACCGCAGCTCCCCCAGTAACCAGTCCTCCTCCAGTGATCCGGGACCCTGCGGCAGCGGCACCTGGTCCCAGCAGCCTGGATACGACGGGTACGAGCAGCGGCAGCAGCGTTTCTCCTTTAACAGTGTCCCTGCAGGTTTTTTTTCTTCCTCCGTGATGAATGCAGCTACAATCAGTCCCTGCTCTATTTTCTCAGAACATGCAATTTTGCAAAATGACAGCAATTTCTCTGTGAAATGACCGAATCAGCGCACTTTTTGGCCCTATTTTTTGCAGAAAGTGATCTGACTGAGAAATATGCTGTGGTCTGAAACATCATCCGGAGCTTACAAAGGGCAGATAATGGAGGATGATGACTTTCATGCATGAGAGTTTTTTTCTTTTTATGTGCATTATTTAAGTTTCAATCCATTCTTTCCAAATCATACATAAACGGGCACTTTGTCAATCCGGCTGCTCAGTTTCTAACTCTGAAAGTCCAAGCAGAGTCCTTTTGGGGGTTTTTTGTGCAGAAAATGAGCACTTAAATATAATCTGAAGTGATTATAAAGTATTCCTTCTGTCCTTTAGTCTCTCCTGCAGAGACTGAAGAGCCACTTTAACAAACTACTCAGTCAGTTTGAAGAAAGCAATTAAAACCAAAAAACAGACCCAGAGTGAGCAGCAGGGGGGACAGGACTTTAGTCTTTATGTTCCCGTCCCTGCTCATGAGTTTAGACCTTCAGACTCGGGTACCATGGTTTCGAGTCCTGCACACGAGCAGAATCCTTCAGAGACCGTCGTCTGTCAGTCAGCGGTTACACGCCGTGACGGAAGGCTCCACGCCGCTGCTCTCCTGTCAGAGGCCTCAGACTCTCAGAGCCGCCACCGTGCAAGAACAACAGACACGGCGAGCGATCGATTGATCTCCAGTTAGCGACGTGACGGCCTCTGTTGCTCCGCTGTAACCTTTAATGAGTCTTTAAGGTTCGATTAAGACGCACGCAGGGAAATTTGCTGCTCTGTGGTTTGTGTCAGGAGCGGAGGAGAGACTCTGCCAGGTCTAATGAAGGAGGTCTCTCGTCTGCAGCGATGTTCTTTATTCCGTTTAAAGCTCGAGTGATTTGACCTTAAACGATCCGGAGCTAACTGTCTGTTAAATCCATCAGAGCCTCTCATGGCGAGATTACAGAGAATGAAGCACAGCTCACACTCATCCTGCGTTTTTTCCTTCAGGTGTCCCTCTCCAATCCTCCATGAGAGGGCGGGGGACATGCAGGGAGGAGATGGGGAGATCCACAGGGAGAGGGAGCCAACCTTAGAGAGGACCCGGTCTGCAGGTGAGTCTGAAACTGTTCTCTTTGTTCCTGATTGTCGTCTGTGTGATGTTTCATTGCCTGTTGTTTCGTTCGTTGTTACCGGGTCAGAACTCTCTGTGATCCTGAATGAATAAGTCTTCTGTCTGATCAGAGCTGGATCTGTTTCTGCTCCACAGAGGCGAAGTGGCACATCCCCTCCACCAAGATCCTGAACCCTCTGAAGCAGAGAGAAGGAGGGAAGGACTCGCCAAACAAGCTGTCCAGGGTAAAAACTCTGACCTACTTTAGTCCCAGTTTCAAAAAGCTCTCTGCAACACTTCATGTTTGAAATCCAGGGTCGGCTCGTTTGAAGGGCAGCGGGCTCTTTCATGGGGCTCTGCAGAGAGCTCTGGTTTCCCCTCATCAGGACCAGGCGGGTCAGATCGTCCTTGTTTGTGGGCTCACTCAGAGTATTAGAGCTGGTCGCCTGCAGACTCTTCATCACTTCATCAGCATGCTAACAGGCATCACTGTATCTCTCACTTTTCTAGGACACTCTTTCCTAGAAGGTTGAATATATTAAGCTTTCTCTTCTTCCAACCCTCGCTACTTTTCTCTTTCTCCTCTTCCCTCCTTTCTTCCTCCTGTGGAGCTGGAGGCTGGCTCACACAGCTAACAACTTCTCAGAGCTTTTAAAGCGTGTCGAGGATGAAATATTTAAACCGTCCCTTTGGCATCGTCCTCCTCTTCCTCCCGACGCACAGAGATGTTTTTAAAATCAGAGTCTCTGTTTGTGATCATCTGAGACGCCTCTGTGGTTAACAGTGTAAGGCTCAGTGTGGTGAGGTGTAGATCCTAATCTCTGACATCAATCAATCAATCAATCAATCAATCTTTATTCATATAGCTCCAAATCACAACAAACGTGATCAAAGTTCTGTTTTTAACCTCGGGGTCTGTGCTCGAGGCGCTCTAATTTCTGATTAGAGTGGTAGTTAATTTAATACATGGTCAAATTCCACCAATCAGTATCAAGAAGGGGCGGGGCTTCAGATGTCTCTGTTAACAGCAATGCCAGAGGTCCGTACGGAGCAGAAAGTAACCACACTTGATTTTTCATGGCACACTTTCAAAGTCTAGAGCGGCTGCTAACGCTACGACCCCATTCCTGTCGACTGTTTTTAGTTTCTTGTTGAATTAAAGGAAACATGAAGCATACACGGCATTATTAAACACACCTAAGGCCATGATTAAGTGAAGCACAAGTGCCACAGGACAGCTTTTGTGACCTTGCAAGAGTTAACACTGGTGAGAAACGCTTGTGGGCTGCGAGGGTAAAAAATAAAACCCACAGTGGACATGAACCTTAATCCTTTAGGACTGACTGTGTCTACAGTCAGCTCACCAAAGGAAATGTGGCGCAACAAGTTGAATAGGAAAAATCACAGTACAGCCCTAATAGTTGATTTGAACATAAGTTCGCCTCTGACAAGGCAGACAGCCAATAGCAAGTAAGCGTTTTGGTGTGGCCCCCCCAAAATTTGGGCTCAAGCCACCCCTTGCCCAACCTTTGGACACACCCCTGATTTGACCCTGTAGCAGCAGATAGGATGAAACTGTCAGTAAGTAAAAGTAAAATCCAGTTTGTTTTTCTCTCCAGACGGTAGTCCACAAGATTTTTCTCGTTTGACCGAGACTAAAGCTTATTCATACAAACTTAGGCTGCAGCTAATCAATTAATCTACTGATTATTTATTTACACTGTACCTTTAAATACAACACACTGTAGCTTTAAATACCACACACTGTACCTTTAAATACTACACACTGTAGCTTTAAATACTACACACTGTACCTTTAAATACTACACACTGTAGCTTTAAATACCACACACTGTAGCTTTAAATACTTCACACTGTACCTTTAAATACTACACACTGTAGCTTTAAATACCACACACTGTACCTTTAAATACTACACACTGTAGCTTTAAATACCACACACTGTATCTTTAAATACTACACACTGCACCATTGGCAAAATGTGGTGCAACAAGATGCAATACGAAAATTCACAGTAAAGCCCAAATAGTTGATTTGAACTTAAATCATGCCTCTGACAAGGCAGACAGCCAATAGCAAGTAAGCGTTTTGGTGTGGCCCCCCCAAATTTTGGGCTCAAGCCACCCCTGGCCCCAACTTTGGACACGCCCCTGATTTGACCCTGTAGCAGCAGATAGGATGAAACTGTCAGTAAGTAAAAGTAAAATCCAGTGTTTGTTTTTCTCTCCAGACCGTAGTCAACAAGATTTTTCTCTTTTGACCGAGTGAGGCAAAGGAACCTCTTAGGACCAGGATCAGGATCAGTCAAAGACTAAGGCTTATTCAAACAAACTTATGCTGCAGCTAATCGATTAATCTACTGAATACTTATGTTCACTGCACCTTTAAATAACACACACTGTACCTTTAAATATTACACACTGTACCTTTAATTGCTTCACACTGTATTTTTAAATACTTCACACTGTGCCTTTAAGTACCACACACTGCACCTTTGGCGAAATGTAGCGCAACAAGATGCATAGGAAAATTCAGAGTACAGCCCAAATGGTTCATTTGAACATAAGTCACGCCTCTGAAAAGGCAGACAGCTAATAGCAAGTAAGCATTTTGGGCTCAAGTCACCCTGGCCCCAACTTTGGATTCGCCCCTGATTCGCCCCTGTAGCAGCAGATAGGATGAAACTGTCAATAAGTAAAAGACAATCTTGTGCATAAAAACAGCCTTAAAAAGACACAAATAAATAATTCATAATAACTTAAATATGGACATAGATCAAACTGATTATAAAGTAATCTGACAGTTTGATTAAAGTTGAAAGGAGCATTTAGTTATTTACAGGCTGTATAGTGTCCTAATGTGACGGCCACCTGAAACAGAAACACTTCTAGAGGTCAAACTTTCTGCTCTCTGGAGGCTCTAAAGGTCACAAAAGAAAGTTCTGTTTTTAAAGTTGAAACTTGATGAGCCCCTCGTTGCTCAGAGAAAAGAGACGTCTGAAAACATGACGCAGCCTGAAGGGTAAACTCTTTCCCCTCCGGCTCGTTAAAACAACTGTACAAATATCTGCACCGTCTGTTTGACCTCCTGTGATTCACTGTGTTTCTCTCTCCTGCTCTTCCTCCTCCTCCTCCTCCTCCTCCTCCTCCTCCTCCTCCTCCTCCTCTTCCTCTCCACCAGACGGGTGATAAAAACTCCAGCCACTCCAGTAGCAACACCCTCTCCAGCAACGCCTCCAGTAACAGCGACGATAAGCACTTTGGCTCGGGGGACCTGATGGACCCGGAGATCCTGGGCCTCACGTACATCAAAGGGGCGTCCACGGACAGCGGCATAGACACTAATCCCTGCGTGGCCCCCGGGGCCCGGGTGCTGCTGCAGGGCCGGGTGGGGGAGCAGGGGCACCCCTGGGAGCACCACGAGGACGGGGTGTCAGAGGAGGATCATGGGAAACTGTACCTGCCGCAGGGCTACGCCGCAGCCATCATGTCGAGTCACGTGACGGAGGGAAGCATCGGGGACCTGAGCGAGATCTCATCACACTCAAGGTACGGTCCAGAGACCAGGTGTGCTCTTAGTGAAGGACTCTGTTGATCCTGTTTCTCTATGCTGGGTTCTTCTAAAGCTGTTTACAGTTTCATTTTCAGACAAACAGAAAACATGAAGAGTGATTAATACACAGGACACGAGGGGTTAATGATCGATCAGACACATGAACCTGTGAAAGTATTAACCCTTCAAGCTTCTCCACATGATGGAATATCAAAAGGTTAAATATATGATACTGTGTGATACCAAACTGCATGATGAGATATGATCTGATATCTGAAACCTCTCCTTCAAGCTGACGTCAGCTCGCTCTGCTCTCTGATTTATTGATGATCAGTCATCGATTAATTAATCACATGTTTTTATAGTTCATGCTCCAAACATGTGGAGAGCAGTCTGCAGCTCCTCCTCTAAACAAACACAGATACAGACACAAGAACAAAGGAAGGTTTCTAGCTGTTATCTGACCTTCTGGCCCGCTGGGCGCGCTCTGTGCTGACCCTCAGCCTGACTCTTCCAGCTGTGCTGAGCGCTGGGTGGGGCCGCTGTCAGGCCAAAGCAGCACGGGGGGTTTCATCACACCACCGTCCGAGTCCTCCCCGGCAGACCGGGGCCCATCTGGGTTAGAGGAGAGGTGTGACGGAGGGTTGGCCCTGCAGCCTCTCGCAGTCTGCCTCTGAAGAAACGGGGTCTATTTGTTTGTGGCGTGCAGGATTATGTTAGCGCAATCTGTTCAGATCATTGACCTGTCGGCAGGCGTGGAGCCATCCGCTCCGGGGACGTCACTCAGAAACAGATACAGAGCCTGTGCCATCACCTTGACTACTCCAGCGCTTCCCACCTCTTTATGTAATGGTCTCTGACAGCCGAGTGTCATCTGAATAAACAGTGAAGCAGCAGGAGCGGCGTGAGCAGCGTGAGCAGGGAGGGGCCCAGATGGTCATGAATATGGAAACAGAGAGTGGAGGGCCTGCAGCTAAAGCCACCTCTGTTGTCTCAGGGAGCTAAAGACGACGTTTACTGAAAGTTTCCTAGAAAACAAAGAGAGGCCCGAGGAATGAGACCAAGATCCAGGATCATGTTATTATCCTGTAATCTGCTGAGTGTCTTCAGGAGGAGAAATAAAAAACCTCCTCGTCTTGAGAGCTCAAACTGAAGTCTGCAAACAAACTAAGAGTTCAGAAGCAAAGAGGGAATTCTGTTAGAAACAGCAGAAAAACTACAAATCCTTTGTTAGGGAGGCGGGACCTGCAAACGTTTGACTTCCTGTGCTGTTAGGATTCATATCACAGCCGAAAAGACAGTGTCGCCCAGTCAGGATTGTAACTAGTATATCGGTCTTTTTCATGCTGGTGGCTTGCATGTATTTGCTCCATCTCCTTCCTCGTCGGTCGTCTCTCCTCCCATTTCAAACGGAGACGCCAAAAGTTGGTGAAAAGAAGACCTCAGTGCGGAGTACGCCGGTCAGTTCAGCTTCCTGTCTCTCTTCGGTCAAGTTTCCCTCCCTGCTTGAGCCGCTTTGAGCGCTAGGGTGTGCACGTGTGTGATATATGCATGGACAGGAAGAAAACAGAGACAATTTTAAATAGCCACAGAAGCACAGGGGACCTTTCTAGACTGCAAAATAAAGTAAATCAAATGAGGTTTTTGTATTTTCCCCCAAAATTGGGAGACATATTTATATTTTCCCAGTAAAGCTGGTGAAAAAAGAGAACAATTCTGGGAAAAACAGGACAGGTGGCAACTCTAAATAGTATCCAGCAGGTTCATACGTTGTTTGAAGTTAAAATATAGAGCCATGAGTCTAAAATTCCATCCCTGAAAAAAATAAGTCAATGCATGTTAGCTATACAAGCTATATATATATGTTCTGAGAGCTCCCTGCCCTTCCACATGCGTACGTGGAAGGGCAAAGCTGCAGGCGTGGAAAGCACACCTCCCCTCTCTTTCATGAGCTGCATTTCTAACTAAAACAGCTTCAAACTGAAATGCTAGCTAGGAATTGGTTTGATTCTAAGATTAGCTGTCGTCTCGGTCTTCAGATATGTCAGAATATCCCTTTAGTTTTATGTTTCAATGGATCTGTCAAAGAGAAGCGAAATAATCACCTATATTAAAGAAGCGTATGATCTGAATCACTATATTGAAGCGATGAAGCGTCCCACCATGAGTCTGACAGTCTCACAGTTAAGGCCGCTGTGTGAATATCGTGAACATCAAGGATTAAAGTGGGTTTCCTGTTCTGTGGAGCTCTGTGGAAGAATAAAGGACGCAGTGTGATTTAAAGGAGCAGACGGACTCATTTTCAACATCTCACCCTGCATACATCTACCTCTACATGAATCATTTGCATCAAAATAAACCAGATTATCTCTCACTTTATTAATAACCATATTCCTGAGCTCTGCAGACACTCTGATATTTTCTACTGAAGTATTATTTGTTCTTGGATGTGAGAGTCGTACATCAGAGGCCATGGAGGTGGAAACCTGGAGATGTCTATAAATACCTCTCTGCCTGGATGCCACTGGGAGAGAGTCGGGGAACACGCTTGCTTGTGATGTGGAAGCACTGACCCTTTAATCCGCTCTGACAGTTGATATTTGACTAAATATTGAAAGTACAAAGGTCAGCAGGAGTATGTTAGACGGGCTGTGAGTCATATCTGGATGTAGGTCAGAGGTCAGTGTGCCTGACTTTACTCTCTGTGGAGGAGATGAAGTCATGCCGTCACCATCTGAGCGTTCAGATCTACATTAGGATCCTCTCTATGATCATTCCACCTCTCCCTGGTCTCATTGCTGTCAGGTCTACGTTAGGATCCTCTCTATGATCTCTCCACCTCTCCCTGGTCTCATTGCTGTCAGGTCTGCGTTAGGATCCTCTCTATGATTTCTCCACCTCTCCCTGGTCTCATTGCTGTCAGGTCTACATTAGGATCCTCTCTGTGATCTCTCCACCTCTCCCTGGTCTCATTGCTGTCAGGTCTACGTTAGGATCCTCTCTATGTTCTCTCCACCTCTCCCTGGTCTCATTGCTGTCAGGTCAACATTAAGATCCTCTCTGTGATCTCTCCCTGGTCTCATTGCTGTCAGGTCTACGTTAGGATCCTCTCTATGATCTCTCCACCTCTCCCTGGTCTCATTGTTGTCAGGTCTACGTTAGGATCCTCTCTATGATCTCTCCACCTCTCCCTGGCCTCATTGCTGTCAGGTCTACATTAGGATCCTCTCTGTGATCTCTCCCTGGTCTCATTGCTGTCAGGTCAACATTAAGATCCTCTCTATGATCTCTCCACCTCTCCCTGGTCTCATTGCTGTCAGGTCTATGTTAAGACCCTCCTTCTGATCTCTCCACCTCTCCTTGGTCTCATTGCTCTCTCCTCTCATGTCATGTTTTTGTTTTCCTCATGCTTTCGATCATTTTGAGTTATTCTTTTCATTTCTTCTGTTCGCTCAGTGGCTCACACCACTCAGGCAGCCCGCTGGCCCGCGGCGCCAGGTACTGTTTGTCCGCTGACTCCTCCAAGGTGTACACCATCCCCCAGACCAGCAGCTCAGGGCCAGATGCAGATCCAGATCCAGAGCTGGGTCCGGGGCTCAGCTCAGAGGCCTGTGGACAGACTCGGTCCCAGCATGGGGGTGAACTCTCTGTGGGCGTGAAGACGACTGAGGATGAGAATGAAGATGCTCACAACAGTGAAGGACCTCCAAACATTTCAGAGTGTGGGTGAGTTGGTGTGAGTGAGAGAGGACAGAGGTCCCTGGTACCTCAGACACACAAAGACCTCGTGCACATGGCCTCTTCAGCGCTGTTTCACCACTTTATAGATGCTTTCTCTCAAACTCACAAGAGCATGTTCCCTGCAGGAAAACTAGGGTCTGAAGGAGTCTGATTCTTAAAGGGAGTGAGCAGCTAAACCTGTGCAAACAAGACCAAAAGACACCATTCATTTCATCACAAGTACATGTAAAGGGTTAAATGCACCATACACTGCGCTGCAAAACAAAGAGCCTCTCTGCGCCGCAGTAATGTTTGCGTAATTGTAAAGACTAGGCCTCTCTCTCTCTATGCAAATAAACCTCACTGTAAAACATGATCAAGCTCCCTGAGGATGAGAGCTCACAGCTCAGCTCTGTGCAGCGGAGAGAGGAGATGCTTACAGCTCATCTGCACAATCAGACCCAAAACAAGAGCAAACAGCACAGGGCTGCAGAACTTTAAAGGCGTGTTTGATCTCGTTTGAACCTTTTGGACCCTGAGACAGAGCAGATAGAGGAGAACATGATTCACAATCCTTAGTGCTGTTAGTGGTCAAATTTGGTTCTTAGTGAATTCCCTCAAAGTGTTTTTAAACCAGGTCCAAACAAAGTCCCAGGAATCATTATTTTTCATCCCTAAAGGAGGTCCCTGTTCCTCCAGGAGTGGGCCCGGCATCATTACATATTTCCGGTTGGTCAAATAGTCGCAGGATTCAAAAGTGTTGTCCTCTAGGATGAGTCAACATCATGCCTTAATGTCAGCGACACTGCTAAGTCCAGTCCATGAAACGAGCAGAGAGCATTAATATCATTTTTGTATTTAGAGATGCAGCTCAAAGTGTGTCGGCTGCAAGTGTGTTAACAATGCACTGATAATAAGTTGATGCTATAACTAGTTAGCATCAATATAATGAAGAGGTTTCAGGTTATTTAATGTTTGATAACAGAAAACCGCCACAGAACAGAGAGTTAGACTTTCATTAAATGGAGAGAAATGTCAGAAGTTAGAGTTTTTTCACGGCTGGTGCCGAGGGGAACTGTTTTTAGGGGACACTAAAGTCTTGATATCAGAATAAGTCAAATGTCTAAAGATTCCTGTCAGAACTTCTCTGCTCTGTGGATCTCAGATCAAAGTGCAAACAGCAATGAGCTGCAGGAACTTTTAGTGCCTTAAAAACAAGCTCCTTGTACTAAAGTTCCCGGTACTTAAAGCTCCCGGTACCACAGGTTTCCAGTACTAAAGTACCTGGTGCTTTTCGTGTGAACGCACCTTTAGTCCTGTTGCACTCGAGCCAGAATCATTCCAGTCCGCGTCCCTCATCAGCTCGCCCAGTGAGCATGAAGCGCGCTGATTGAAGCCGACAGCGAACAAATAAATGAGCTCCATGAAGCTGCAGACAGAACACACTCTGAACATGTCACTGCTGGTTATTGATCGCTACCCTGAAGACGCGTCCCTCCGGACCGCCAGGCTGAGCCTCCGTCAGATCAGCATCTCTGCTGGGAGCCAAGAGACAACAAGATACACAACAACAACAACACAATAACACACTACATACAAATACACACAAATACACAACAACACAGATGCATCTCATGGACACAGAGAGTCTGTAGAGGAGGAAAAACGTCTCCTCAGACTGTAACTGTGATTAAAAGCAGAGTCCAGGTGTGTGTGTGTGTGTGTGTCTGTTTGTGTGTGTGTGTCTCCTCTGTGTAATCCCATTACCGCCGTGCGTTTCCCTCTGAAGCGCTCTGTGATTGATGGCGCTCTCTGAAGTCGTCCTCTGCCGTCTTCTGAGCACGCTCAGTAACTCGGTTAGCGCTCTTTGTTTGTTTTGATATTTATTGGCTCTTGCGTAACGCCGCCTCATGATGAATGCTTTAATATTACTCTCAGTTATTGCTCCAGCTTAATGAAGTTTCTCCTCCTCTAACTTCTCTGGTGTGTGCTGCAGGATGTGTAATAACCACCATGCTAACCATGCTAACCATGCTAACACTGCTAACCATGCTAACGCTCTGTCTCTCTTTGCTTCTGCTTCTGGTTCCAGAGGAGCCGAGAGCTTGTTATCGTTCCTTCTCTCGATGCTGTCTGAGTATTCCAGGTACACAGTCAGTCAAAGTCAACCCTGTGGCCTGAGTCTGACCCAGCCTGCCCCCCCCCCCCCCCCCCGCCCTCACACAGACCTTCCTACCCTCCTCTCCTCTTTGTCTCAGACCACTGCCCCCCGTCTGAAGTGTGAGTCCTGCTGTGTGGCGCACGCTGAGAGTGGAGGGCGACCAGCTGGGCGTCAGCGATCTTGGCATTTCTGCTGGAGGTCCTGCAGACTCTCACCGCTGTGCGCTGTCCACCGAAACCTCGTCCTTGTTTCCCCCTGACTGCCACGCCCTTTGAACCCCCGCGTTCAGGTTTCATTAAAACTCCTCAGATCTGATGTTAAAAGTTGAGTCCACTCGCGTGATAAAAGAACGAAACAACTTCAGATATCTCCTCTCTCGTCAGGATGTTTAGGGGTTGATTTCAGGATGTATTTGGAGGAAAGATCTGGAGATGAAATGCAGCAGAATGAGTCTAAGTCCAATCCAGGGACAAATATAACGTACATTTTTTATCAAGAAACAAAAACACACCAAAGTGTCATGCTGCTTCCCGCCTAGCTTGGATGAAATAGTCTCTGCAGTTGTTTCCAAACCCAGCTTTTTATCCTGGAGGATGCAAACACGAAGTCAGGACCTGCTGCAGAAAGAAAGAATCCTGCAGAGCCGAGCAACCTTCAACTGAAAGGTCAGGTCTTTAGTGTCGCTCTGTTCATTGTAGCATCGCGTATTGTCAGAAAGAGGAAGCGCACAGAGGAAAGCGAAAGGTTCCCCTGCAGCTTCAGCACGACTTTGTTATATCACTCAGTTATCACACACAGATGCTTGAAAGACGTCAGGTTTGAGCATCGAGGACTCAGCTGCCTTGTTCCCAAAAGTTTAAAAGGCCCCTCGAGGTCTCCTCCAAAGACGTCTGTTCATCCAGCTTCTCATCCTGAAGCTCAGATTTATGCGCCTGCCTCCTTAAAATCACACAAATATCCCCAGAATAAACTCTGACAGCCGTCGCCTCCAAACAACCCGTCCCCTGCCTCGTCTAACGGCTCTCCCGTCTCCTCTGTCGTGGTCCAAACACTCCCTGGAGTCCATGCTCACTCTCCTGGATGTCCCTCTCTCTCCTATCTCTCCTCCTTTCACAGTGCTTTCCTTCCTTCTCCACAGTCGCTTTAGTTTGGCCGTATGTGAGTCCCTCTCCTGACCCTGTGACCCCTCGTTCACCTGAGCAGCAGGGAGGCACCTGTAGGCATGCTGAGCCGGCCGGCCCCCCCTGAACCCTCTGTGTGGCCCCTTCAAGTTTCGTCCTCCTCCACGTCTCTCTGATCCTTGTGTTCTTCTCTGTGTCGTCAGCAGGCAGCTGTACACGCAGGAGGCCTGCAGGGTTCAGTCTGCAGAGCGGGACGGGAAGTCACTGCAGAGACTTTCCAAAGAAGAGTACGTGAAGATGATGCTGCCGGGGAGTCCTCCGGGGGACGACCGGAGTCGGAAGGTGAGGAAACGGATGTTTAATTAACTCACTCGTGTGTTTAACAAAGGGACATGAACGGCCTCATTAAAGGAGGAAAAGTGATTGATCATGTGACTTCATGTCATTGAAGGATTTAATGCAAACCCTGCATGAGGCTCTGAGACAGTTTGGACTCTGAGGTTTGCAGGAAAGTAAACTTTAGACACTTTAAGGGACAGTTTGGTTTATGTGAGTTAAGGTGCTTTTCCACTGCAGGAACCAGGGTCTAACTTAAGTTCCTGGGTAGTTAGTCTCCCCCTGAAAAGTCCCTGCTCAGGTGGTAGTACTTTCCAAAGGTCCAGGAACTTTATGGGGCGGGGCCTGCAGTGCTGAACGTTTCTGATTGTTAGAGTACCCTGAGTGTTTTAATTTCCCCCTCTGTCCACATACATCATTTATTTAGACGTGTTCCCTCGCTGCAGGAAAGCCTGCTAGTCTCTGCAGTATCCTCAGATGTGAGATGTGCATGACACAGCTTAGTTTCTCTGCGTCCGTAGCTCTAATCAAATCTGTGCACTGATAAATACCTCATACACGCCCAGTTCAATAAAAGCGTACTGTCCCTTTAAGGCGATTTCACCCTGCTGACTCACAGACGGAGAATATACGAGGTTAGTGACCTCCTGCTGGGAAACATGTCAGACAGACATCTGCTGCTATCAGCTGATGGAGCTGATCTGCTCTCACACAGGACTCTTTCAGTCCCCGCTGACCGGCTCCGAGTGTTTGGCTAATTTAATCTGGAGCCGGCTCCGGGTCTGCTCAGCCGGGAAGTCATGGATTAAAGGCAGCGAGTGCATCGATGTTTGATGTTCCTGAGTCCTGCAGACTCTATTAATTGCATCTACGGTTCCACATGCGCCGCTCCTCCCTCTGTTCCTAAATCCATTATCCACCAGGAAGAGGCCCTGGGGATCCACAAACGTCTATCTCTGGATGCTGCCCAGTTCTGATAGTAATGCATTTTATACCCGGAGCAGACGGACGTGACTCTGGCAGGGACAGGACTCCAAGTTCTGCTTTGGTTCTACATGAAGGGGGGCTGAGTAGTGCATGCAAACAGAGGCGGATGAGGAGGAGGAGGAGTCCTTAATGACTCCTATTTCTGAGCTAAAGTGTCTCCAGCATGTGACGGGATGTTTGCAGAATACAAACACTACAGTAGAAAGCATGATACAGACAGCCGGAGCGAGCAGCAGAGAGTATGATGCAGGAAACTCTGCACAACATCGATTACATCATCACTCTGCAGACTCGCTCTCTGTGAATGTTCCAGGCTTTTATCCATATCCAGACGTTTTGAGGACCTTCTGCAGGAAAGGTCCTGATACAGTCAGAGTGAAAGAGTCCTCTTGTTTCGTTCACACATGCAGCTCAGCCGGGTGACGTCAGGAGTGGGGTGCATTTTTGAAAGCAGCTCTGGTCAGTCCTGCTCTGTGAGTGTTCTTCTGATACAGCATCAGAGCGTCTGAAACGAGCTCTGGAGTTTCAGCTCTGCAGAGATTTCCCTTCTTTTGATTCTGGTTTGTTCCCTCAGAGACAGAGAAGCACAGACAGACTCTGGAACAGAGCAGCGTGTCTGGTTCAGAGAGGAGTTTGGTCTCATGTCTGATAACTCTGTGCAGAAGCAGACTGAGAGACATGCTCAGATCCATCGTCACACATCTGCTCCCAGCTTGCTGCTCTGCTGTGTTTCCGTCCCAACTCTGTGGAGTCAAATCACAGTAATGACAGCGTTGGAAACATGAGGGATGTGTTCAGACGGTTTAATCTGCTGAGTGATTAAACAGAGTCCACAGTAAAGGGTCACATCCGGCAGTCACTCCATGTCTTTGTGATGGTGAGCAGGTGCGGTGGATGCTCCTCGCTCGCCGCTGTGTCCGCTGGGACGTCCCTCCACAGACAGACAGACGGGGCATTGTGTGTCCGACGTAGAGGAAAAGGATTTTCATGGCTGATTCTCCCTCAGCGTCTGAGCGTCCTTTTGGGAGGAAGAGAGCGGCTGAATAGGTGGCTGTGGTCACATCCTCCCGAGCGGCACGTCAAAAGGTTTCAGCGAGTTGTTGTCTTTGTTCGAGCGGGCGGCGAGGGGAGAAGTCAGAGAGAAACCTCAGAGGATGTGTCAGCGCTGCTCGCACTGATAACAGCGTCTGTGTCACACAAAAGGATTCAGACATGTTGGAGTTAATCTCACGGAGGTGAGGCGCTGCCAGCTGAGGAGGGTTCACTCAGGCTCTAATCTCAGGGTTTGATAAATAAAGTACTGTGTGTTTAACGAGCTCAGCAGGCTCACCATGCAGCACTGCGCCGCGATCAGAGAGACGCTTTGATGCTGCAGAGGAAATAAAAACTCCAGAAAAACATGAGGCCGTGTTCGAATAGTTTAATATACTGTGACTTCTTTTATTGGAGCTCTGAACCTGAGCTGATTTCACTTCACATGAGAGAGACGTTGATCCCACCTTCAGCCAACTCTGACCTGCTGCAGGACGTCCTCATGAAGGTCTGAGGTCTTTGAACGCTGGAGGTAAAAGTGCATCAGAGACGAGAAAGCCTCTGAGATGTTCTGTATATGTGTGTGTGTGGACTTCCTGTATGTCTCTTTAAAGACGATGCAGATGTTGCGTTTGGTTTGTGTGGATCAGTCTCAGAGTGAGACGTCTGGGTGTTGGCTCGTGGCTCGTGTTGCAGCTGAAGGTAGACATTAGCGCTCTGGCGTCCCGCTCAGCGTGTCATTAGTGGTGTTTCAGATGTGACTCCTGTAATATTTATGTAAGCAGAGCGGCACAGTGATGGATCGGTCTCTGCGGGTTCGCCTCTTTAAACAAGAGATCTTCTGTCAGAACTCAGAGCGGAGTCGACGGACTGGGGGATCTGAGCCGTGTGATTGGTCCCCTCAGGATGAGAGCTGCTTTTAAACACTCTGCTTTTGTGATTGCTCATCCTGACCTTGCTCAGCCTTCTGACCCTGAGTTGCCTCGCATTGGCCTTTATAAGTCTTTACAGGAACACACACACACGACACACACTCACTGAACCGTGCTCCGTTTGTAAAACAGACAAAATGTGAACCGAGCTGAAAGTAAGAGAGCAGGGCATCAAACTGATCGAGTTTAGTTAAAGGAGAAGTATTTAATATCTGACCTGTTTCCATCAGGTGAGACTCTATGGGTCACCTGAGTCCCATCTGAATAAAAGACCTCAACACAACTCACAATAAGAGGTATCAGTCAGGACGTCTGTCAAAACCTGAGGCAGGGAGAGCACACCTCACCTCGACTTGAGGTGCATTATTCAGAGTTTCTGCTGCGTCTAATCCTCTGTTCCATATCTTAAAGCCTCTGAAACTCAGGACGGTAGAAACGCTCCGATAGCATCAAAGCTGAGTCTCATCAAGCATTAGATTCACAACCAATAAGCAAACCTGGATTTAAAACACCTGGAGACGCTGTCACATCAAGTATTGAGCTCAGTATCATCGTCAGCAGTTAGCATACACACACAAACTGAGAGGCTCTGGGAGCTACATGCCCTTCTAGGTGCCTACGTGGAATGCCAAAGCCTGAGGTTGGGAGAGCACACCTCCCCCTCTCTTTTATGTGCATTCATGAAAAGCCAAGGCAGGGAGAGCATCAGCAAAGACCCCCCGGGGCTACAAAACAGAGCGAGCATCAGTGACGATCAGACACAGCAGAAAGGAGGAGCTGGAGAGGAGGAGGGAGGTAGAGAGGTTTGCAAGGGGAGCAGCAAGAGAAGGCAGGCAGAGGGTTTGAACCAGCAGGGCGGTTTGCTCTCTCAGATACCAGGTGAAACACTTAAAGGTAGCATGCCAGGACACAAACCTGCCCCCCTTCACAGTCCCTCAGTCCGTCCTCTCGTCTCTCTTCGTCTCTCTCACACTCGGCTCTCTGACTCTCAGCTGTCTCGGTGCCCTGACCTCTGTCACCACCTCCACACGCCCTGTCCCCCGTCTCTCACCCGTCTCCCCCTCTTTGCCAGACTCTCCAGCTGTGCTCCATCCATCTGCATATCCCTCGGAGCGCAGGCTGTAATTGATTCCTGACACCGCTCCCTGATGTTCCCCTTCTCCTCCTCAGCTGCCGGTTCTTGTAAACCTGCTGCGTGGAGGAAAAGAGGGCGACAGACGGGGTCACGGAGTGTGTTTGGAGGTCATTCAGCTCCGGTCCTCTGCATCGCTGTGACTCTCTACTGACAGATTGTTCCTCCTCTCTCTCTCCCTCAGGTGTCGACGATGGACAGTCTGTCACCGCGGCGCTCTCTGTACCGGACGCTGTCGGACGAGAGCGTGTGCAGTAACCGCAAGGGATCATCCTACGCCAGCTCTCACAGCTCCATGCTGGACCAGGCCATGCCCAACGACATCCTGTTCAGCACCACGCCTCCCTACCACAGCACACTGCCTCCACGCATGGTCCACAACCAGGGCGCCTCAAACCTACGCAGTAAGTTCAGACCGGTCGACTCTCTCAGGGCTCTGAGGAGCGGGAGAGACGTTACAGAACAATAACCAGCAACAAGATCGGGTTAGTCCTGATCTGTTTGTGTCATCCTAAAGTAAGAGGACAGCTTTAAGATCAGCTGTTTACATCCGGGCCCGGTCGTTTGCATCTTTATTTATATAATCCAACAAATGTTCTCCTCAGACTCTTTCCAAACAGTTCTGTTATTAACAAAGACCCAACATCAAGACCGGATGAGATCCAGTCCCATCTTACAGGCAGGACTCAGTCTGATCTCATCTTAATCCACCATGAGCAGAGCACTTTGCAGCATTTAGCAAGTTACAGTGTCAAGGACAAACTTCCTTTAACAGGCAGAAACCTCCAGCAGGACCAGACTCATGTTAGACACACATCTGCTGAGACCGAGTTGGAGAGAGGGATAGAAGGAGATGAAGAGAGAGAGAGAGAGATGATAGTGGTGTGACGGATAGTAGTAGTTGTAGTAGCTGGAGTCTGGCCTACGAGACAAGGGAGCTCAGGGACTCTAGAAAGGTCTATGGTAGAGAGGGTAGAGTGATGCAAAACTGGCTACTTAAATGAGTAGCATCTAAATTGCACTGCCGAGTATGAAGTGCAAACTTTGATCCAAATGCAATCAGGATCAGTCTACTACTAATCCCAACAGAGGGCTGGATTCAGGAAGGATAGAGGACCGATGTGAAACAAAACTCGCTGAGAGGTCAACACCAGGGCAGAAAAAACATCCAGGATCTGTTCACATGAAAAACACCAAATATCTTCCACACCAAACATAGATGTCAGGGTGTTTTTAATTCAGTGTGGACTATGGAACCCCTGTGGACAAAGAATGTCATGAATAGTAATCAGTAACTCTAAATCTGGATCTGGATCAGGTTTCTTTATAAAACAAGGACCCTAGTAATCTGGATTATCTCATCCTGGAGCGATCCAGGTGGTCATTCAGATTAGACCTTTAAACAACTGGGCCCAGGTGTGAACAGAGTCTACCTGACCCCCTTAGAGAAGCTGTTTGAAAGGAAACCATCAGTCTTATATAAACCCTCTCAGAGACGAGGAGTCGGACTCTCTCTGCATGGTGTTCTTGGATTATCACTCGTCCTCTGTGACACCAGATAAGAGCCAGGATACAGATCCTGGTCTGAAGAGCCCCCCATGTGTCCCGCTGATATTATTAGAGCGACTGGTCTCTCTCCGGCTAATTGGACCCGTGCGAGGCGGAGAGAGTCCTGAGTCTGCATTAAGCAGACACCTGTCACCGCCGTCCTCCCGCCTCCTCTGAATATGTATCAGAGCTGTGATGTGCTCTGCCTGCACCGCTGCAGCTCTGTAACATCTGTGACATGAACATGCTTATTCTCACGTCTGTCGCTCATTATGTTTCACTCACTCTCTGCCTGCCTCCCTCTCTGTCCCGCCTGTCTCATTTCCATACCGCTCCTCCTCCTCGTCTCCGGCTGCCGGCCTCAGATAGAAAATGATGTTTCTCTCTTCAGCCTCTCCTGGCTGTCAGCCTGATGGATCCTCGGGTGTTTTGAAGGGTAGCTGAGAACACAGGCGCTCTCTTTCTGACTGAAACAGTCCAATTTGGTAAACAGTGAATCACTCAGGCTCTCTGAGACGCTGTGTAAATTGAAAAGAGAGTGTCAGCGTCACCTCCAGCTCTCTCTGTCTCCTCTCCTCCACTCATGCTTTCCCTAAACGCCTCTCTGCTGAACGGCAGCGTGTTTATTGCGCTCGCTGTCTTTTAAGGGATGACAGGGAGGAGGAGGCGGGGGAGACGGAGGGGAAGGAAAGACGGTATTGATTGAAACATGAAGACATTCACTTAGACAAGTCATTTATCGCCTCTCAGACGGCGCCTGGCGAGGGGAGCGATGCAGAGCTGGTTGTTTGCTGTCACTTACACAGACCTTAATGTAAAACAGTTTGTCACCTGCAGCAGGATCAGATCCTTCAGAGGCCTCAGATCAGGGTTTCATGTAGGTGGAGGTGGAGTGAGTGGAGGTGACGTAGCGTAGACTTGGTGGATGTTCTCCCTTTGAGCTGTGAGCATGAACGAGCCCCCGCCCTCCCTCTCTGCGTCCCCCGTTCTTCCCCCCGCCCCCCTCCTGTCGGCTCTGATGGGTGACTCAGAGATCGGCCCTGAACTCGAGCCCAGACACTGATCGGCGTGCCCGCCTGTCTCTGCAGATGAGTTTTGGTTCTCTGACGGCTCCTTGGCGGACAGGTCCAAGTTCAGCGACCCGGGCCTCATGCCCCTCCCCGACACTGCCTCTGGCCTGGACTGGTCTCACCTGGTTGATGCAGCACGAGCCTTTGAAGGTAACCAGCCCGGCTGAAGCTGCTGACGCCTAGAGTAACCTCCCCCTCCTCTAGCTGCTAAGCGTGTGTGTGTGCGTGTGCGTATGTGTGTGCGTGTGTGTCATTAATCTGTAGTCGTAGCTTGCTTAGCTCGTAGGTTTGTGTGCGCTTTGTGTGTGTGCTTCTTCTCGTGTCTCTTAGTGCTGTAGATGGACTTTTAGGATCCTGTCTGTGCTCCCTTAAAGTACTGTACCTCTCTAATCTGACGTGGACCCTGTTCTCCTCAAAGAGTCTAGATCAGACCAGATTCTTGAAGTGTGTCTCCTGTAGTTCCTAAAGTGTCCACTAGAGTGTGTCTCCTGCAGTTCCTCCTGTGTCCACTTAAGTGTGTCTCCTGCAGTTCCTAAAGTGTACTAGAGTGTGTCTCCTGCAGTGAGTCAGTCCCCATAGAGCCCCATGTTAAAATGTTACAGCAGAAAAATAAACATGTTTACAGCCTGGTACAAAAACAGTTTGTGTCTCTATAGCTCATTTCTCTCTTCATGACAACTGTACGGCTGAATTTATAAACAACTCACCTGTTTACAGCAGGTTATTACCCAGCTGTGTTCAATACTTGATTCTGATTGGCTGAAACCCCATAACAATAGAAACAAACACCAGTGACAACCTGATCACACACAACATATCAAATCAATCTGCAGAGAGGAGAATAGAATGGATCAGATCAAAGCAGAATGGAACAGGAGTCCTGATAGGATGTAAACCAAGACAGCAAACTCTGAGGACTAACGTTGCATTCTCACGAAACGCAAACACTCACTTAACTGGTGTGTAAATGAACAGTAGAATGTTTAGTGTTTACTCTTCATTCGTACGAGTAACTCACTTCATTCACCCAAAGACACAAATCTTGGGAGAGGGGATCACCAGAGTATCTGCTTGCTGATTGGCTGTCGTGCCACGAATGATGAGGAAGTGGAGCGTTGAACGCATCATGAAATTGCAACATTCTCACTTTGCTACAGTTTGCTTTAAACTCAATATTGGGGTCTTTACATGTAATTCATTTGGTGTGAACGCAACATAAAGCTGATGAAACCATCATAAAGTAGTGTGGCGTTAACTGTCATGGCGTGGCGTGGCTAGGCGTTACATGGCGTGGCGTGGGGTTGCGTGGCGTGGCGTTGCAAGGCGTTACGTGGCATGGCGTTACGTGGCATGGCGTTTTGTGGCGTTTCGTGGCATTGCGTGGTGTGCCGTGGTGTTCCGTGGCGTTCCGTGGCGTGGCGTTCCGTGGCATTGGAGTTGCGTGGCGTGGCGTTGCGTTGTGTGGCGTTGCGTTGCGTGGCGTGGCGTTCCGTGGCGTGGCGTGGCGTTCCGTGGCGTGGCGTGGCGTTGCATGGCGTGGCGTTCCGTGGCATGGCGTTGCGTGGCCTTGCGTGGCGTGGCGTTGCGTTGTGTGGCGTTGCGTTGCGTGGTGTGGCGTGGCGTTGTGTGGCCTTGCGTGGCGTTGCGTGGCGTGGCGTTGCGTGGCGTTGCGTTTTTGCATACATTTGCATCTCTGTAAGTTGTGAGTTTGAGCTCGTCTTGGTTTGAATCTTTGGTCTGAAGTGGACTTTGCAGCGATGCCGTCAGTCTAAAGCTCTCAGGTTGATTGAGTTATTCATCCCTCTCTTTTGTCCGTCACTCTGAACACACGCCTCTTGAAGAAAGTGTATTTCTTCTTCATACGGTCTCAGTCTCTTCATGTCTCTTCATTCCTCCCTCAGTCTCAGTACTTTTGTCATCCTCTCTCATGCCATCGTGTTCCCATTCATCACGGAATCATGCCATCAGATTTCCTTCCACTTGAACTGCGTCTGACCCCAAGGACCAGTGAGCAAGCAGCGTAGCATGTGACCCTTCATTTGTCATAATTAATGAGCTCTGCAGAGTTCCCTCTTTCATACGTTGCTGCTGCATCGCCGGCAGCGTCTGGTTTAAAGAGTCAGACTCAGAGAGGAAGCAGAGGAGCGACAGGCAGCAAGAAGGCAGTTGTCACGGCAGCCTGGCTGGCCCAGAAAGCGCCGCGTAAAGAGGAGCTCTGTTGCCGAGCAGAAAGTGGCTCCAGGCTGCCGTCATGACGTTTAACCGGCTCCAGTTAGAGCCGGGGGGAGAGACGGGGAGAGAGAGGGGGAGACGTAGAGCTTTTATAGCAGCCATAACCTTGTTTGTGTTGGTCCTGAGAGAACGTCTGTGTCAGGATGCAAACAGAAGTGGAGCAGGAGATGAATTAGAAAGCGTCTGATGAATAAAAGCAGCAGAAGTCTTCTGCTCCTGGTTTTAATATTCTCTCTAAATAAAAGCCGCTCTGAAAGTTTGCTCTCACAGATTGTTGTGTTGTCCCTGCAGCTTAATCTGTTTTTGTTTGCTCTCAGCTGTTTGTCCACTCAGTCTGGACATCAGCTCATGCAGAAATGACAAGCTGCTTCGCTGCTTTCCTCGAAGACTTTAATCTTCCTGATGCAGCCGACGAATATGAGGAAAAAAAAAAATGCTCATTCATATGTAAATGAAGTTCTCGCTCTCTCGCCGCGTCGGAACAAGAAACTCCGGGCTCCATCAGCTTTTGTCTTGGAGTGGATTAACTTTCATTTGGGGGCTAAATTAACGGACGGGTTTCCTTAATCTTTTCTATGAATATGCAGATTCTTGTATCTCCTGTCAGCGAGGGAGAGAGAGCTTTCTAAAGAAAAAGAGCACTACGCCTCCGAACTGAGCAGTCCCCGAGTGCAGCGTGCCAACTTTGGGTTTTCCATGGGGCTTTGAGCCAGCTTAAGGGCCTGAGACAGCAAAACAAGCATGACTGCTGCCTCCCAGCTCTGTGGGATCAGACCGTTATGAACAGCTGTCAGGGGGGGGCGGGGCAAGCAGCGGCACCCAAGGGACTTTTATCTGCTGTGGTCTTCAAACGCTCTGTTCAGCACCTTGTTCCTGATGGTCTGCAGACAAGACCGCTCAGCATGCCTTTAACTCGCTTCATGTAACTGTGATGGAATTCAGCAACAAACTGGACACTGGACACAGAAGACTCAGGAGACTCTGACGGCTTACGTTGAAATAGTTTATGTAGAACTTGGCCAAGGAGAAATAACATAACAGTACACAGGCAGGAGAGTGCAGTGCAATGCCAAGTCAGTTCTGACAGACAAAACCCTTGGCATGGTATTTATTCCCCCCCGAAGACGACACTAAAGTTAGATAACCATGTTTGGAAAATAGGAACACAACAAGTGGGAAGAAGACCTGTGCTCTAGTTCTGGAGACAGTAAGTCGGCCATAACACATAGATAAAGACAGGAGCAGGGGGAGAGACCTTGACTACTACCCTGACACGATCTCGCCCGTAACAGATGACATAGGAAACAAGTTACTCTAAACATGACATTTAGACTGAAAGAATACAATAGTTAAACATTCTTAGATACATATATATAAGACTATGAAAATTCCACGACAGATCCCCCCTGTTTGATCATGAGATCAACACTCACTACCACATTAAACCCATGCCTTGGGATAGTCCGCAGAACTGCACTCTTCATCACAAAATAAAACACAAAAGGATCACAGCTTCATTACAGCAAACATCAGCATCAAATCATTAGAAAATCACAAATAAGATGAATCAAAACAAACTGCACTCCCTTTCATAAATTGAAAACATTTGAAAAGTCGGGAAGTGTCCCCCATACACTTTCCCCAGCATATGTTCTATGAGTTCCGCCTCGAGACCAACAGGGCCTCAGTATCTCAATTCACAACACACAGCCCCGTGAAACGGAGGAGTGTTCGGGAATGTCGGGCAGAGGTCACAGATCACAGCTCCCCACACTCCGCAAAACCCTCCCCTTTGTTTTGTCTTTCTTTCTTTGAGAGGAGGGGGAAAAGCATCGTGTGTTCCCTACTCTAGTCTACACAATACATTTTCCCTAATCTCGGGGGTGAAACAGAAATTAAATCACACATTGTATAAATGAAAACATTACCATATAATGTCAAAACTCTAAGAAACCATCATGAAACCCAAATCATTATATTAATGTCAAAATCACACTTAGCACTCCATGTTTAAGGTCAATTCATATAGATTACTTCCAACTTCATTTTAATCCAATTACCACAAACTATCTGTAATTGAAAAATACACCAATTCATTCTCAAATTGTCTGATCATTATTCTCAATTATATCATTCATTTACCTTTATTTTTTATTTTATTCTCTCTTTATTTTTTATTTTGATTTATTTTTTATCTCAATAAAATCAGAAAGATGCTATAACACTTATTAATCTTCTATACTTTTCATGGAGTGCTGGATACATACTCTAAATTCAAACCCATTACCAAAATTGTAAAACCCTTTAATTATTGTTATTTAATTATCAGTTTAAACCATTTCAAATAAATCATTTCAATCCAGAAAATCATAACACAGAATCAACATCATTGATTACCTTGATTATTATCTTCAACCCTGTATGCAAAGCATACTTCCAGAATTCTGACCCTTTATCTAGGCCATGGGATCCCCCCTGTTTATCACATTCAGTCCTTTATTCAAACAGAGACAAATCATCATCCTCCTCAGCAGGGAACCCTGGGGGAACCCATTCCTCATAAGCTTTTTCTATGACTCCTAGAGAGACACTGTCCTCATCCACTACTATCTGTGGGGCCTGGCTGATTGGGCTGATAGCTCGTAGAAAAATTGCTTTGACTGCTGCAACCAGACAAGAACCTAAAATCAGAATTGTTAGCAGAGTGATTACAATAGTGGCTAAGAATTTGACTACACCAGCGCCCCAGGAGCTGAATAATCCTGTAAAATTACCAAAATCAAAACCATGAATGTCATGTAGTTCTTTTAACCCCTGGGCAGTGTCATGTACCATATTCATAACATCAGTGGTGGCATCAGATATATGGGAACAACACTTAGTGCCAATCACCTTACAAGTTCCTTCCTGGGCTGCCAGGAGTAAGTCCAGGGCCACACGATTTTTCCAGAGCCACAGTCTTTACCTCCTGCAGCTCCCTGTTTTCAGCCATAAGGGCCCTACTTGAAACATTTAAATGATGCTCTAAGACTTTAGACAAAGCTACGATTTCTTGTTGGGACACATAAACACCATAAGATGGCAGAAAGACACTGGCAACCTTTTGGAACCCTGAGAGCTCTCTTCTCTGTCTCAGGGGAGGGGAATGCAGGACTGCAAGTTCCTGTGTGTCCACCTCTCGAATCATAGGGACTAAATAAGCTAAATATCACACTCCCCTCAGCCTAGCGTATGGCATGCACCTATAAGCTTTGTTACCACATATGAGATACACCCTTTCTGGGAGAGGCTGTTGTTTAAGGCTAACATTTACCACTGAAGTACAAGAACCCTCACCCAAATTTGGCTCATTAGAGTAACACACCCCTCTAAAGCATAGAGAAACATTCTGCAACTCATAAGTATAAACGGGTGGAATATAGTCAGAACAGTCTCGTGGAGGCGTTTTCTCATCAGAAATCATAACAGAACAATTGTGCATTGAAACTTTAACCATATTAAATGACCGTGTGCCAAACCACGGCTGAATTTCAATCAAAGCCTCTACCAATAATGAATAAGTGTAAGGCTGTGGGACACATACAAGATCTC
This sequence comes from Notolabrus celidotus, assembly GCF_009762535.1. Lineage (NCBI taxonomy): Eukaryota > Metazoa > Chordata > Actinopteri > Labriformes > Labridae > Notolabrus > Notolabrus celidotus. The sequence continues at coordinate 6,284,444 of NC_048275.1, forward strand.
TCTCAGACTTGGTACAGTTAGTCTGCACCAAAGTTAAATGCAATTTATATTGAAGAGCTAACATTACGAAGGGTTGTACCGAATTTATGCGCAACAAGTTTACATCATTTACACCTACAGGCAAATAGTTAGAATTTACCTCTGCGACTGTATCTAGAGCCAGATCAGTGTACCTTGAGAACTCAGGATTCCCTTTGGGGTAAGCAGGTGTGTAACATTCATCTGTACCTGCCTCCATTCTAGAACCTAGACCATTCCAATCAACCATTACATAATCTGCCTTGGAAAAAGGAACAGGGGTAAACATTGGAGAATGCATAGATTTAGGCATGTTCTGACACAACCAACATTTACTCAGATTACGCTCTGGTGCATAATCCACCATCAGGAAGGCAGCTGAATTTCTTTCATCCGGACGGAAAGAGTTCCCTCCAACTGGCTTTACAGCCTCATAGTAGATTGTTGTACGTGCTTGCTCTACGACAGCCCAGTCATCTTCATCCTCCTGAACAATACAGTCAGTGCCCAGTTTAGGAAACAGTCTATAATTTACCCTCCATTGTGCGCAGTCAGGATCCTCGCTCAGCTGCTGCACTGTGAAACACCACAGGTCTGGGGTCTCCTTCAACGGAAGAATAGATGTATAACTCACAATCATGTAGTCAAATGAGGCTGGCCTCACAAATGTTTGTTTCGGGTCCAGAATTCCCCATCTTCGCCTCCCCTTTGCGTCGTTTTTACGGTATGCAAGTAGGCAATCATTCAGTCCACACCTGCGGGACGGACACCGGACAAAGACTGGGTTCACCTCTCGTTTGGCTCTGTAGAGAGGTGGAACAGAAACAGGTGGAACAGAAACAGGTGGAACAGAAACAGAGTCACTGGTCTTGTCCTTGTTATTCTCGTTAGGCTTTCTCCCTTCGTCTTTCACATAGTCATGTTTTTTCATTCTTTTTTTTTCTCATCTTCAAACTGTGTGTCAGAAAGGTGCGTCTTACGTTAGTTGTGGATTTAGGAATAGCCACTGCAGCTTCCTTCTCACTGTGGCTCACACCTTTTCTTTCTCTTAAAGACACACACTTGTGGGGCTGCTTTCCTTCAGCACCACTCTCTTTAAACTGTGCATGGGGCTGCTGTCTGTCAGCATCATGCTCCTGGAACTGAATACGAGGTCCCTCGTATTCTTTGTGAGGCAAATCTGCGCCTCTCTCCCTGACCTCCAGGTCAGGATCGCCACTCCCGCTCTGCTTGAACCCTCGGTCAGGATTCACCACTACGAGGTGGAGGAGGAGGAGGAACGTCAGCCCTCCCCAGAGGATCGAGCCCCCTGTTCTGGAGGTGCCAACTGGCACCGGGATGCGTGCACCCATTCTGCCCTGCCCTCGACCTTAAGAGCAGTTTGGTTGACCAGTAACCCCTGGAATGGACCTTTCCACCTGGAAGGAAAATCAGAACAGAGACCTTGTCCAAGGACTTGATTAGTACATAATCTCCACACAGAAAAGGAGGAAAAAGGTTCCGGAAGCTGGTCAGATACCTGCAAATGAAACTTTAGTTGTTCAGTTACATGTTGAACAAAATCAGACCCAAACACATCAGTCCATAACAGTGTTACTTTATGGGGTGTCAAAGGTTGACTTGTCCCTGTGGACATTGGTCCCCCCATCAAAGTATTTTAAGGACTTAGTCTGATTGTTGAGTTCAGTGTGTTTCGAATGGACACAACCTAACATTTTGTAAGAAATCATAAACATATATTTGTAAACTCGAAAATTGACATACTGTATGTACCAAAGTTTTTTCTTATCTCTACAAAGAGCCCTGAGGGTGATGATAAATTATCTTGTTTGATAGGGCTGTTTTTTCTTCTCTCTCTATGGCCCACTGACATGGTGTGCATCAGTCTACCAATGTGTGTGAGACCTGGGAAGTCATTGCAATTTAATTACCTGCAATTATCTTATTTATAATTCATTCATTCATTCCCCCTGTCCTGCATGTGAAGGGCAGTGTACAAAATGACCAGAACATGGAGGAGGGATGAGGACAGATAAAATACCATTAGGGAGGTCTACAAGCTAGACTTCTTGGACAACCCTAACACACTCATAAATGATGCTCTAACTGTAACATCTTGGTTTCCTGTACTGGAATATCACTAACAGAAGGCACAGGTATGGCCTCTTTAAGTTACATGCACCTACATTAATGTATCGTGGAGCTGGAGGAAGTTGTGGCTTGTCTAACTGCATATCAGTTGTTTTGCATTTCCATGTGAAACAGTATCAGATCCAGAGGTGTGAACCTCACATTTAAAATAGCAAGCTGTGCTTGTAACATATATAGTATGAAGAAAATTGCGATTATACAATAATTTTTAATTGGTTAATCTGAGGATGAGAGAAATCCTCTCTGTCCCCAAAGTTCAACATGAAATCATGAGCAGCACCAAAGGCATAACATGAATCTGTAAATATTGTGGTTGCTTTGTCCTTGTTTTGAGTACAGGCCTGATAAGATCATACAACTCCTTTGCTTGAGCTGAGGTGCCAGTAGGCAGAGCTCAGGTCTCAATCACTTCCTCGGTCATTCACTGTATCATTGCCAGCCAGATGTATTTTCTCAGATGGTCATGAGGATGAGCCATCAGTATAAAAATGAAATCAGAATTTGGAGAATGTGTCTGTATGAGCTCTGGCCTGGGGGATGTGCTGGTTTCAAATACAAATTAAAATCATGATCGTTGATAAACTCTATGTGGAGGAGTGCTGTAGAATTAAAAGGCAGAAGTGAGCGCTTTAATGTTACATGTAGGCTAGACAAAATGGTCACGTCATATCCTGATCTTCCCGCTGCTACTGTTGTTTGTTTGGTGACTAATGCTCTCAATCACTCAATCTTTATTTATATAGTGCCAAATCACAACAAATGTTCTCCAGACATTTTAAAACAGAGCAGGTCTAGACCCTACTCTGTGTTCTATTATTCAAATATTTTCAAAAATATTTAACAAAATGTGGGACTTGTACAACACAGTCATTGGCCAGTACAACAAGGCTGATTTCTTACATAGCATAACAACCATGGCCACTGACCTCGGAAAACCAGACATATCAAGGATCCTTTTTTTTTCAGAAGAAAACTCTTCCATTAAAAACATGTGAATACAGGGAGCCGGGACAGCTGCGTGTCAATGTCATGCGAAGTGAAATACGGGCATTCACTGAGTCCTTCAAAGCTGTAGGAGGCCTTTAGTCCAGAACAAGACAGGTGATACAGCCTACTCCGTAGAAGCCCTCCATACAACACAGTCCACTTCAGGGTATTCAAAATCCAGTGCCAACCGTACACACATTCCAAAATCAGAAAGTTCTTACTTTTGAGGGGGGTCATGTTCACCAGAAGTGTCAGTCTCTCAAAGCACAGCACATGACCCAAGTTGGTAGCCTCAGGCTCACAGTACCTCAACCAAAGAGGCTCTGTGACCACACTCGTCCACGTATCATGAGCAAGACTTCCTTAGAAGGCAAAGCACAAATAAATCCAGAGCATACTGCAACAGAGAGTTCACACCCGTCAAGTGTACGTCTTGTAAATCCAGTCCAACTGATGAGTTTTATTGATAAGCCTTGACTAACGGGTCCAGGTCAGCAGACGGCCTTTGAATATAAAAGCAAACAGACACTGGCTATCTGGATGCAAAGGAAATAGGAAAAACTAAACATTCCTCAATGACTGTGTAGTACTGGTAATATTGGGCAGTGAAGCCAAGATGGAATTTATATCAGGCACAATCAAAGACAAAAGTACAATAACATTATCTACACTATTATATAGTTTGTGGGGGGTTATAACCATTAGTAACCCGTTCTTTACAGAAGGCTAAATAAGAGTGATATACAGTCTAGAAGTTTGGACCAACACACTTTGCTTAAAGAGGGAGTGAATAACCCCTTCAACTCTGATAATAGGTTTTATATGGATCAGAATTTCTTAATCATATATTATTATATGCAATATTATCATTACCTTTTTTGGTTTAGCATTAGCTTGAATTTCACAATATGAGGCGGACCAAATGTCACAACTCATAGATTTTTTTATCTTTTTTAACTTTTCTTGTTTTGCTATAGGGATTTCAAAACACTTAGATAGGTGTCCAAATTATTGGAGAGGGTGGCTGCTGTAACAAAATAATTAATATCTAAAATCAGAGGCTCTAACAATTGTAAAATAAACATTTCATCCCCAAGGTTGTTATGGTTTAAGTCTGAGCAGCTGATAAAGCCTGTCTCACAGAAAGCATTGTTTAACCAGTTCACTCACATGTTTTGGTTCAAACTAGCTGTAACAGCCGGAGTGATATTTAGAGGAGCCTCAGTGTTCCTAAAACTTTTTTTTTTTATTTTCATACAGTGTGACTGTTAAAGCACACCCTTACAGACACAAATACTGGCTGCTCACATGTCAGCTGATAAATGCATCAGCAAGTTATTTACACTCCTCTGTTTGATTAATGGAACTATGCAACAGCAATACAGTACAGGCCTCATACAGACATCAATGAAACACACTAAAGATGATGATTCAGCAACTTTTGCACGTGTGCCATCTCAAATGTGTCAACATTAACTTGGGAAGGTCCAGTAATAAACACAACTTTAAACAAACTGCAAACATTGAACTGCTGGAAAGGCTCTCTCACAGTAATTCTCAAATAAAGCCCACTACAATTAATCGAAGCAAGTAATTTACACAAAAAATATTTTCCCATCAAATTTAAAACACTTTTCAAATAATCAGAAGTTAATACTACACATCTGTTCCTTCCACAGCAACATTGTGTTCAGTGGAAACTGGCTCTGATATAGGAGTGCCTGAAACACCTTCAGTGTGGATAATTTAGGATGCTAGTTGTTGGGATATACTCTTGTACATTTAAATCTTAGCATCATCATCTTTAATTGACATAATTAATCTTTCAAAAGGACAAGTATAAATCTTATTGTTAATATTTGCTTATTGACTGTGGATCTGATTCTTCTTCTACATGGCCTCCCATTGCTCAGTTCAGAGAGGCCCCTCCTAAAGAGGAGGGGGGGAAATATGACACATTTTTTTACATGTATCAGCAAGTTATTTATGTATCACTATGTTTGAAGATGAACCGACTAAGAAAGTCTTACTTTAGTAAAATTACTACAATTACGTGTGCATGTTCTTACATACTTCTCAGCTTTGTGATTCAGCCACTCATTCATAGGTATGGTCATGGGCCACTACCCGTCTGATGAATCTGGAAACTTGAAAATGCTCTCACACATTGGCCATTCAGCAGCATATGTGAGGCTTCAGCGAGTGCATACCTCTCTACTCTTACTTTATAACTTTTCATGATTATGGCTACTGCATGCAAAAGTATATAATCAGCGCTGTGTATAGATATCAACTCAGAATTGTCATTAAGGAAAGTCTTCAACTCATCCAACAACCATTCACAACGCCTCTCTTCACCATTCTCTCCACACCTCTTACAGGCCACGTCAGACCACACTTTCACACATCACACATGTTCCTGTAATCCCACTCTGGATCACCTCTTAGTGTTTAACATTAGCAGTAGCTAACCTATGTAGCTAACTCAATCTTCTTTGACTCAAATGACCCGAGATGTGGCCATCTTTGTTTTATCCATTTACCTAGGAGTGGTGAGAAAGTGACCACTCACTGCTCTTCTCACAATGCCCTCAGGCGTGTCTGTGAGGAATGATGGATCCTACTATGTTGTCGAGTCAATTGTATGTGAATTCAATATAGTATTTTAGGTGGTTTTAACAGAAAGTCATGCACATTTATCATTAGCATGCGTGTGTTTATTCTTATCTTTATCATGTTGGGGTCTATTAGCTGTTGTGGACTGATGATTACACATTTTGCAATAAACAATGAACATATAACACAATATCAACACAAACCAGCAAAAACACACAGCAAACACAAAACATTTAATAAACACTTCAACTGCATTCAGAGTCTCTTCTGAAGTCAAGGAAATTTTAATCATTAATTTTGTTTTCAGTTGCTGTACTTTTATGTGGCCGGTTATGCTCGATCTACTTTCTCTCTCTCTTGGTTGACTTATGTAACTTAATGCACATAAGTAAGTAGTGTTGGGACTTATTATTTATTTAAATAGGAGGGATTTATACCAAAATTCAACCCCCTTTTTTTGCTCTGAAGTCCGTAACTTTGCAGAGTCTTATTGTCCCGCCGAACACAGAATCACAACTGGTCTTGTCTTAACGAGATGAACCCTCTAATCATTCGATTCACCTCAGAACTTTTCCCAAGGGTTAAGACTCACAGATTGAATATTTTCTGTGTCGAGTCGCAGCCCGAAGCTGGCTCAGACCTCTTGACTACCCCCGCAGGGTGCCCGATGCCCAACATCTAAAAATTTGTAGACTCCATTTTATTCCATAACGCCTTAACTTAAAAAAAATATCTACATACAGCAATTACCAATTCACTACTGTCACTATGTGTCAAGTTTAGAACTCTAAATCCCAATTACAGTTTCTTTTAGATCTTGTCAGACTCAGACATGGTAAAGCAAATAAAAGTTTGCACTTACCAGTCTTTGTCGTTAAGATTCTCGTTCGTGACGCCAATTTGTGATGGAATTCAGCAACAAACTGGACACTGGACACAGAAGACTCAGGAGACTCTGACGGCTTACGTTGAAATAGTTTATGTAGAACTTGGCCAAGGAGAAATAACATAACAGTACACAGGCAGGAGAGTGCAGTGCAATGCCAAGTCAGTTCTGACAGACAAAACCCTTGGCATGGTATTTATTCCCCCCCGAAGACGACACTAAAGTTAGATAACCATGTTTGGAAAATAGGAACACAACAAGTGGGAAGAAGACCTGTGCTCTAGTTCTGGAGACAGTAAGTCGGCCATAACACATAGATAAAAGACAGGAGCAGGGGGAGAGACCTTGACTACTACCCTGACACGATCTCGCCCGTAACAGATGACATAGGAAACAAGTTACTCTAAACATGACATTTAGACTGAAAGAATACAATAGTTAAACATTCTTAGATACATATATATAAGACTATGAAAATTCCACGACAGTAACCATGAGCCGCCGTCCGTCCGTCTGTCCGTCCGTCCGTCTGCTGCATGTGTGTGTGACTCTGCTCTGTCTTAGCTGCATGTCAGCGTGACACACGACACGTTTCCTGTTTGTGATGCTGAAGGTGAGTTTGACCTTTGACGTCTCCTGTTGTGTCCGCAGACCAGCGCGTGGCGTCCTTCTGCACCATGACGGACATGCAGCGCGCCGAGGCTCTGCACATCTCCAGAGAGCTGACCAGACGCGTGGTGGAGGCGGAGGGGGCGGCGATGGATGCAGAGTACGTTTCACACACATACACTCACAAAACCAATCAGAGACAGCGTCCTGCACAGAGGTCATCAGAGGTCAAAGTAATGTTAGTGACTCTGTGAGAAGTTTACTCCAAACATATTCTTCATTTATTCAGATATTCAGCCGTGAACTTTCTTTGAGCATTGGATTTAAATAACATCTAATAATATCTAAACCACTAACTTTGTATTTTGCATTAAGGACTTGAGCCTGAACTCTAATCTGCATTTTAACTCTGTTACATTCATTTAATTTAAAACACGTCTGCTGCAAAAATGTAAACGTTAGTTAACTTTCAGAGCGATGAAGCTTGGATTATAAACTGGCTTCATGCATGAACAGATGGGTGGATAGGTGAAGCAACATCACCTGCACTTTGTAAACTCGTTTTTAAGATAAGATAAGATAAGATACTCCTTTATTCGTCCCACAACGGGGAAATTCATGGAGTTACAGCAGCAAACAAAAAGGTGTACAGTACAAGAATTCCAACAAGAATATATATAGGAAAGAAATGTTCATCAGAGACGACAGCTTGGCCATAAATCTCCTGTCAGCCACCACCTCCACAGGGTCCAGGACTGAGCTGGCCTTCTTCCCCAGTTAGCTCAGTCCCGCTCTCCTGTATCCTGTCCGCGCACAGCAGGTGAAATCCTTCAAATGTGGCGTTCGTGTCCGGTGGTAGCTCTGTTAGCATGATGCTACTCTGGTGCTGGGTTAGCTTATCCATCTTATCATAGATAGATCTTACATTCCCCATAACGGTGGGTCGTCCTTGCCTCCTTCTCCTCAGCTTGAAGGGAACATCGGGCCTAGCATAGTTTAGCATCAAAATGCTATGGGCTGCTAACAGCTGATCTCGTATGTAAACAATGTTAGCATGGATACACGCATGATCTCCAGACACACACAGGAACAAAAATAGCAAAAACACCCCTGCAATTGTAGCCAGTTCGGTGTCTATGGCCAACAAATGAGTCATTAAAAGTCCTGACAGGCTCCAAATACAAAGAGAACGAAACAGATATGAAAAAAAAGTTGAAAAAAAAAAAAAAGTACGTCTTTGAACGTTTCCTGTTTCCTGTGTTTCGTGAACAGCAGCGCGCCCTCCACCCTGACGGGCAAAGTGAACCAGCTGGAGGTGATCCTCAGGCAGCTGCAGCTGGACCTCAGAAAGGTGAGTCCACCTGTCCACCTCTCTAACAGGTGTCTGTCACCTTATTGCTCTCCTCTCGTCTCGTACGTCAGCAAACACTTCACGTCTGTGTGAGCGCAGAAGAGCAGACTCTGAAGTAGCGTGCGCCCCGAGGTCTGAGTAATACAAACTCCTCCACTTAATTCAATATCCTGCTTCCTTTCCTTATTGTTTCCTCTCCCTCCTCCGTCCTCCTCCTCCTCCTCCTCCTCCACTAATGTGCTTAAAAAGGAGGAAATGCACTTTAATCAGAGCAGAGCAAAGCCTCTACGCCGTGTTAATGCCTCCCATTCACACGCTGCTTACGACAGACGGATGTTCCTGTAATAGCCGGGCTTTTATAAACCTCTCCTGCATCCTTTTATTTGTCCTTCACGTCCCGGTGTTGACTGTGTGTGTGTGTGTGTGTGTTTGTGTTCCTGCAGGAGAAGGAGGACAAGGCGATGCTGCAGGAGGAGGTGCAGCACCTGAGGCAGGACAACATGCGTCTGCAGGAGGAGAGCCAGACGGCGGCGGCTCAGCTCAGGAAGTTCACCGAGTGGTTCTTTCACAGTATCGACAAAAAACCCTGAGAGAGGAAATCCTGCAGAGCGAGAGAGAGAGAGACAGAACCAGACTCCTCCTTGGCGCCCATCTCGAACTCTACTTAAGACTCCCGGATGATGCAAAACTCTCAAACAAACCATACCCGGCCTCCAGACTCTTTTTAAAGAGCCCGGCTCAGGAGACTGTAAGTGAGGCCTGCATGGAGGAAACTGAAACCCTGATCTGGACCCTCAGTTCTTGGATCCCATCCTGGCTGTTTCTGACATAAACGCTCTCTCCATCCCGGCAAACGAGACTCTTGGGAAGCGTCCCGTCTCTCCAGCGCCGGAGAGGAGTGGAGCGAGGCATCGTCGTCCCCCCCTCCCCCCCCTTCGGGCGCCGGGATCTTCTTACAGTAGTGGAATGTAAAGCTCATTTACTGTAGTCAACATATAATCTACCTACGCTCGTCCCGTCAGTTCTACTGTATACTCAGCTGTACTGTATCATACTGCGCACACTGTCACACAGCTGTTCCTGTGCAGAGAGGGAGGAATGTACTGGATGAAGAGGTACTTACTGTCTGCCTGCACCGAGAGGACTCCACATGTGGCAGAAACACACAGGAGGTCAAAATGAATGTAGCTCAACTCAGACCCTTTTCCTTTCTGGACTCCTGCATCCCCGACGATTCAACCTTTGCCGCTCTGAGCTGTTCGTCCATCGATCGATTCCACTTTTCTTTCCCTGTGTTGTAACGTAGGGTCACATGGCAGTAACTTTTAGGTGTTTTTAAAGGTGCTTTCCCTACACACACATTTGTTTGTTTGTTTGTTTGTTGGTAGTTTCCATTCACTGTCACGATGTCCTAGCAATAACAAAGTGGTAGTTTAAACTGTGTTAAAAAAAAAAAAAACGAAGTTAGCACAAGCGTGAAGCGTTCCTGTGGCGAGGCGATCGTACTCGACGTGTATTTATAAAAACAGGAAGACTGTGCCTGAAACTCTCGGTTGTAAATGGATTGTTTCTCTCTGCTTTTATTTCTCTTTTATAAACACATGCCTTGTCTGTGGCTCACTGATATAAAGATGTGTGTGTGTGAGTGTGTGTGTGAGTGTGTGTGAGTGTGAGTGTGTAGTTTATCACAGCTAAACGTGTTCTTATGCAGTGGTTTCTAGAGCATTAGAGCAGACGCCAGTGAACCACACTTACAATGCCAAATGTGTTTATGTCTGTACATACCTGCCACAGAAGTGTCTTGTATTTAACACTATTATTTAAGCTTATTTAACCTAAAGTTGTTTATTTTATTAAGGGTATTTTTTGTGCACTAAGGAGAGATACAGCTCTGTGTATGTTGTAAAGTGTGTAGCTTGCCAGGGCAACAAAACTATATATTTAAATATATAAATGATGATTTTTGGAGATTCCAACATTTGGATGCTGCTAGATTACAGTTTGCTGGTTTGTATGCTTTTAAAATGTCTCTCTCTGTAAACGGTCTCATCCCTGGTGGGACGCTGGTTGCTTTACTTGTTTTTGTTCTACTTTTTGTTCAGTTTTTTAAATAAATGTAGTTGGAAAAATAATTGGAGTGTCTGTATCAATAACAACAACGTACAACGGGAGCAGCGTTTAGTTAGCTAGTTTCATTCAGACGAGCTAGCGAGATTTAAACTCTGAATTTAAACTATAATTAACATCAAAATCATGTCTGGTTGTTCCGTGGTCGCTTGTCAGAAATTACTCTTAACCTCAGGCTCAAGGTCTGCATAACCGTTTCAGAGCAACTGGTGTTATGGTGTTCAGAGTGACCATGTTAACTGGCGACTCTCAGCCGAGCGTGTCCTTGATTGTCACGATTACAACTGCTGTTGAAACATGAAAAACGTCCTTGTGAATACATCCTAGATTATTCATATAATAGAGTAACACAAAATCTCATCAGATATCCCTTAAATTAAAAACTAAAGGCCTTAACGAGAGGCGCAATTGGCTGTCAGTCACCAGTTAACAGGGTAACATTTAACACCGTAACACCAGTGATGTTTGTAGCATTTAAAGGTACAGTGTGTAGTATTTAAAGGTGTAGTATTTAAAGGTACAGTGTGTAGCATTTATAGGTACAGTGTGTAGTATTTAAAGGTACAGTATGTAGTATTTAAAGGTACAGTGTGTAGTATTTAAAGGTACAGTATGTAGTATTTAAAGGTACAGTGTGTTGTATTTATAGGTACAGTGTGTAGTATTTAAAGGTACAGTATGTAGTATTTAAAGGTACAGTGTGTAGTATTTAACGGTACAGCATGTAGTATTTAAAGGTACAGTGTGTAGTATTTAATGGTACAGCATGTAGTATTTAAAGGTACAGTGTGTAGTATTTAACGGTACAGCATGTAGTATTTAAAGGTACAGTGTGTAGTATTTAAAGGTACAGTATGTAGTATTTAAAGGTACAGTGTGTAGTATTTAAAGGTACAGTGTGTAGTATTTAAAGGTACAGTATGTAGTATTTAAAGGTACAGTATGTAGTATTTAAAGGTACAGTGTGTAGTATTTAAAGGTACAGTGTGTAGTATTTAAAGGTACAGTTTGTAGAATTTAAAGGTACAGTGTGTAGTATTTAAAGGTACAGTGTGTAGTATTTAAAGGTACAGTGTGTAGTATTTAAAGGTACAGTGTGTAGTATTTATAGGTACAGTGTGTAGTATTTAAAGGTACAGTAAGTAGCATTTAAAGGTACAGTGTGTAGTATTTAAAGGTACAGTTTGTAGTATTTAATGGTACAGTGTGTAGTATTTAAAGGTACAGTATGTAGTATTTAAAGGTACAGTGTGTAGTATTTATAGGTACAGTGTGTAGTATTTAAAGGTACAGTGTGTAGTATTTAAAGGTACAGTATGTAGTATTTATAGGTACAGTGTGTAGTATTTAAAGGTACAGTAAGTAGCATTTAAAGGTACAGTGTGTAGTATTTAAAGGTACAGTGTGTAGTATTTATAGGTACAGTGTGTAGTATTTAAAGGTACAGTAAGTAGCATTTAAAGGTACAGTGTGTAGTATTTAAAGGTACAGTTTGTAGTATTTAATGGTACAGTGTGTAGTATTTAAAGGTACAGTAAGTAGCATTTAAAGGTACAGTGTGTAGTATTTAAAGGTACAGTATGTAGTATTTAAAGGTACAGTATGTAGTATTTAAAGGTACACTGTGTAGTATTTATAGGTACAGTGTGTAGTATTTAAAGGTACAGTATGTAGTATTTAAAGGTACAGTGTGTAGTATTTAAAGGTACAGCGTGTTCAGCAGCATTTGAGGAGGACAGATATGATTATTATTATAATGACATTTTTCCTAAGTGATTTTCCAGCAGTAGTTCAGATCTCATCTTTGCAAAGTAATTTTATTAATCTACAGAAATCATTCGTATGTCAAGAAGAAGAAGTAAGATGTTGATATTTCAGGAAGAAAGGCTTGAGCTCCTGTGGGAGACAATATTTGGACCATATAAGCTTCAACAGATCATCTGAGGCACGTTGGATGTGAGAGAACACATAAGAGAGGATGAAACAGGATATATGTGTAATAAAGGATAAGAGAGGAGTGCTCTGACAGGCAGGGAGCTGAGTCCTCCTCCTCAGGCGGCTCTACCTGCTCTCCAGCTCGTCTTATAGAAACACATTTATCGAGCTGCTGCTGCTGCAGGAAACAACAAAACAATCTTTTCTTTGAGGCGTTTTGATCCTCTTGTTTTGTAAACAGCAGGTGTGCTAAGACTTAAGAGTAGAAACATGAAACCATGATCTGTTTGGGACGTAACTCTGAGAGAAGGTGTGCTTTAAATACCTGACAGATGTTCCCTCACCTCAGGGACGAGAAAGGACTCTCTGAATAATTAATGAGACGCTTATTTTAGGATCCTGAGTGAAATAATAAATACCAGTTTGTTTCTTTCTTCACTAAACTTCAGCTGAGAGGTGATCCATGAAGGACGGGTTGAACATTATTTAATATGCTTGATATGAGGCGTCAGTTTCTGCTCTAGATCAGTATTTGGCTCAGTATTTAAATAATAGACCACACAAGCTCAACATGTGAACCAGTAAGGTCCAGAATACCCACGACTTATTCTACTGAGAGTCATTTTCACATTCAGCTAGTAGGACTATAAATGTTACATAGGGCACCAGGTTGGCCTCATGGTTAAGTCGTGCACGCCATGTACGGAGGCTACAGTCCTCTGGATTTGAATCCAGCCTGCTGCCCCCTTTCCCTCACATCACTCCCCACTCTCTCTCTCTCCCAGTGTCCTGTTCCATCCTCCGCACTGTCCTCTCTGAATTAAAGCGTATCAAACTTTGATTCAGATTCGTACACGAAACTATCACTATTTGCTCTAGTTACATTAGTTTGGGTCTTTCTGGCCTTAAAGGTTGACTAGTGAGGCTCAATATTATTACTAGTTTATGGGTGAAGTCAAATGTATGATTAGTTACACTAGTGATGGCTCTATTGACCTCACAAATAAATGTTCACTGGTGAAATGGTAAATGCCAAAAGCCCACCTGTAACCATAGATGTGCTGGTTAATGTCTGCTGTTATGACGCTCTGCAGCTCTACTACCTGGATGTAAAGGAGCACAGGTGATGATGTCATCTGGTAATGGGCGTGGTTTGTCAGTATTTTGATCTAGTAAATGGAGATAAAGGTGTATGTAGACTGTGTCTGGTTAACCTGACATATAACCACTCCACCAGAGCAATGAGGACCTGAAAGAGGACTGAAGGCTGCTGGAGCTAGCTCTGATAGTGGTAGACTCACTCTGTGAACTCACTTACCTTTAAACATAAATGTTATCACTACTTCTTCTTCTTCTTGCAGGACAGGATGTTGCTCCACTGTTCCCTCTCAGAGATGGTTGGGGTCCAGTAGCTCCTCAGGCTGCTCTCACATTTGTGCCTGCTAACTGTCATTATTTCCCCAACGCTCAAGACCAGCCTGAGACCACACTAACGTCTTTACCACAGTGTCAATAGGCAGAGGGAGAAGGAGATGGACTACTTTCTGTGGAGTGATCTGATATGAAGTGTGATCAGGTAGTCTCAAGCTTTGAAGCATTCCGTTCTATTCTTTTGATGTGTTCTGTTCTTTGATGTGTTCTGTTCTATTCTTTGATGTGTTCCATTCTATTCTTTGATGTGTTCCGTTCTATTCTTTGATGTGTTCCGTTGTATTCTTTGATGTGTTCCGTTCCATTCTTTGATGTGTTCCGTTCCATTCTTTGATGTGTTCCGTTCTGTTCTTTGATGTGTTCCGTTCTATTCTTTGATGTGTTCCGTTGTATTCTTTGATGTGTTCCGTTCCATTCTTTGATGTGTTCCGTTCTATTCTTTGTTCCGTTCTACTCTTTGATGTGTTCCGTTGTATTCTTTGTTCCGTTCTAGTCTTTGATGTGTTCCGTTCCATTCTTTGATGTGTTCTGTTCCATTCTGTGATGTGTTCCGTTCTATTCTTTGATGTGTTCCGTTCCATTCTTTGATGTGTTCCGTTCCATTCTTTGATGTGTTCCGTTGTATTCTTTGTTCCGTTCTAGTCTTTGATGTGTTCCGTTCCATTCTTGATGTGTTCTGTTCTATTCTTTGATGTGTTCCGTTCTATTCTTTGATGTGTTCCGTTCCATTCTTTGATCCGTTCAGTTCCATTCTTTGATGTGTTCCGTTCTATTCTTTGATGTGTTCCGTTGTATTCTTTGTTCCGTTCTAGTCTTTGATGTGTTCCGTTCCATTCTTTGATGTGTTCCGCTCTATTCTTTGTTCCGTTCTACTCTTTGATGTGTTCCGTTCCATTCTTTGATGTGTTCTGTTCTATTCTGTGATGTGTTCCGTTCCATTCTTTGATGTGTTCTGTTCTATTCTGTGATGTGTTCCGTTCCATTCTTTGATGTGTTCCGTTGTATTCTTTGTTCCGTTCTAGTCTTTGATGTGTTCCGTTCCATTCTTTGATGTGTTCTGTTCTATTCTCTGATGTGTTCCGTTCTATTCTTTGATGTGTTCCTGTGTATTCTTTGTTCCGTTCTAGTCTTTGATGTGTTCCGTTCTATTCTTTGATGTGTTCTGTTCCATTCTTTGATGTGTTCCGTTCTGTTCTTTGATGTGTTCCGTTCTGTTCTTTGATGTGTTCTGTTCTATTCTGTGATGTGTTCCGTTCTATTCTTTGATGTGTTCCGTTCCATTCTTTGATGTGTTCTGTTCTATTCTGTGATGTGTTCCGTTCCATTCTTTGATGTGTTCCGTTGTATTCTTTGTTCCGTTCTAGTCTTTGATGTGTTCCGTTCCATTCTTGATGTGTTCTGTTCTATTCTTTGATGTGTTCCGTTCTATTCTTTGATGTGTTCCGTTCCATTCTTTGATCCGTTCAGTTCCATTCTTTGATGTGTTCCGTTCTATTCTTTGATGTGTTCCGTTGTATTCTTTGTTCCGTTCTAGTCTTTGATGTGTTCCGTTCCATTCTTTGATGTGTTCCGCTCTATTCTTTGTTCCGTTCTACTCTTTGATGTGTTCCGTTCCATTCTTTGATGTGTTCTGTTCTATTCTGTGATGTGTTCCGTTCCATTCTTTGATGTGTTCTGTTCTATTCTGTGATGTGTTCCGTTCCATTCTTTGATGTGTTCCGTTGTATTCTTTGTTCCGTTCTAGTCTTTGATGTGTTCCGTTCCATTCTTTGATGTGTTCTGTTCTATTCTCTGATGTGTTCCGTTCTATTCTTTGATGTGTTCCTGTGTATTCTTTGTTCCGTTCTAGTCTTTGATGTGTTCCGTTCTATTCTTTGATGTGTTCTGTTCCATTCTTTGATGTGTTCCGTTCTGTTCTTTGATGTGTTCCGTTCTGTTCTTTGATGTGTTCTGTTCTATTCTGTGATGTGTTCCGTTCTATTCTTTGATGTGTTCCGTTCCATTCTTTGATGTGTTCTGTTCTATTCTGTGATGTGTTCCGTTCCATTCTTTGATGTGTTCCGTTCCATTCTTTGATGTGTTCTGTTCTATTCTGGGATGTGTTCCGTTCTATTCTTTGATGTGTTCCAGTCTATTCTAACAGTTTTACCTCAGTGTCTGCATCATCCAAGCTCATGACAGACTCTGGAGGTTATTTGTACGAGGCCTCTGACCTCCGCAGCTCCACGCCAGAGCTGCCTGTCAAAATCCCTGGACAATCATTCCAGAGTGTGTGTGTGTGTGTGTGTGTGTGTGTGTGTGTGTGTGTGTGTGTGTGTGTGTGCATGTGTGTGTGTGTAGTTTTGGCCAGTACGCAGTGAGATGAGGCAGTTAATCTACATGTGTGTGGACGCTGCCAGGGCAGCAGATGGGAGCTCGTGTTGGCACAGGGCGAAAGTGTTGCCTGTTTCAGACGGAGGAGGAATCCAGGGAGTGCTGAGGAGGGAGATCAGGAGCTTGAGCACTAAGGAGCCAAATGGCTTCAGCATCAGAAGGATCGGGAGGAGGATCGTGGCCAGAGGTCGGGTCAGCAGCAGAGAGGAGAGGGGCGATCCAAAACTACAATGTTGGGTTTTATTAGCCTGCAGAATATGCTGACAGGCCGTAAAGTTCGACCCCATCCGAATATGTGAAATCTCTGCTCACCAGCTGGAGGAGCTCACAGTTACCAGAGCTTCATTGATTTCTAATATTTGAGTGTGTCAGCATTGAAAGGAAGAAACGCTGCGCCCTCTCCTCCTCGGCTCAGGAGACACGGTCATCCACGGCTACACACACTCAGAGCTCATCCAGTCTAACAACATGTGACTGGGACTCACTCGTCCTGCTTCCACAGTCCCACAGCAGATGCTCCCCTGCTGTGAGTGCCACTCCGGTCAGGATCACATTACCCAGATCTGGGTTCAGAGTGCCCGGCGCACAGCTGGCAGTGCTCTGAGGGAGGGGGGGGGGGGGACGCCATCCACTGCATGTGCAGGTCCGTCTGTGGCAGAATATCAGATATCTGAACCAGTTTCATGAAACAATAGATGAGTTTGTGTGATTGTGCTGGATTAGTCTGACCGTCCGCTTGAGGGGAGTTATTCAGGAATATCAGAAATACTGCCTGTGCATTATTCAGAGCGTCTGCTGTGTGTAATCCTCCGTTCAATATCTTAAAGCCTCTGAAACTCAGGATTGTAGAAACACTCCTATAGCATCATGAGAGTCTCATTAAGCATCAGATTCACAACCAATAAGAAAACCTGGATTTAAAACACAGGGAGACGCTGCCTTATCGATTATTGAGCACAGTATCATCGTTAGCAGCTAGCATGCACATGCAACAGTATCTAAGATGCCCCCATTCATTTGTAGATTTATCAATTCAATGGAATACAATGGCAACCAGGAGACATGTAATACGTTATATTTGGTGGTATGGCTCTGTTCTGGGAGCTCCCTGCCCTTCCACCGGCCTACGTGGGATGCCAAAGCCTGAGGCAGGGAGAGCACACCTCCCCTCTCATTTAATGAAGGGTAGGGACAAAATATGGACACAGCAATAAACTGAACCATGACCTCTGTGATGTAAATATCAGCACGTGACAGCAGCTCCGGAGAGTAAAGTCACGTCTGCCCACAGCATGAAAACACAAGTAAATAACATCATGTTGAGTAACTGTTGCAAAGACTCTTCTTGTGGTCAGTGGGCTTATTTCTATATATTTAAACCTCTACAGACCATGATAAACATAAACACATAAAGCTGTCCAGCTTTAGTTCCACATCTTAATTTCACAATAACTCCCTCAGGTATATTTCTGCTTGGGTGTAAAGAGTTGAGGACAGTAGAAAAGGATAAACTCAGCAGGCTCGTCTTTGTGGTTCAAACCTCAGTCGTGTTTTGTGCCTGAAGGTGTAACGGCAGGATTATCAGGCTCACCTGGACTGCTTATCTGTGCAGCTCATCTCTCTTCTGCAGGCGCTTTGAATTCCCTCTCTCTCACCGGGGGAGCTGCATCTCACACAAACACAAAGAAAGGGAAAGAAGAGAAGAGAGGAGGAGGAGGGGAGGAGGGGAGAAACCTTCAGAGAGCCATCTCTCTCCCCCATCTGCCTCCCAGCTCCCCACGGGCCGTCACTATCTGTCAGTCAAGTCACAGGTGACCACCCTCTCAGCTGAGCCCGGTGAAGGGCGAGCAGCCATTCGCTCGCCTCCTCGCTAGGCCTCAGAAGAAATCAGGAAAACTAAAAAGAGGAAACCTTCTTCAGAAAGGTCATCGCTGGCAAGAACGCTCGACGTCTCGCATCCAGCAGAGAGAAACATCAGCAGAGCGGGCAGAGGATAGAAAGGAAGCCCTTAGTGTTGTCTCCTCTGCGTGTTGTCTTCTCGCCATGTTGTCCTCTCTGTGTGTTGCCTCATTGGCTTGTTGTCCTCTTGGCATATTGTCTCCTCGGCGTGTTGTCTCCTAGCAGTATTGACCTCTCAGTGTGTTGTCTCTTCGGCGTGTTGTCTCCTCGGCATGATGTCTCCTCGGCGTGTTGTCTCCTTGGCTTGGTGTCTCCTTGGCGTGTTGTCTCCTTGCTGTGTTGTCCTCTCGGCGTGTTGTCTCCTAGCCGTATTGTCTCCTTGCTGTGTTGTCTCCTTGGCGTGTTGTCTCCTTGGCGTGTTGTCTCCTCGGCGTGTTGTCTCCTTGGCTTGGTGTATCCTTGGCGTGTTGTCTCCTTGGCTTGGTGTCTCCTTGGCGTGTTGTCTCCTTGGCTTGGTGTCTCCTTGGCGTGTTGTCTCCTTGCTGTGTTGTCCTCTCGGCGTGTTGTCTCCTAGCCGTATTGTCTCCTTGCTGTGTTGTCTCCTTGGCGTGTTGTCTCCTTGGCGTGTTGTCTCCTTGGCGTGTTGTCTCCTTGCTGTGTTGTCTCCTCGGCGTGTTGTCTCCTTGGCTTGGTGTCTCCTTGCTGTGTTGTCTCCTCGGCGTGTTGTCTCCTTGGCGTGTTGTCTCCTTGCTGTTTTGTCCTCTCGGCGTGTTGTCTCCTTGGCTTGGTGTCTCCTTGCTGTGTTGTCTCCTCGGCGTGTTGTCTCCTTGGCGTGTTGTCTCCTTGCTGTTTTGTCCTCTCGGCGTGTTGTCTCCTAGCCGTATTGTCTCCTTGCTGTGTTGTCTCCTTGGCGTGTTGTGTCCTTGGCGGGTTGTCTCCTTGGCGCGGCGTGTTGTCTCCTCGGCCCGTTGTCTCCTCAACACGTTGTCCTCTCACCGTGTTGTCTCCTCGGCGCGTTGTCCTCTCGCCATGTTGTCTCCTTGGCATGTTGTCTCCTCGGCTTGCTGTCCTCTCAGAGTGTTGTCCTCTTGAAGTGTTGTCTCCTAGGCATGTTGTCTCCTCGGTGTGTTGACTCCGTGAGTTGTCTCCTCGGCGTGTTGACTCCGTGTGTTGTCTCCTGTGTTGTTTCTCTGCCTCGTCAGATAAAGGGAACAAACTGATAAGACGCTGTATTATCTTTACTCTCTGGGATGTCCTTGTCTGTCGTCCTCTCAGCCTCCGGGCCAGAGCCGGTCCTCAGATCGATTCTCAATCGGCTGCTTCCAGTGCAAACAAGAGGCTGAGGAGGCGCGGGGCGGGTGGTCGAGCGGGTGGTGGGTGGTAGTTAGGAGGTGTTCAAACCCGGCTCTCCATGCTGACGTTCCCTTTCTGAAGGTATTGATTATGTAAAGTGGCGTTGGTCTGGTGTGTCTGAGTGGAGGGTTGTTTCAGAGGGTCATGGGAATATTGACGTCCGAGGGGTGAACGGTGGGAGTGAGAGAGGAGTGAATAACAAACATCCCCCACCGACCCATCAGCAGCAATAAAAACTGGAGGAGGAATCGATGCTCTGTGAGAAAGGAGACACGGAGACACCAGAAGGTCAAACCAAAGACGGGTCTGAGCCTCTCGTGTTTGAGTTCAGGAAGGAGTCGCCTTCAACCTTCAACCTGGTTCAGACTGTTAAACATGGTTCATTCTGCGAGCACGAATAGTTAGCATCAACAACCCGTCAAGACGTGACGGTGAAATCAACTTCTCACTCTGTGTTCTGTTTAATCAGAGACGTGTTTCCTTCAGGACGAACATGCCGTCTGTCCGTCTCATCCTCACGTCTGTCTCTGACCTGTAGGACAGGTATGTGAATGAGCTAAACGTCAGATCTGAAGGTCACTCCCTAACAGTGACGCTGCATTCAAGTGCTGTCGGACACGTCGGAAAAACTAGTGGGAAAATAAACGTCTGCTCACGTCAGAACAACAACTCAGAAACTCAGGTGAGAATTTGGTTCCAGACTCACTGACAGGACGTCATATTCATCATCACAATGATGGGTTTATGATGTTTTGTTAATATTAAGAAACTCATCAAGTTATTGTGTAAATATAATTTATAATGTGGTATTACCATCAGTTGTTGTCTTCAGAGTGACTTTGACTCGTTAGTAAAGTTATTTGTTAACATCAGTTTGGTATCTAAACCTTAAAGGTGACATATCATGCAAAATTGACTTTTTAATGGTTCTCTACCTGAAATATGTGTCCCTGTCTACAAACCCCCCGAAAATGAAAAGAATCCATTCTGCCCCTGTTCTGATTTCTCCACCTTTCTGTAAATGTGTGCTGAAACCAGCCGTTTCAGACTTCCGTGTTTTTGTTACGTAACAACAATATCCGGTCTGTCACGGAGTCAGAGCTTGGAGCTTGTTCAGCCCATAGACTGTATAAAATACAACTCAACCCCTCCTCTGTTTTTCATTACCTGCACACATGTGTGCTAACAAGGAGCTTAGGAGGGAGGCATGCTAGTTGTAGGCTGTCTTAATAAACACAAAGGTCGGTTTTACTCCCCACGTCTGCAGATTTGAAGATCTAGTGGATAATTTTTATTTTCCATGGAAAAGTGCAAGCGCTAGTTAGCATAGCTACATGTCGTAGCTGTAGCTGTAGCTGTAGCTGTAGCTGTAGCTGTAGCTGTAGCTGTAGCTGTAGCTGTAGCTGTAGCTGTAGCTGTAGCTGTAGCTGTAGCTGTAGCTGTGTACCAAGACACACGTCTACATACTGACAAATAAAACAACAAGTAACAGAATCTGTGACCAATACTTCAGAAAGGTCCTGCTGCCTTTCTGGCAGAGGTCGGTTTACTCCCCACGTCTGCAGATTTGAAGATTTAGTGGATGATTTTTATTTATCATGGATAAGTGCTAGCGTTAGTTAGCATAGCCACATAGCTACATGTTCGTAGCTGTGTACCAAGACACACGTCTACATACTGATAAATAAAACAACAAGGAACACTAAATCTGTGACCAATGGTTCAGAAAGGTCCTGCTGCAGGCGCCTCTCCGTCAGGATCAGATTCTGGATCAGATTCAGAGGGTTGAAGTAACGCGGGTCTGTGAGCAGCCGTGTATATTCAGCCAACATGTAAACATTAGATCAACATGCTGGACAGCCGAGGCCACACCCACTTCCTGAGGGGGCGTGGTCAGAGAGAAAACAGACTTAGACCAATATATATTGATGAAAAAAGCGTGATATGTCACCTTTAATAACAGGTCACATGTGTTAGCTTAAGCAGTGTTTTAATATTTATCAGCATCTCACCTCGATTAAACATCAGGTAACGCTAACCTGACTTTCTGAATTAAAAGCACGTGTAGACACAGAAGTTGGACGAGTGTCTTCTCAACAACATCAGACCATCATCTCCTCTGCATGAAGTGATGCTCTGACTGAGAGTCAGGAGACATCCTATTACAGTGTAGCTGCGTTGTTATCACTAAAGGTGACACTAAGGCGTCGTCCACATGTAGATGAATATTTCTAAAAACAGATTTTTTTTTGTCTGAAAACACATCTGTAGGCACGCCAGGTCAGTAAGTGTTGGAACATTCAGTCTGCCGTGAGTGTGAGTGTAAACATCAATCTTTAAACAGAGTATAGAGAGGAGAAATAGTTTGCCCTCATGTCGTGGTATAATGATGAAGAACAGCGAGGTTTCCTTCTTAACATCTAACTAAACTCGACAGTACAGAGCAGACGTAAACACACTGTCATCTTGGTGCATGTGCATCAAATATAAGCAACAACTATGCGCTGGTACGTCACCATTTCCCCAAACTTTAATGTTTGCCATCAACTCAAAAAGCACTAAACAGAGTTTTCAAAAATCTCCATTTTTAATAATAATAATAATAAACTTTATTTATATAGCACTTTTCTAAACAGAGTTACAAAGGGCTTCACAGAAAGTAAACAATAATAATAATAATAAATATAATCCCAACCCTTTTTCATACACATATACACATATACATATACATATGTACACACATGCACATACATATACATACATACATACATACATACATACACACACACACATACATAATAACATATTAGCAAGTTATGAAGGCCTTTTTGAAAAAGAAAGTTTTAAGAAGTGATTTAAAATTAAGAACAGAAGTAGCACGCCTTATTTCAGATGGTAGGTCGTTCCATAGTTTGGGAGCCCGGACTGAAAAAGCCCGAAACCCCTTGGATTCATTGAGATTAATGACCTTAAACTCAGTTTACATGAAGATGTGAGACCAAAACTGAGAGAAAAAACAAGGTTTTCAAAATATCCAAGTAGGTGGAGCCTAATACTCGAAATATCAAATTAATTACACATAGATAAAATAAATGTTAAAAGCATAGACTGTATAAAACATGGACGTAGTATCCGTGATGTCACCCATCTGTTCATGAGCGCTGTTTTGAAGCAAATCGACGGCGGCAGCCATATTGGAAATGCGGAACTCAACCAGGCAGAGTGTGACGTAAAGGGGCGGAGTTTGAGCCTTTGAGCCAGCAGCTGTGTGTTCCCGCCTGTCAGTCAAGTCAGTCATGTCCTTATTTGGGCAAAAACTCTTAATCTTAATATCTTCTGAACCGTTGCACTAGAAAAAAATTCACTCCCAGTACAGTGTGTGCTGATAGAGAGATTAGCTAAGTAGGGCCAATCTGTTTTTTGAACCAGGCTGTAAACATGTTTATTAATGCTGCAAAGATCCTCTCTTTTGAATTGGTGTGTATGTGGTTTCAGGTGTTTCTGCAGCCAGCCTCAAGCGGATTCTCAATGAATTGCAGTTTATAACACTTCTGCATGGGCTTCATAGTTTGAGACCGGAGGTTGCCGCTTGGTTAAAAACCACTGTTATCTAATGCAACCTACTAAATCTGTTCTACGAGTCTAAGCCAAGCAGACAGACCTTAATGCTGACCATGTTCACCGTCTTATAGCAGAGTATTGGACGGATTAAAGGTTGGATGGTTTAATAAATACACTTTAATAAAATGTCAGGAGACCTGTGAGTATTTGGTTCATCCACAAAGACTGTACAGTACTCTGAATAAATGAACGCTCATCAATCAAACAGGTATTCAACTGTTTTATTACTGAACTTAAAGACTGATCGACCAACTGAACTCTCCTGAGCCTCCGAGCTGCAGCATCAATATGACTTTATTACGTAGATAACAGGAAGTGTTAACAGTATATACATGTTAGTTTTGATACAGAGCTTCATCCTGAGGGATTTCTGTATTTCTGCCTCCTCTCTCTCTCTCTCTCTCTCTCTCTCTCTCTCTCTCTCTCTCTCTCTCTCTCTCTCCCTCTGAATCAGGGATCAGAGTCTCTTGCTTCTGGCTCCAGATGGTGACATTTATGTCTTATTCAGAGCGTCGACAGAAGTAATAAACATGAATCTATGACGCCTGATAAAGCAGGAGAGCAGGAGACTTTGATTTGTGGTTTTAATTAGTCTGCTTAATGTTCAAGCTTTATGTTCACCAGGAGAAATGAAGCAAACACTGAGTGTTGCTATTTTCCTGAATACTTCATTAAACGCTTCAATAAGTACAAATTAATGCACGTTTTCCTCGCTCTTTGACGGCTGCGTGTTCATGACGGGGGAACAGAGATCCACCATTACTCCCATTATCATGATGCTTCAGTTCCTCAGCTGGATGTAATGATGGTTTCCCTAAAGGATCCCTTTAAAGATGATGTAATCAGTGTCTCTATAAACTTTTTAGGGACTGTGTTTTAATCTAGCTGCAGTGAAATTCTAAAACACACAGTATATATAACAAATAATCCAGTATAAAAGCAGGATGACATAAAAACTTGTACGATTTTTGATGTTAAAGGACCCAGAGGTGAAAAACTTTGTTTCTATAATTCAGTCGTCCTCCAGCCAAGGAACCCTGAGAGAGAGAGGAAGCTAAATAAACTCTGTGTTGTTCACCTTCTGAACATGCAGGCAGCCAATCAGCACAGAGCTTCTTCATCATAGACCCCGCCCACTCAGATCACAGCAGGTAGAAACTGAGAGGCTGCAGATCCTCCACAGAGACCGAATATGAGATTCAGTTTCACACATGAAGTAAAACCTGCAATAAAGGTCAGCAGATAAAACATCTTCATATGTATGCCTTTATTTAAACTGAGGTTCAGATCTGATTTAATGTAAAGACAACAGAGAGATAAAGACAGGAGTTAAATTATTCAACCCAACACACACCTCATGTTACAGCTGACCTCTAACTCCCACCATTATTATCTATTGACTGCAATAACAATCAATAATCAATAATGTTAAACACATGAGGCTGAATGTGTTTGCATAAACAGAGCTTTAAAGATGTACAACCTTTAATCTCAGCAGCACAAACTGTGTGTGTATGAGTGTTTGTGTGTGTGTGTGTGTGTGTGTGTGTGTATTATTTACTGACTAACGCTCTCTGTGTTTGTCTTTGTTCCCCGGAGCACTATAACACTTTGGCGATTGCTCCCGGCTCATCCTGTGGATTTATGTTTGTAATAAGAGCAAAGCTCCGATGATCCATACGTCAACGATGAGCCAGTCAGCTCGCCGTCTGCAGCTCGCCGTCTGCAGCTCGCCGTCAGCAGCTCTCTGTCTGTTAACACTAATACTTTTCCAAGAGTGTAAGTGACCAATTTATGTTCAAACTGTTGTTTGTGATAGTATTGTTTTCCCCTTTCAAAGCCCTATGCTTAGGCCATTGCAACTTGTACATTGCACATTCAACTGCACAATGACAGAACAACTCAATCAGTGCATGCACAATATTTATATCTGTATTTATATTTTTATATTTATTACAGTTGTCTTCCTTTTTAATTGTGTGTTCTTTGTGGCTTCATATGGGACCTGAGAATCAAAATTTCATTCCATATCATGCGACAGCTTGTGTTGGTATGACATTAAAAAACCTTGAATCCTTGAATTCTGCTACAAACATACAGTAAGCTCTAACATTGCCATAATCTCGTCCATGATGTCACCCTCTCTACGTTTCCTGCAGAACAGTTGTTGAGACACTACTCACTAAAGAATAGAGGGAGAGATCTCCTTCATTGTGCCGCCCAGGCATCGTCTACATGTGGGAAACACTGGCGGTGCATCCTCAGCTGCATCCTTCACCCGCTGCCATCATGTCTGTACGCCTCCATTCAGCTGCAGACAGAAGATAGCACCACCTAGCCACCACTTCTGATTGTAAGAGGGCTTCCCATGAACATGTGTGCAAAGTGTCGACCTTCCAGCGTCCTCAGCTTATTAACTTCTAAAAACTCTGACCACACATATGTGCACATATCAACTTTAAATGCTGTTAAAATTGAAAGAGTTAGTGAGTTTAAATACCTTGGAATATGGCTCGATAAGGATCTCACATTCAAAAGCCATATCAACACTCTTTCCACCAAGCTAAGACAGAAAGTTGGTTTCTTATACAGAAATAAATCCAGCTTGTCTTGTAGAAAGAGAGTTATTGAAGCAGTGTTTTTATCTGTTTTAGATTATGTTGATGTAATTTATAGACATGCTGCAGCTTCAGCACTAAAACCCTTGGACTCTGTTCACCACTCTGCTCTCAGATTTATAACTGGTGACAGATATGACACCCATCACTGTGTCCTGTATGAGAAGGCTGGTTGGCCCTCTCTTGAGCAGAGGAGGAACAAACACTGGCTTTTGTATATTTTTAAAGTTATATTTTTGGCCTTAATTTTATAGGACAGCTGAAGAGAGACAGGAAACGTGGGGAGCAGAGAGCGTGGGAAGACATGCAGGAAATGGTCGACCTGCCAGGAATCGAACCAGCGACCCCTGGAGGACTGTAGCCTCAGTATGTGGGGCACTTAGACCACTAGGCCACCAGGGCCAGGCTTTTGTATATTTTTAAAGTGCTTGCTGGAAAGCTTCCCACCTACCTTACAGACTTGTTCGAATGGATGTATGGATCCTACGAGACCCGCTCTTCTGATTGGCTCATTCTGAAAGCTGTTTGACTTCCTGTTGAAGGTTTGCTGAAAGAGGTAGAAGTGTGTTTAAGGTCGACGTGAAACTAAGGACATTCAAACCGTTCAAAGAGAGCGCCTTGGATTATCTTCTTGGATTTCTACAACCGTCGTGTTTTAGTTCATTACATCTCCAGAAAACTGCCCGTTCATCTTTATGTGGTGAGTCTCAGTTTCACTGTAAACACTCACTTCACTCTGGCTTGTTTGTTCACATGCTCTTGTGCTTTTACTTCTTTTCTGCCTGCTTTTGCTCTCCATACTGCCTGTTGTTTCCTGCATACTCCAAACACTGCTGATACGTGATTGGTCAGACTCAGAGTTTGGAACATTCAGAGTGTGAGCTTCTTTTTTGGGAAGCTACAGAAACCCAGGTGTGAATCCCTCTGCAGTGTTTGATGTGTCTCAGCTCTGAGACAAAGCTTTTGTACAAAGACTCAAAGCAGCGATGCCGCTGAGATATCCTGATACAAGCGTCAGAGCAGGAAGGATAGAGAGGGTTTACAGATGAGTTCTTTTTTCTGTCTCATCTTTTCTGAGCTTATCAACAAAGCCAGGTTCAGTCTGCCTCTCCTCCTCTGCAGCTCATCCAGTCTGAATATTCTGCAGCGAGTGTTATTCAGTTCTCCAGCCGGGAACAAAAACACTCTGTGTGTTTTTGGGCACCTGCTTTCCTCCGGCTTGTGGTTACTGTAATTGTGCCCTTTCTCATGCAGCCTCTTATCATCAGCCTCTATCTGCACACCATGTGACAGTGTAAATGGGCCAGGGAAAGAAGGACTGACTGTAAGTGTGAGTGCAAGCCAGAGCAGCTGTAGGAGCTCAAACCACAACATCTGCACGCAGCGAGGTCAGGTTTCCTTCACACCACCCACTGAGTGGAGCCGCACGCTGTTAGAGGTCTGACGTCCAGAGGCTGAAATGTGTCACTACGACTCCTCGTCCTCCGTTTGCTCGCCGTTCAAACTCTCTGCTGCTTGATTTTACATTTCCCTTCCTGTGTGTTTAACTGACAGTTTGAGATTATCCACCACCACTCAGAAGATGTTTCTGTGTGTGTTTATGTGTGTGTGGCACGAATCATCACACTGTTTGCCTTCAACCGTCTACCTGTCAGTCTCCTCTGGAGTGTTGTGCGCAGCTTCTGCAAACACAGGCGGCGAGCAGCAGCAGACGGGGCTGCTGGAGAGCCAAACAGGCTGTTTACTGAGAGGAAAAAACTTCTCCTCAGCTTTGAATCCTCTTAAGTTTCTACATCGTGTGTTTGTGTTTGAGCTGAGGCAAAGTGAGGAAACCAGAGATGTGCTGTCACTGAAGTTTACCTCAGGATTTCTGCATGTCCTCTCTTTCAGTCATGAAATCTACTTCAGCAGGTTTAGATAATAAAGTCAGGTTAAAATGATGTGTCCAATTATCCTGAAGTTTAATCCCAGAGGGTTTCCTTCTTCACATCGATCATCATGCGGTCGATGATTCTTGTTCCTCTGTGTCGCTGTGTTCAGTTATTTTTGTGCTGTTTCTTCAGAGAGACTCAGAATAACATTTCTCTGATGTCAAACAAAAACCTTATCCTTGTTCAGAATCCAATGCAGCAACAGCTCCCGTCTGTTTGTGTTTAAAGCTTTCCTCAGTGACTCCAAAGCTACAGCTGACTCCATTCAGCACCAAACTAATCCAGTGCTGAGAGGGAGAACCCTAACCCTAACCCTCCTGATGAATGAATAAACAGTCAACCTCTCAGAGTGAAAGATTGGCTCTTTGAATGGGTGTGTATGTGGTTTCTGATGCTTTTGGAGCCAGCCTCTAGTGGACACTTGATGAACTGCAGCTTTTAACACTTCCTCATCGGCTTAATTTCTCAAGACCGAAGTGATCCGCCTTGTCTCTCTGTATTCTTTGTGTTGCTCTATCGATCAGTGAATGCATCGTGTGGCATTTGAGTGACTGCACAGTCGAGAAAATTGTAACGAGGAGATAACTCGTTTTCACGTGTTTTAAAAAAGTAACGTCTCATATTCAGAGCAGCACGGTTATATAAGACAGATCTTGTTATGAGATCAGTGTGTGTATCTTTTACCTCGACATGTTTGGACTCAGACTTCCTGCAGTCTAATTTTGTTACCTGGATGCCGTCCTCGGACTGCCAGCAGGGGGCGTGATCGTCCTGCAGTCCAAACATGTCGGGGTAAAAAAAAACACACACTAATCAAATAACAAGATCTGTCTTCATACACAGAGTCAGACCTAATCAACCTTTATGGATCAGTACGGTTATATAAGACAGATCTTGTTATTAGATCTGATTTTGGGACCTGGATGCCGTCCTCGGACTGCCAGTTGGGGGCGTGATCGTCCTGCAGCTCCAGGTAGGACGACCACGCCTCTATAGATCAGCTGACAGACGTCACAACAACGCCAGGTGACTCTGAGAGGAAGACTGCAGGAAGTCTGAGTCCAAACATGTCGAGGTACAAAAAACACACTGATCTAATAACAAGATCTGTCTTAATACAAAGAGTCAGAACTAATCAACCTTTGTGGATCGGTAGGGTTATTGATTATCTGCCATTTATCTCACGTGAGACTTAACGTGAAACCGGCAGAAAGCTATGACATACCTGTTTAGTGAAGTCTGCCCCTCTGACTCACAGAGACACACAGACACAAACACACCATCAGCTAATGAAAAAACTGCTGAGCGTGCAACATTTATGATTTTAATCCAATTTTTGTTGATGCTTCAAGATAAATCACGTTTTGATGTTGACCGTCTCCCAGAAGCTGCACAGCTGCAGGTTTTTGCAGGTTCTGCTGATCCAGTATTTGATCGGTCGTCTGTTCTCCCTCTCCGTCTCACAGAGCGATGTAAACATGCAGTCTAAGACTAAATGTTGTTCCTCTCTTAGTGAGCAGAAACAAAAGGCGGTGTCTCCTCCTTCACACTTCTCTGTAGTATCACTTTGCCTGCCAGGCGCTCGGAAACACCGAGGCTTCATGAAGGGATGAAGCCAGACTTAAAGTCTGGAACAAACATCCGCCCTGCTCCTCCTACGCTTCACACCAAACACACAAGATCTAATGAAGCACCATCTGGCGCTCAGCAGACCTGGGCGTCTGCCCTGCAACTCACAGAAACAAGTTCCCATGAGGCTCCAGAAACACCGTCTCACAGAGAGAGGAAGGAGAGGCTGTTCATCAATGATCAGAGACAGATTCATGTTGTTCAGGAGTCAGAGTCAGGGCTCAGGACGGGAGTCACGTGAGGCTGAGATGTCACAGAGGCTTGTTAGCAGCTGAGTGTTTGTAATCAGGAGCTCAGGTTTACAGCGTGTCAGCGCTGTGTTCACATATTTATGTTCTTGTATTCCCTCTGCTGCACACACAGCCAGGTAACGCTAATGCTTGTGCTGTAATAATAGATCTGAGTGTGTGTGCGTGTGTGTGTGTGCAGAGAAGCTGAGCGATGAGAGATCACGATACAGCGGCTGAAGGTTTGCACACAATGGCTCTAATTCAGAGCACAAAGCGGCGCATTGTGAGGATGAGATGTGAGCGATAGCAGGATTGAAAAGCAGTTGAAAGGTGTGAACGGCGTCTCTGATAGAAAGCAAACACTCTCTGATCCAGACTGCTCATGCTCTCTCCTGGAGGGGCTCAGACCAGTTCTCTCCTGCTCTGTGGGGCTTGTCGTCGCCCTGTAGGCTCAGCTGATGCTGGGTTTCCACAGCGACGGAGGCGGGGAATGTGCCCAGCAGGCTGTACAGTAGGAGCGGATGCTGTCTCGTTTCTTTGTCTCGTGTCCGTTTGGGGAGGCATGTCTGGCAAGCAGCAGCGTGCAGATCGATAGCGCCTGACTCAGACACACATATATATAAAACATCATGAAGGCGGCAGCCTCCAGAGCTCCGCAGGCCTTTCCAAAGCCAAGCAGGGAAGGTGAAGGGTCACGAGAGCAGGGAGGGAAAGTTTGGAGCAGACGTTCAGGATTCAAGCTGTAAAAGCCCGATGCTCCAACACAACTGAGTACAGATATTTATTACCAGCTGCGCAGGGTTCAGGTTCATTCACATGTTTACACGCTGTTTCTAGAGACAGCTTAGCTAGATAAACATTTAAAGATAGGAGAGATCACACAAACACAAGAAGCTGAATACTGTAGAACCTAGAACAGTCCACACGGTGCAGATCCTGTGCCGCACCCTGTGGAGTCTGTGATCCTGCAAGCTAACGGTGCTTTGATAGCTCTGAGGTTCAAACTCTGCAAAAAAATTCCACTTCTGGATGCACAAAAGATCACATGCCTGTACATAAAGTCTGTTAATGTTACTTTGACATCATTATTACTATTATAATAATCAGGGTTTGAATCAGTCTGGAGCTGTCTGAGGCTCAACTCCTGCTCATACAGGCTGTGCCGCCCGCAGCTGAACATAAACTGAATACTGTGTCACATCTGACATAAACCAACTCCTAATTAACATGGTAAGAACTTCCCCTCTTTATCCAGCTTGTCATATATGTGGATTAAGTTCAGTGTAGTCAGGATGAGAGCACACAGCTCTGTGCTGCAGAGTGAAGGTGCTAACAGCTCATTTGCACGATCAGACGCAAAACAAGAGCAAAGTGCTCAGAGCTGCAGAGCTTCATGGGCGTGTGTGGGCGTATCACTAGAGCTTGTTGCTTTAAGAATCAGACGTTAAGACCATAGACTGTATAAAATATGGACGTAGTATCTGTGATGTCACCCATCTGTTTCTGAAGCGCTATTTTGAGGCCATTTGGCGGCGGCAGCCATATTGCTGCTGTCAAGCGATTGTGACGTAAAGAGGCGGGCTTTGAGTCTCCTAGCCAACAGCTACAGTGTTCCCGCCTGTCAGTCAAGTCAGCTGTGCCTCTCATTGGAAGACTTGTAATCTCAATATCTTTGAAATTGCTGCGTTCACCCCCCGTACAGTGTGTGCCGATCGAGACATGAGCTATCCAGACTACACTCGTCTTTTGAACCAGGCTGTAAACATGTTCATTTCTGCTGTAAAGATCGGCTTCTTTGAATTAATGTGTATGTGGTTTCTGGTACTTCTGGAGACAGCCCCAAGTGGTTTCTCGATGAACTGCAGTTTTTAGCACTTCAGCATTGGACTCGTATTTTTAGACCGGAGGTTGCCGCTTGGTTGAGACGTAGAAGATAACACAAACAATTCTCCATTTTTAGTGTTTTATGTGTTCTTTGGGAAATGTAGTCTTTTGGTCTCATGTATTTTATAACAGCTGAAAACGTTTGTTCAGTTCTTATTGCATGTTATGTTACTGCCTCTTCATTCTCATTAGTTTGTGCACATTGTTACAGCACCATGACGTAGTTAGCTTTATCTACAATAAGTTGCATGTTGTTCTGATTCACATAAATCTATCCGTCTGTTAGCCTATCTGTATCTCTCTCTACCTGCTGTGTGTGTGTACAGTAAACACTAAGAGGAGAGCTGCAGATTGAGTCTGAGTTTAGTATCTTGAATGATCTCTCTGACAGTAAACTGTTGAGCTCTGCAGGAACAAACAGAAGTCTCTTTGTTGACTCTCAGGGCTCGGGGCGTGTGACTGTTTTGCTTTTCAAACCGCCGGCTCAGCAGAGACTCTAATGAACCTCTTATTGTCTTTGTGTGAGAGCTGCTGCTGATTAAATGTGGTCATGGTTACTTGAGTTGACTTCTTGCTCTTTGCCAGCTGCTCTCTCTCCGTCTGAGCCCTTCCACACAGACCTATTAGCGAATTCTTCTGCAGGCTTAACGTCACTTCTGAGTGCCGGCTGGAGACGTAATTGCTCATATTTGGGCGTATTTCCAAATACTTGAGTAAAATATGACTGTGTAAGCTGCAGCTTTGCCAGGATAATCCTGATTTAATTTTGGTTGGCTGATTAACACTGTATCTTGGTATTTACTTACTGCAGGTTTCTCATGGGGGCTTTGTTGCAGTGGAGCATGGTGAAGGTAGAATTATCCTGCATTACCGTGAAACTGATCTCATTTTAACTTTCCCTCTCTCCGAGCTCTGAGATCTGGAAAACAGAGAAACCAGAGCCGGATGTTAATTTCTTTATTCCACCTGTCGCTTCAGATTACTCTTTATGGCTCAGATTAAAGTTACAGAGAGATTCTTTATGTTGTTTTAATGGAAAACATCAGAGCTCTGAGGAAACCTGATTTAAGACACAGCGGCTCAGAGCTGGAGAGGATGATGCAACTGCTGCTCAACCGTTTCCCCTCATCCTGCTTTAAAGACGAGGATACATATATATATTTAATAATCTTCTCACACGCTGGGTTAGCATGAACACTTCTGATCAGATTAGAATTTAAACATGGCCGACCCAGAATAAATACTTAAATCTGACGATGTGGTTGGACTTGATTCAGAACAATGAGGTGTTTTCCTTTTAGTTTCTAATCAAACACCCATGTTTAACTCATTCTGATTTCATTCTGTTGGCACACGTTTTGCACTGCTCATTTCTCATCTTTTAGGACTTTAGATCGTGTGAGAACACATTGAAACCGATCAAAGAATGAAACCAGGCTCCTTTAAATAAACCTTGTTATTTGGCTTGGCAGGAACAGAAATAAAGATCTGTCTAACGTAACAGTCAGCTTCTCGCTGTCTCCTTTCCTGCTGCTTCATTAGAAACAAGACAAAGCTACTAATCCACAAAGAGATGCTACCACATCTCTTACATTGTGTCGTGATGCTTCGATGTCTCGTTTGGGGGCTGCACCGTGAGTCAGGTTGCTATGATGTCACACTACTAAGGATGCGATCAGCATGTAAACATCAGCTCTAATAGATCAGACTCCATGTTGACAAAAGTGGAGGCAGCTACATGCATAAAGCTGTAAAATTCATTAGCAACACATCATATCGTATTGTATCGTACTGCACCACATCATATAATATCATATTGTATTGAACCACATCGTATTGTATCACATCGTATCATATCATATTGAACCACATCGTATCATATTGCACCACATCGTATCACCATATCCTATCGCACCACATCGTATTGCACCATATCATATTGTATGGTATTGCACCACATCGTATCACCACATCGTATCACCACATCGTATGCACCACATCGTATTGCACCACATCATGTCGTATCATACTGTATTGCACCATATCGTATTGTATGGTATTGCACCACATCGTATCACCACATCGTATCGCACCACATTGAATGCACCACATCGTATGCACCACATCGTATTGCACCACATCGTATTGCACCACATCGTATCGCACAGCATCATATTGCACCACATCGTATTGCACCACATAGCATCGTATCATATTGCACCACATCGTATTGCACCACATCATATTGCACCACATCGCATCACCACATCGTATTGCACCACATCGTATCACCACATCGTATCACCACATCGTATGCACCACATCGTATTGCACCACATCATGTCGTATCATACTGTATTGCACCATATCGTATTGTAGGTATTGCACCACATCGTATCACCACATCGTATCGCACCACATCGAATGCACCACATCGTATGCACCACATCGTATTGCACCACATCGTATTGCACCACATCGTATCGCACAGCATCATATTGCACCACATCGTATTGCACCACATAGTATCGTATCATATTGCACCACATCATATTGCACCACATCGCATCACCACATCGTATTGCACCACATCGTATTGCACCACATCGTATCGCACAGCATCATATTGCACCACATCGTATTGCACCACATAGTATCGTATCATATTGCACCACATCATATTGCACCACATCGTATTGCACCACATCATATTGCACCACATCGCATCACCACATCGTATCGCACCACATCGTATTGCACCACATCGTATCGTATCATACCATTTTGCACTGTATCGTATCGTATCGTATCATATTGCACCACATCGTATCGCACCACATCGTATCGCACAGCATCATATTGCACCACATCGTATTGCACCACATCGTATCATATCGCACCACATCGTATCGTATCATATTGAACCACATCGTATCATATCATATCGCATCACATCGTATCATATCGCACCACATCGTATCGTATCATGTTGAACCACATCGTATTGTATCTCACTGTATCATATTGCACCACATCGTACCGTATTGCACTACATTGTATCGTATTGCACCACATCATATCTCACTGTATCATACTGTCATCATCTATCAGCGTTCTCTTAAAGCTGATTAGATTCCTCTCCTTCCTGGTCCTTGTGGGTCTTCAGGTGGGCGTAGAGCTGGATTATAGACCCAGGTACTTTGGTTCAGCGTTGAGCAGCGATGGTGTAAAGTGTTCAGGCCTTTTGATGGAGGATTTTTCCCTCTCAGTTGGCGTTTGTCAAAAAACATCAGTCTGAAAAATGTAAACAGCCTGAGAGTAGCCTCGTTTATCTAGACTACACTTCATCTCTCTCTTGCCGCAGAAAGTCCGTCCTACCCCAAACATCTCCTCGCCGCCCGTCTCTGAGTAACAGTGAAAGTTGGCGAGCTTTGTGTTTCTGGATCCTCTGTTCTTCTCACTTTCAGCCCATAAAGACGTAATGAGTTTACATCGCAGAGCAGTTAATGAGCTGTAATGAGGTCAGGAAGAGAAGGCAGGAGGCCAATACAAGAGGCCACCCATCACTTACTATATTTAAACTACAGCACACACACACGTCTGCTCAATGAGAGAGAGAGAGAGAGAGAGAGAGAGAGAGAGAGAGAGAGAGAGAGAGAGAGAGAGATAGAGAGACAGAGAGACAGAGAGAGAGAAGGAGAGTCATGACATTTAAAAGAAGAGTCTGTGTTCGCCTCCGTCATGTTGTGATCAGGACTCATACAGCCCACAAACAGCCTGACAGACAGAGGACGCAGAGAGGAGACGTCCACTCAAGGACACAGGAGAGAAGGAAGCATGAAACTCTGAGCCAGTTTACACTTTCAGGTGGATGACTGCGCGCTCTCTCTCTCTCCCTCCTTTTGTCTCTTTCTCTCCCCTTGCTTCTCGCTCTGCCTGAGGCTAAACAGAAATCAGCTGATGTCTGCACAAACACAATGACCCTGGGCCTTCTGTGCTCTTTAACCAGCATGAAAGGACAAAACTGCATAAAAGGAGAAATGGAGGGAGCGGGGGGGGAGGATGAGTGCAAACCCACCCAAGGTAGCATTTCTGTTCTCTCACTGATGGCTCATTCCTGGATAGCAAACCTTTAGCTGCTGGCTGCTGATTAATGAAACTCTAATTACCAACACTCAGAGGAGCTCAGAGTCTGACTGAGCCGAGGTAGAAACAGACCGTGGTGAAAGCTGCAACGTGTTTCATAGTTCAGCGTCCAGGCTCTGACATTTCCTCACGGTCTCACAGTGAAAAGGACATTTGCAAAAATGTTGAATACAGTGTATGGAAAGCAAAAGCAGGAGGAACACAATCAAGCGTAGTAAGTAATGACGGCTCCCATGGTTGTTAATCTGAGGAGGATTTCTTTCTCTCTATAAACAGATATCTGCATGAAGAGCAGCTAACAATCTGTTCTAGATCAAACATTCACACTGAGACACAAATCTGCTTGATGCTGTGTCACTTAAGACAATCAGCGTTCAGATTTCCTGACTTCCTTGAACGCAGCATCAGAAATGATGGATCCCACCTCCATTCAACAAACAAACATTATAGATGTACATTTCTTCTCCTCTTGAGGACAGACCTGTCAAAGCTTTTTACTTTCAGCTACAACTGTTACGGCAACACTGTCCTTAGCATGGGTGTCATGGCTGTCGAGCTACAGGTGGGCGGGCCTTCTTGGTCACGTGAACAATTGGCCAATGAGATGGGAACGCTGTGGTCTTGATTAGCTCAGGCAGACACTTGTTGAGGAGGGGAGAAGAAAAGAGACGGCGTTGTCAGAAGCCGTGGAAGACATTTGTTGAAAAGTTCTCCCCCTTGTGTTGAGTTTTGTCGTGTAATATATGTTATATTAAAATGAAGTGTCATCTGAAACCCTGGTAGCAGCGTGAGCTGGTCCTGGAACCGTGCATGGTGGCCTGGAAAGAAGACACTACAGCTAAAGTCCACCCTTTCCCTTTGCCTTTGGCTCGACAGCCACTTGTTTCCTTCCTTTATTATGGCACGGGCAGCCAACGCTTGGATGCCCTAGACCACGCTCATGCCAGGGTTGTGTTGCCGTGACACAACTAACCTGTAATTACAGATTCTGATTCAGAAACATGTTGGATATGGATCTCAGGGTCCGGGTTGTAGTCTGAGAAGGGTTCTGGTCCTCTGTCTGTAGTCTGAGTAGTATCCACCAATCAGGTGTCAGCAGGAGAAACAGTCTGTATGGAGAGCAACAGCAGGTGTTCTAGAATTCTGACATCAGAGACAGAATTCTAGAATTCTGTCTTTGATGTCAGAATTCTAGAACAAATGGAACATTCCGTGAAGAAGGTCAGAGCTAAAAAAAACCCATCAGTGTCTCTAATCCTCTTTCATAGACCTCCATTCAACAAACAAACATTGTAGACGTAGTTTTCTTCTCCTCTTGAGGACAGACCTGACAAAGCTTGACTTTTGACTTTTGACCAGCTCAACGATAAGTCGTATGTGTGGATGCGTAACGGTCACATTGTAGAAATTTGAAACAAAACATCTGGGAGTTAACAACATAAGATCCATTAATGTTAAAGGCTAAAACTACCAACAGATAAGAGGACATGAAGCGATGTCAGAAGAATATAAAATCAACAAAAGATCAAATCTAGAAGTTGCAGAGAAAAGAAAGTCTTGGCCATCGTTACAGAAACATCGTCGTCTGTGAACATCCGATGGGTTCAAAGTGTTGGCTCAAAGTTCCTCTTGTCGTTCATAAGAATCACATTCACAAGACGCCTCCTCTCCAAGCTCCAGTCTCCCTCTCTCTGGTCTCTCCATCACAGTTTACAGTTTGTTGTGCTAAATATGCACCAAAACGAAAGACCAGAGAATCAGCTGTTTCCATGAGTTATTGTTCCATCTGTTTATGATGAACCAGTGGAAGGCAGAGCACACTGATGGAAATAAAGAATATAAACATAGGAGTCTATCTAAATACTTCTTACGTCAGAGCCAGCTTTGTCTGGGTTTTCTGCTTCGTCAGCTGTCTTCTGGCTTGGTGACACAAATGGCAGAGCAGGCCCACAGACACGAAGCACTCACCTTTACGTCGCTTCACATCTGAGTCAGGGAGGTTTCAGACGTGTGAACACAACAGGTCACTAAACATGAACCAAAGGTGAGTTCAGGTGCTCTGTGTGTGTTTACTCTACACACTGAGAGTTTAAACAAACAGAGAGTCACTAACGCCCGAGGCTGCACCTCTCTGTGAGAGGAGATGTTGCTGGATGGAGATCTGGTAGAGTTTCCTGAGACGGCTGAAAATAAGTTGATTCAGATCGCTGAGATGAAAGATGATTATTTTAAAGTCTGACTTCTCTTGTTGGACGTCTTTACGTCTCTTTGGTCTGTAGCTGAATAAAGTCGTACAAACATGCCAGCTGCAGGGGGATAATTTGTTTTGACCCACATACGAGTGAAGGGGCGTCTATGTTGCAAACTATCCAGTGTGTCCTTATTCTCCCCCATGTGAGGTTAGACCACAGACTATATAAATAATGGACGTAGTCTCCTTGACGTTACCCATCTGTTTCTGAAGCGCTGTTTTGAAGCCAATCGGCGGCGGCAGCCATATTGGAAATGTTGAACTCAACATAACTGCTGTTGAGCAAGTGTGACGTAAAGAGGCGGGATTTGAGCCTCCTCGCCGGCAGGAGAAATTCACCCCCCCCTACAGTGTGAGCTGATAGAGAAATGAGCTATCCAGACTACACTCGTCTTTTGAATCAGGCTGTAAACATGTTTATTTCTGCTGTAAAGATCGTCTTCTTTGAATTGGTGTGTATGTGGTTTCCGGTACTTCTGGAGCCAGCCTCAAGCAGATCTTCGATGAACTGCAGCTTTTAACATTTCAGCATTGGCCTCAATTCTCACGGCCAAAGGTTGCTGATTGGGTTAGACATTTGCTTTACATGTTTAGGTTCCAGGGAACAACCTTTGAATTAACTCTTTGGTGGAAAATGTAACTGAGCAGTGTAGGCTACTTGTAGTTTTACTAAGTAATGCTACTCTGTTGTCGTTCGTTCGGCTTGAGTTTGCTATGTTCTGCTTTTCAGTATATTTCTGGAGAGTGCAGGACCTTTGAGGTTAAGCTGGAGAACTTTCTTTATCGTTGCAATATTAAAAGACATACATATGATAAAAGCAAGCACATGTGTCCACTCCCATGTTGATCAAAAACCTTAAAATATCCCTTTCAGGTGCATTTAGAACATTTCAAAAATGCGTGATTAATCACGAGTTAACTATGGACGATCATGAGATTAATCGTGATTAGTAACTGAATAATCTGACGGTCCTGGTAAACAGTAGAGATGTTAGTGTGAGCTGTGAGGAGTAAAGGTGGAAAGTAATCACAGTCATTGATAAAGCAAAGCTGAACTACGCTCTCTGAGTACCTGTTCTTTCTTTGTTCCGACCTTCTCTGGATGTTTCCTTTAAGAGAAAATTTGGCGTCTCCTGGTTCAGAGACTTCAGAAAACATTTTACCTTCATGGTTTGTTGTTAAAGGTCAGTGAGTCAGTGCTTACCTCATGTTTTCTTTAGCTGCACACATTTAGAAAAAGTCTTTTTCAGAGAGGATGTCTGCCGAACACAAGGACAGACCCTCTCCTCTGTCGGAGGAGAAACCATGCATGATAAAAACACGCCCAAGGTTTGAGAAGGACGCCTGTCAGTTCTGACTCACATGTGTTTGTTGAATGACTGATGTTTTTCTTGAAGTGACCCTCGGCAGGTCGAGGAACAGTTCAGAGAGTCACAGAGAAACAAAGAGGAACAAAGAGGAGCAGAGGGAATCTGATGATCATGGCCTGATCAGCTTTGATCCTCCATACCAACCTGAAGGTCTGAGTTTGATGTTAGTAATAAGAAACCGAACCCAACAAAAGTATGTCGCTCTGACCAAACAACACTTCAGCGTTTGAGCTAAAGGGCTTTAAGATCTTTCCCATTTCATACCTTTGAGTTTTTATGACATGTAACTATAATTTGGAAGAGCTTTAAGCGCTCGGCATACTTTCATTCTTCTGTTTCAGTTCTTGGAGACATCCGCATCATGTTTGGGGTTTTTATTCCTTTACAGGAAGTTGTTTGGACCACAAGTGTGGTGCTCAGTGTTGTATGTCAATTTGCAACACTAGGCTGACCACACAGGAGACTATTTCAGCCCCTCCCCCAATGAGCGGGGGTGTCGCCTGATTCTGTGTTTGTTTTAATTGATTATTTATCTGAATAATCCTGATGTGTTTTGCATCAATACGACAATTTTACAGCTCCACACCGCGTGTTTACCAACAGATTACCCTCTGTAACCAATGAGAGGGCTCGAACGGGAAGCGTCACCATCTGGATGTCATGTAGTTTTAAACCCAAGAACTTCACAGCGAACGTAAACCCAACTACCCGTATAAACTGCATCTAAACGTCTACTCAGTCAGGATTTCACCCGTCTTCTTATTCTTGATTTTAGTTTTTCACTTCTGAAAATAACTCTTTAAATGTTTGTTTGTCTCCTGAAGTCACGTTAGTTTCTGTGAGACCTTGTGTCTGTTAGATAGTTACCTCAAACTTTAAGTGTGTCAATCAATCAGTCAATCAATCAATCAATCAATCAATCAATCAATCAATCAATCAATCAATCTTCATTTATAAAGCGCCAAATCCCAACAAACATTATCCTCAGACTCTTTCCACACAGAGCAGGTCTAGACCCAAAGACCCAACATCAAGACAGGATAAGATCCAGTCCCATCTTACAGACAGGACTACAGTCTGATCTCATCTTAATCCACCATGAGCAGAGCACTTTGCAGCATTTAGCAAGTTACAGTGGCAAGGACAAACTCCCTTTAACAGGCAGAAACCTCCAGCAGGACCAGACTCATGTTAGACACACATCTGCCTCTGCTTGTGTGTGTTCTTGCGGTCTTGTATAATTGTCTCTTGTGTGTTCAGAGGATTGTGTTATTAAAATCAGTCAGCTCTGTCCTTGTGTGTGTGTTCTCCTACAATCGTGAAGTGGTCTGGTGTTTGTCCGGCCTTATGCAGATGACTCTTTACTCTCCATGTTTAGCTGTATCATGAGTCCTCTCTGCACACTGCTGCAGCCCCACATTGTCTGTGTATCATGAGTCCTCTCTCTTCCTGTTGGTGTGACGTGTTGTGATCTGAGTGTTGGCTGAAATCCTTGCAGAGCTGGCAGATGAGAACCATTAGTGGCGTTTACCGTGCGGCGTGTGATCCGTGAACAGACACAATCCAGGAGATAAATTTAAAGTCTTTGAAGTTTCGGCACCTCGGCATCAAAGAAACACAACAGCGTCTCTTTAAGCCATCTGTCGGAGTAATTCGGTCATTAATATTCTGATGTGACGAATGCGGCGCGTGGGCTTTCCTGTCAACAGCTTTCAACTTTCTCATTCATCTCCATCTTTTTAAACAAAAGACAAACACTCAGTGAAGCTTCCTCAGAAGGAACCTCTCTGCGTTCATCTTTAAAGAGGTTTACAGATCCACATTTCCTAAAGCCAGGAGGGTTTCATGATGCCGGAGGAACAGAGAGCAGACTGAAGGGACGTCACCTCCAAGATGGTTGCTGTCCTCCCACACGGAGGCTGCAGGTATAATCAGACCGTCACTCAGAGAGAGGACATGTCAGACGGACTGCAGGGGGTGAGACGTCACTCTCACCTGGACACACTCCATCAGTCCTTCACAAGAGAGTGAGACGTCACTCTCACCAGGACACTGTCCAACAGTCCGTCTGCAGAGGGTGACACGTCACTCTCACCAGGACACACTCCATCAGTCCATCACAAGAGAGTGAGACGTCAATCTCACCAGGACACACTCCATCAGTCCGTCTGCAGAGGGTGAGACGACACCCTCACCAGGACACGCTCCGTCAGTCCGTCTGCAGAGGGTGAGACGTCACCCTCACCAGGACACACTCCATCAGTCCGTCTGCAGAGGGTGAGACGTCACTCTCACCAGGATACGCTCCATCAGTCCGTCTGCAGAGGGTGAGACGTCACCCTCACCAGGACACACTCCATCAGTCCGTCTGCAGAGGGTGAGACATCACTCTCACCAGGATACGCTCCATCAGTCCGTCTGCAGAGAGTGAGACGTCACTCTCACCAGGACACACTCCATCAGTCCGTCTGCAAAGGGTGAGACGTCACTCTCACCAGGACACTGTCCATCAGTCTGTCTGCAGAGAGTGACACGTCACTTTCACCAGGATACGCTCCATCAGTCCGTCTGCAGAGGGTGAGACGTCACTTTCACCAGGACACGCTCCATCAGTCCGTCTACAGAGGGTGAGACTTCACTCTCACCAGGAAACACTCCATCAGTCTGTCTACAGAGAGTGAGATGTCACTCTTCTGAGATCTTAAGAGCAGGTGGACATGACAGAGATCTCCACAGTTCACCAAAGACGTTCAAATGTGTCCGTAATTTGTTTATAAAACCTGATTTCAACACCGGGAGGTATCCTGCAGCCAATCAATATTTTGTCAATGTCAATTATGTTTAGGGATTGTGTAAAATAGTGCTTCTTAGAGTTTCTGATTCTTTGTGCATTTGAGAGGGTTCAAGATGGAAAGCTCAGGCTGTAGTTTTGAGTCTGTGCCGGGCTGAGGTGAAGCAGGCGGTGAGGAGACAGTCAGTAGCCGAGTGATGAGTAGTTAGCAGTCGGTTTTGCCAAATACACCCTGATACGAAGCTATCACTAAACATTATCCAGGTTTCAATGTTCCACCTCCACCTGCCTGGATCACTGGAGTTTGCAGAAGTCACAGCGACTCCTCTGAAAGGTTTGCTCTGACTCCCTGTTGAATCCGTCAGTCCCGCAGCAGCTCTGTAACACTCGGTGTGACTTACCCTAAAGAGCCTTTACAATGAATCCAGATTATAGACTTAGATGCATGTAGGTCAGAACAACATTAACAACATCAACAACATCAACAACATCAGCAGCAGCGGCAATCTGGCTCTGGATTATGTATGGAGACACCTCCATCAGGATCCGTCCCTGTGTAGATGCTGAGGAGGTGTAACTGAGTCCTCCTGTCAGAAGGCTAATCCCTCACACGGTCAGATTTAGCCGCTCAGCGTCTCATCAAGCTTTCATCTGAGTCCAGAGCTGATGTCATCGAGCTCGCCGCCCGCTCTGACCGAGTAATGTGAAGAGCAAACAGCCTCACACCTGCTGGGCAGAGAGAGAGAGAGAGAGAGAGAGAGAGAGAGAGAGAGAGAGAGAGAGAGAGAGAGAGAGAGAGAGAGACACAGAGAGGAGAGAGAGAGAGAGAGAGAGAGAGAGAGAGAGAGGACGGAGAGATGAATGAGTCTGGATCTCACAGGAGCCTCCTCCCAAAGAGCATCAGGAAGATTCAAAGCAGGTCATCCTGCAGATTCACAGAGACCGTCAGATACCAGCGGGGTGTGATGGTGATGAAGAGGAGATCTGAAGCCGCCTCTGATCAGTCATCCCCTCCCAAACCCTTAAACCCCCTCTGGAGCCCGAGGGGCCGTCTGCGGCGCCCTGCACACCACGCGCAATTACCCTTTAAGCTGTTCCCAGGCACGATTACCCCGCTCCTTAACCCTGCAACACATGGCATAATGTAAGGAAGGGTCAATGTGTGTGTGTGTGAGAGAGAGGATGAGGAGTGTACCCTTCATCGCGTCTCTGTGCTCAGTCTCAGATCTGTGTGTCAGGAGGAGAATCAGCTCATAGAGGTGTTATTATAATCTGTGTCTTCTCTCTGAGGTATCGTGATCAGGAGGATTTAGTGCAGAGCTTTCATTATGACGATGTCGATCATTGTAATAATATGAGTCATTGTGGAGATGACACAAGATAAACTTTATAATCTCGGTTAATGACACGTCTGTTATCTGTTCTAAACAGACCTTAAAGGGATATTTCAAAGTTTTAATACTCTGATCGACACGAGAGGACGAATCTTCTTCCTTCATCTTAATTTGAATACTTGTTTTGGAGATCTTTGCATCAGGAGTTTGGATGACGTGTGTTCAGCTCTTTGGAGTTCATGTATCATGAAGTATCTCGCCAAAGCGAGACATTTAATTGTCTTAAAGGTGACATATCATGCAAAATCGACTTTTTAATGGTTCTCTACCTGAAATATGTGTCCCTGGCATGTCTACAAACTCCCCGAGAATGAAAAAAATCCATTCTGCCTCTGTTTTGATTTCTGCATCTTTCTGTAAATGTGTGTGAAACGAGCCGTTTCAGACTTCCGTG
This sequence comes from Notolabrus celidotus, assembly GCF_009762535.1. Taxonomy (NCBI): domain Eukaryota; kingdom Metazoa; phylum Chordata; class Actinopteri; order Labriformes; family Labridae; genus Notolabrus; species Notolabrus celidotus. The sequence continues at coordinate 6,328,439 of NC_048275.1, forward strand.
TTTTTGTTACGTAACAACAATATCCGGTCTGTCACGGAGTCAGAGCTCGGAGCTTGTTCAGCCCATAGACTGTATAAAATACAACTCAACTCCTCCTCCGTTTTTCATTCCCTGCACACGTGTGCTAACAAGGAGCTTAGGAGGGAGGCATGCTAGTTGTAGGCTGTCTTAATAAACACAAAGGTCGGTTTTACTCCCCACGTCTGCAGATTTGAAGATCTAGTGGATGATTTTTATTTATCATTGATAAGTGCTAGCGCTAGTTAGCATAGCTACATGTCGTAGCTGTAGCTGTGTACCAAGACACACGTCGACATACTGATAAATAAAACAACAAGTAACACTAAATCTGTGACCAATCCTTCAGAAAAGGTCCCGCTGCCTTTCTGGTAGAGGTCGGTTTTACTCCCCACGTCTGCAGATTTGAAGATCTAGTGGATGATTTTTATTTGTCATGGATAAGTGCTAGCGCTAGTTAGCATAGCCACATAGCTACATGTCTGTAGCTGTGTACCAAGACACACGTCGACATACTGATAAATAAAACAACAAGAAACACTAAATCTATGACCAATCGTTCAGAAAGGTCCTGCTGCAGGCGCCTCTCCGCCAGGATCAGATTCTGGATCAGATTCAGAGGGTTGAAGTAACGCGGGTCTGTGAGCAGCCGTGTATATTCAGCCAACATGTAAACATTAGATCAACGTGCTGGAGAGCTGAGGCCACACCCACTTCCTGAGGGGGCGTGGTCAGAGAGAAAACAGCCTGTTCTGAGCAGGGCTGAAGAAGAGGGTTTTTCAGGCAGACCAAAATCTGATTTCAAAGTGTTTTTTTGAGCATAAACTTTAAAGACATGTTTTGGGGACCTCTTAGACCAATATATATTAATGAAAAAAGCGTGATATGTCACCTTTAAAGCTGCTGTTGATAGTCGTGATATAAACATCAGTTCTGAGAGAGAATTTGAATGTCAACACTCCCCCTCCTCTCTCTGCTGTCGTAACCCCGCCCACAAAAGATCATTGCGTGCGTTCTATGAGGAAGTAGTGGCTTCCCAGCCAATCAGGGCGACGTAGTGGGGCTGCCACACGACCAGTCAGGACAGAGGGTTGTGGAGTAGCTCTGATTGGTCCGTGATAACGGGAACGAAGGGAATAATAGCATTGCTTGATACAAAGGCATTGGAAAACACAAAGATTTCGCCATAATCTCAAATTACTTCACTTACAGATGAGTACAGATGGGTATTATGACCTTTTCTCCAAACCCAGAAGAAAAAAAGTATAGTTCTTTACACCATTCCTACCAACAGCAGCTTTAATGTTACATTTGAACTCATCCTGATGGCGTTTTATTCACATTTGCCTGAGACTCATTTTTCCCGCTGACTATTGTTGTGGAAGTTTTTCCCATTACTTCCTGTTACTGGTGAATAATGAAATAGAGACTTCTGCCGGCCGACAAGGTTTCATTTTCTTTGCAAGGAAAAGGTCAGTCCTCACCCGAGCGGTTAGAATGAAGAAAGACCCGGAACATGGGGATAGCTTGAACATTTATACCTGAGAACTGCCCCCTAAGGTGTGTTTCACACCCTTTGTCTGTTGCAGGTATCTGCATCAGGATGGGATTGTGTATTCATCAAGGAGGTTTCGGGGTCTAGACGTCACAATTTAAAACACAATGGGACCTGGTATCTTGATGAGGGGACAGGAGATGGGGCTGATGAGGCAGTTGACCACAAAGGAACCGATTTTACCATTACACTATGAACACACCGTCATGTAACAGTCTGTAACTCGTTCATTTAGCGTCCTAGCATCTATCCTGACGAGGTGCAGTGTTCCCGTTCATCAGTCAGCTGTGCCTCTAAATATGTAAAACCTGTACCTTTAATATCTTCCCCATACAGCGTGTGCTGATAGAGAAATGAGCTATTCAGACCTTAACTGCTTTTAGAACCAGGCTGTAAACATGTTTATTTCTGCTGTAAAGATCGTCTCTTTGAATGGGTGTGTATGTAGTTTCTGGTGTTTCTGGAGCCAGCCTCTAGTGGACACTCCAGGAACTGCAGTTTTTAGCACTTCCAGTTTAGCTAAAACCAACACGGACCAAAAATAAGCTGGGTTACCTGATCCTTTATCCAAATCCAGATTCTAAGTTATTAAACCATTGGGCCGGGATGTGAAGCTCAGCATTAGTTCAGGTGGAGTCCTGACGAGGAGCTCAGCTGTTCAGTTTCAGCTGTTTGTCAGTGATCCGTATCGTTTGCTCGTTGAATCATCGCCTACCGACTGCCAGCTGACGAGTTAATCTAATCACACTCAAACAAGTGTACCGCGAGGCCTCTGCACCCTGAATATGAAACACTGTGTGATGTTCTGCAGCTAAGTCTGTGAGTTTTTAGTTTTAGTTTCCTGGAGCTCTCTGCAGCATGTTTTTATTTGATTCATGCATTTATTTGATGCATGATTTTATTTGATGCATGTTTTATTTGATGCATGCATTTATTTGATGCATGTTTTATCTGATGCATTTTTAATTTGATGCATGTTTTTATTTGATGTGTTATTTATTTATTTGATCCATAACTTGCAGCCTCTTAAAATAAATCCTTTTACTGTTGCACCCCGGCGTCTTTGTGGACCACCTCACTTCATGGCTTATTTCTACCCTGGTCTCCAGGTCCGATCACCTGAACATTCAGAGCAGTGCTAATAAAACTCCGGTTGTAATGAGGAGTAATCACCAGTTAAACGTGTCTGACTGTGGATGGTGTGTTTAAAGTGAGGGGGGAGGGGGGTAGGTTGAGAGGTGAAGAGGCTCGGGTGCTCGCCCCTCTCCACATGCACTTCCTCTGAAAGCTGCATGGTGCCTTCAGTTGTTGAGGACGGTGGAGTGATTAATTTGTGTGTCAGGTGCCGGCTGATTGGACAAGCCTGTGGGGAGAGCTGGATTGATTGGATGGTTCCTGTTTCTGTAAAGCTGCAGCGGTTGTGATGATTTGGGGCGAGCAGACACACATCTCTCTATCTCTCTCTCTTTCCCCTGAGATCGCCCACAAATTAATACAAATCAGAGCCCTCTCCTCTGCCCTCTCCTCGCAGCTCACCTTCCCCCCAGGTAGGAAGAAGGAGAGGGACGATGGAGCAGGTGCAGCCGAGTGGAGAGCAATCGAAAGAGAAATGATTGGAATATCAGCGAGAGAGAGCTTTTGTGCTTCACAGACAATATGTGTGTGTGTGTATGTGTGTGTGTGCATGCATGTGTGTAAGAGAGAGAGATCAGAGGACGAGTGAATATGGAGAACTGTTATATCCTCAGTAAAGCTCATGCTGCTCCAGTTTCTCCCACACACCTGTGGTGACTCAGATCTGTTCTTTCAGTATCTGGACAGATGTTTAAAATCTTCAGCTGTCGTTTTTGATCACACGTCGCTCAGCTTCTGAGCAGGTCATTAGAAACCTTGTTGAAGACTGTAAAAACAGTCAGTGTGCAGCTTTAGCTTAGCATTACTGCACAGTGATGGGGGCAGAGTGACCCCTTCTGGTGTCTCTCCTCTGTTAGCAGACCCAGAGTTTCCAGTCTGACTCAGAGCTCTGTGACGCTGCGTCATTGTTTCCAGACGTTATCAGAAACCAGGTCAACCTAAACCGCTGTGTTCAAACGTCTCCATCTCCACAAGGAGATACAAGGAGACGAGTCATTGCTCTGCATGTATATAAGTCTTAATAAATCTGAGGAAGGTGTTCTAAATGTTTTAATCTTCAACACTTTTTAATACTAAGTGACTTAACGAGAAATAATGTGTTATTTTCAAGTTTCAGGGAGTAAAAAGCATAAAAATGAAAAGATCTGAGGTCATATTTGAACCAAAAGTGTCCATGAAGAGAGAGAGAGAGTTAGTAAGTAAAGAGAACGAAGCAGCCAAACTGAATAATGTGAGTTATGATCTGATTGATTCGCAGCAGTTTCATCTCTAAAGAACCAATAACCACGTCCACGCCTCCGCACAAACATGCAGGAAGGGGCCGGATTTGATTCATCATGCTTCTTCCTGCCTGCAGTGTGTCTCTCTGCTCCGCCCTCTGTCACAGCCTCAACACCAGGGCCCATATGCACGTCCAGCAATTACAAAAACAGGACCATTAGTCTTAACGTACCGTTACCATTTGGCCGTAGCGTTAGCCGCATGCATGACTGCAAATTATTGGCCAATGAACTAATGGCGCCATGAAAGCGAGGCCGGTGCAAAACGTCATATGTCCAGGGAACTTCCTGGAAAACCCATATCCAATACATTCAAATTGCGCATGCCTACTACGCATAACTGAGACTGAGAGAAGAAAAAAAATGGACATTTGATTAGAAGAATATAGAATGAACAAACATCTGTTATCAGCAAGTCAATCATCAAAGATAACAAATAAGGAGAAAGGGAAAGTTTGGCTTCAGATCTTGAACCGGGTAAATGCGTGTGGTGTTCCTGAGCGCTCAGTAGAAGACCATAAAATCAAATAAGCAACATGAAAGCGGCTTTGTGCAACAAGCACCGCCACCAACGTGGTCCACGTGGAGGACCACCTGTCCCCCCACTGAGGGATGAGGACTTGTTAATGAAGTTGTTTGGGAAGGATTCAACATCTACATGCTCCCCTTAGGTCAGATAATAAGAAACAACCAAATAAAATACCATAGCTATGCAGATGACACACACATTTACATCACCATATCACCAGGGGATTATAGTCCCATACAAACACTGAGTAAATGCATTGAACAAATCAATGACTGGACGAGACAGAACTTTCTTCAGTTAAACAAAGAAAAAACTGAAATGATTGTTTTTGGAGGAAGAAAGGTTAAAGGTTACTGCTCAGCTCCAATCTGCAATGATGAAATATTCAAACCAAGCCAGAAACCTTGGTGTAGTCTTAGACTCAGACCTTAATTTCAGCAGCCACATTAAGACAATTACAAAGTCAGCCTACTATCACCTTAAGAATATATCAAGGATTAAAGGACTTATGTCTCAGCAGGATGCAGAAAAACTCCTCCATGCATTTATCTTTAGCAGACTAGACTACTGTAACGGGGTCTTTACAGGACTCCCTAAAAAGTCCATCAGACGGCTGCAGCTCATACAGAATGCTGCTGCTCGAGTCCTAACAAGGACCAAAAAAGTAGACCACATTACTCCAGTTCTTAGATCTCTACACTGGCTTCCTGTCTGTCAGAGAATAGACTTTAAAATCCTGCTGATGGTTTATAAAGCACTGAATGGTTTAGGCCCAAAATACATTGCTGATCTGCTACTACTTTATGAACCACCTCGACCTCTGAGGTCATCAGGTACTGGTCTGCTTTCAGTCCCTAGAGTCAGAAGGAAACATGGTGAAGCAGCGTTTAGTCATTATGCACCACATATCTGGAACACACTCCCTGAAAGCTGCAGGTCCGCTCCAACTCTCACCTCTTTTAAATCAAAGACTAAGACTTTTTTATTTGCCACTGCCTTCCTATCTTAGATTATTTTAACCCACTTTAAATTAAAATTTTAATGTAATTTTTAATATATTTCTAATTTTCCTTTTCTTTTCTGTTTTATTATATTTGTCATTTTAATTGTGTTCTTTTATGCTTGTCTGAATGTTTCCAATGCTTTTAATGTGTTAATGTAAAGCACATTGAGTTGCCCTCGTGTATGAAATGCGCTATACAAATAAAGCTGACTTGACTTGACTTGACTTCACGGTGTTGCTGGTACGTTACCTTAGAATTATGTGGCGTCTCCTAAATGTAATTTTTGCTGTAAATTTCAACATCGCCAAACTTTTCCAAAGGATTCGTCCGATCCCTAAATATCTGTTGTCTTTGCATATTTCATCTTAAACTGTAACGCATAAGCACGATGTCCTCCATCCTTTAAACAGCCGAACAAGTGTGGTAATCCTGCCGTTAGCACCTGCAATGGTGGAGTCAACAGTCATTAAATGTAATGCTTTGTTGGGGCGTTAACCTGGATCATGCAGACTGCTAATCCATTGTTTTTTCACCATTAGTACAAACGGCCCGTTTTCATCTCTAATGGCTGGACGTGGGACCAGATCTAAAACCTGTTTGGTTGTTGTTTGAGTCCTTTAAAGGGTTCATATCTCCAACCTTTATGATTGATATTTGTTCGTCTGATGTCATCGAGTTTACAGTAAAGACTTAAACTTATTGAACTGAAGTAGCTGATATTTTTGGGACACAGTTGTTAAATACTAGTAGTCGTGTTTTTGCAATGTGCTTCAAATCTCCTCTCCCCTTATTCCATAAACACCATCATGAACTGTCGAGCTGGATGAAGATTTATTTTAAGCACCGTGATGACTTTCATCTTCAATACAAGCCACACAGGTCACTCCAGAGCTTCAGTATCATCATCATCATCCCATCTCTGATTTGAAGCTCAGACTTCGTGCTGAATTTGGACTCTGTGAACTCTGAGGGTCATGTTAATACAGGACTAAACTCCCTCAGCTGATTCTCTGCACCCTGCAGCCAAAACTCCTGCGACCCGAAATAGATCATCAATATGCAGCGCTTAACTCCTGCAGTTGACCCCGAACACATGCGAACGTCAATACTTGGCTGACAGACGATGTCAGCGGTTGAACGTTGACTCTACACAGCTGCTTCTGAACGTCTATAAATGGACCGCGTTAATGCATGCAGAGTTTTTGTAACACATATCTGAGCTTCAGCAGCAGCGAGTCAAAACCAATGTTAGCAGAGTCACATCGACTAAAGGGGCGATACTGCGGTTAGGGATCGAGAGTCACGTCTGACACTGTTGTGCAGATTGGACTTTTAATATGGATGCATGCATGGTGAGAGGGCTGCTGTGGGTTTTAGGTTTCCAGAGGCTTTAGAATCCTCATCTGCACAGTATGAAACATGCAATATGTGAGTACAGTGATTACTCACAAAAGTAGTGTCACAAAAACAAGATGAATCGTGGTGAAAAATCAAACACAGAAGTATAGAATAGAAACATCAAAGTCAAAGTCTTCTTTTTTGTCAAAAACTGCAGTCTGCACCAGACTTACTGAGGATTTAATATTATGTTTCTCTCTCAGACCCTAGCAACAACAACAACAACAACAACAACAACAACAACAACTGATAAACATAGGAAAGATAAGAAAAGATAAGAAGTAAGCTAATAAAAATAATAAAATACAGTTTAAAACAGTGCAAAAACTTTGCTATTGTGCAATTTAAAATCAAAGTGAGTGTGTGCGTTTCAGTCCTGAGGATGACAGACCTCAGCGTTGATTTGGGGGGGGAGGTCAGTGACCGGGTTAAGTCTGTGAAGTGGGCACTATGGGAAGAGGGGGCAAAACAGGGTTCAGCATCCTGACTACCTGGTGGATAAAACTGTCCCTGAGTCTGCTGGTTCTGGCCTGGTGACTGCGTAGTCTCCTTCCTGATGGCAACATGCTGAAGAGGCTGTGAGACGGGTGGGAGGGGTCGCCTGCTACGCGCAAGGCTTTTCGGGTGAGGCGGGAAGAGTAAATGTCACGGAGGGAGGGGAGAGAGGCACCAACGATCTTCTCAGCTGTTTTCACGATGCGCTGGAGGGTCATTCGGCAGGACGCAGTGCAGGCCCCGTACCACACAGCGATGCTGCTGGTGAGAATGCTCTGGATGGTGCCTCTGTAGAAGGTGCACATGGCGCTGACGTGCCTTCTTAGTCAGGAATGAGGTGTTGGTGGTCCAGGTGAGGTCTTCAGTGATGTGCACACCCAGGAACTTGGTGCTGCCCATCCTCTCCACAGCAGCACTGTTGATGATCATCTCTGAGTATCTGCAGCTCTTAATGTTTAATCCATATCTGTGTTTGCAGCATGCCCCTCCTGACTCCAAATAAAAACAGCATTTATTCTCCTTTAAAGGTGACATATCACGCTTTTTTCATCAATATATATTGGTCTAAGAGGTTCCCAAAACATGTCTTTAAAGTTTACGCTCAAAAAAACACTTTGAAATCAGATTTTGTCATGCCTGAAAAGCCCTCTTCTTCAGTCCTCCTCAGAACACTCTGTTTTCCCTCTGACCACGCCCCCTCCGGAAGTGGATGTGCCTTGGCTCTCCAGCACGTTGATCTAATGTTTACATGTTGGCTGAATATACACGGCTGCTCAGAGATCGCGTTACTTCAACCCTCTGAATCTGATCCAGAATGGAGAGGCGCCTGTAGCAGGACCTTTCTGAAGGATTGGTCATAGATTTAGTGTTTCTTGTTGTTTTATTTATCAGTATGTCGACGTGTGTCTTGGTACACAGCTACGAACATGTAGCTATGTGGCTATGCTAACTAGCGCTAGCACTTATCCATGATAAATAAAAATCATCCACTAGATCTTCAAATCTGCAGACGTGGGGAGTAAAACCGACCTTTGTGTTTATTAAGACAGCCTACAACTAGCATGCCTCCCTCCTAAGCTCCTTGTTAGCACACGTGTGCAGGTAATGAAAAACAGAGGAGGGATTCAGTATTATTTTATACAGTCTATGGGCTGAACAAGCTCCGAGCTCTGACTCCGTGACAGACCGGATATTGTTGTTACGTAACAAAAACACGGAAGTCTGAAACGGCTCGTTTCACACACATTTACAGAAAGGTGTAGAAATCAGAACAGGGGCAGAATGGATTTTTTTCATTCTCGGGGGGTTTGTAGACATGCCAGGGACACATATTTCAGGTAAAGAACCATTAAAAAGTCAATTTTGCATGATATGTCACCTTTAAATCAGCACCAGCTGATCTTAGGGGAGGCGATATCTTGTGGAGCGTCCTCTGAGTGAAAGCTCAAACCTCCATCCTGCAGGTCGAGTGTGCAGCAGAGCTTGTCAACACTTTTTTAAATGACCTGTCTTTAATTCAGACCTTAGTGATGTGTTTTAGTGAACAGTCAGATTGTGATATTGAAATAGATGAAATGCAGCCCTCACAGTATCAGTCTTATTTCAGCGGTCAGAGCTTCTCATCCTGAGAACCGATCCGTCCACTGAAGCTGCAGAGCATCAGGAGTCTGAGGCTGCAGCTTGTTGTGAAAACTTTAATATCTTTTGTTAACTAAGCCAGGCCTCGTGTGACATTAATCCTCAGGGGACAATAGTGACATTTCACATTGACAAATCCATTTCATCTCACTTTCATAACACAGTGTGTCATCGCGGAGCGCGCCTCGGATAGACGGCAGCCTTCAGCCGTGTCAGGCGCAGCTGTGAGGATAACCTTGGACGCTCTGCTTTGATGCTGCCGACGCGTGGAGATTAGCGGCTCGGTGTCAGAGTGTCAGAGCGGATCTGAGTCCAGGAGCTCGCACTGATGATGTCTGCTGTCAGTGGTGCTAAATGAGCCGCCACCATCAGAGACTGAATTAGGACAAAAGACTGTTTGAATATCTGAGCTGCTGTGATGTCATATGTTGGTTCAGTTGACGGCGTTTTGAGGCCTCAGGTTTGGGATTTTGGCCGTCACCATGTTGATTTTATGGATGTGACCATATTTGGATAAAAGGGTGGAGCTATACAGTTTGTGCTCATGCCTGATTGGTTACCTGGTGAGTAATGTTAACAGGTGAGTTGTTTATAAATTCAGCCATACAGTTGTCTGCTGTAACATTTTAACATGGGGCTCTAGGGGGACTGAATCACTGCAGGAGACACACTCTAGTGGACACTGGAGGAACTGCTAGAGACACACACTAGTGGACGAGGAGGAACCACAGGACACACTCTAGTGGACACTGGAGGAACTGCAAGAGACACACACTAGTGGACACAGGAGGAACCACAGGACACACTCTAGTGGACACTGGAGGAACTGCAAGAGACACACACTAGTGGACACAGGAGGAACCACAGGACACACTCTAGTGGACACTGGAGGAACTGCAGGATACACAGTCTAGTGGACACTGGAGGAACTGCAGGAGACACACTCTAGTGGACACTGGAGGAACTACAGGGGACACACTCTAGTGGACACTGGAGGAACTACAGGGGACACACTCTAGTGGACACTGGAGGAACAGCAGGATACACAGTCTAGTGGACACTGGAGGAACTGCAGGGGGGACACTAGTGGACACTGGAGGTACTACAGGAGACACACTCTAGTGGACACTGGGGGAACTGCAGGAGACACTCTAGTGGACACTGGAGGAACTGCAGGAGACACACTCTAGTGGACACTGGGGGAACTGCAGGAGACACACTCTAGTGGACACAGGAGGAACTGCAGGAAACACACACTGGAGGAACTGCAGAAAACACACTCTTGTGGACACTGGAGGAACTGCAGAAAACACACTCTTGTGGACACTGGAGGAACTGCAGGAAACTCACACTGGAGGAACTGCAGGATACACACTCTAGTGAACACTGCAGGTGTTGGCCTGTCAGGTTCCTGCCGTGTCTCTGGGCAGAAAGTGTTCGTAAAGACAAAAGGAGGATTCTTTCTTTATTATGGAGCAGTGTTTTCTCCTTCATGTTGCTCTCACAGCAGTTAGTCATGAGCTGCTGGTGGACAACAACCAGCCTTGACATTTGGGACGACCAGGGGTCTCGTTTGTTTTGCCCAAATGTCATGAGGGAAGATTACAGGAGGTTAGCATATTCTGTTTAACCCTTCACATTTTAGATAACCTACAAACAAACCGGCCCGAGGGTCACATCTGTCCTGGAAAGACAGAACAGGAAGTACAGCCATTCAGGTACTTCCTCTTTAGTTTTCACACCTTGTTAATGTTCAAATGTGGATTATGCTTCCAACTACAGAACTAAACATGTTGAAACAAAATATTGATTTAGAGATTCTTTAATTTATTGAAAAAGGATTCTTTTTTTTTTTTCAGCTAACAAAGTAGTCCACAGTCTCCTCCTCTTTTCCACAGATTGATTGAACATGACTTGTGATATCAGTAGTGTTGTAGTACTCGAGACCGCTCTTGGTCTTGAGACCGCTTATCTAAGGTCTCGGTCTCGTCTCGGAATCAAAAGCATTTTTACCCGGTCTTGTCTCAGTCTCGGACTGGGCGGACTCCGTATTTTATATCAAGACCGGTCGAGACCACAACTGATGCTCTCTGTGTCCCTGTCATTACTGTGATAAGAGAGACCCCCTCTTTCTCATTTCATTCATGTTTTTCCCACCTGTTACGGCCGCAACTTTCGCGGTGCTACGGTGAGTGACACGCCCCCCTGCACTCAAGCGTTAATGAATGGAGACAGACGACAGGAGGAGAGACTGTGTGCCCGTGACCAGATATGTCTGCTAAGATGTTTAATTAAGTAATAAATACTAGGGGTGCAACGGATCAAAAAACTCACGGTTCGGATCGTATCACGGATTTGAGTCACGGATCGTATCATTTTTCGGATCAACAAAAAAAAAGAAAAGAAGAAAGAAGACAAGACAAATTCAACTTTGTCCCTCTATTTTGTAAAACACTTTGCCCATTAAATAAAAACAACATTCAACTCAAAATGTACTGCATGTGCAAAGCACCCTATCTGTGGGCCCAGTCCTGCCTCATTCACTGCATTTCATGGCATGGCAAGTGAAGGAGCAGAGGAACTTCAAAAGTTTCACTCCATTCTTCTTTCATTTGCTGATTTTCACCGTCCACTTTTCTTTGAGCTGCAAACTGTGAACACACCGTTTTATTTTAGGGTCCTACAGCTGGCAAAGTGCCAACATGTGAACTGCTCCATAAACGAAAGTGAAAGTTAAAAATTGCACTCGCAGCAGTGAACTCTAAGTGACCAAGTAACAGCCTGTCTGCGTATCGTTGACATGGAGAAAAAAATCCTGGTAAACACGGGGTGACCCGACCAAAACACAGAGTGAAGGAGTAACAGTTCGGGGGCCACAAATAGGCGGCCGGATGCGGCCCGCGTATTGACGGAGTCCGCCCAGTCCGAGACTGAGACAAGACCAAGTAAAAATGCTTTTGATTCCGAGACGAGACCGAGATAAGCGGTCTCAAGACCAAGAGCTCAACCTTTTTTTTTCATCAACCGATCCGCGGACCACGTCCGTGCCGAACCGTAGAGAGGCATCCGTACGGATCACGGATCAACGATGATCCGTTGCACCACTAATAAATACACATTCAATAATATACTCTAGAGAAACACTAGATTACCACAGTCAACACCTATAACCCATCAGATAAAAACACTGCAAACAATGGAAAATAGAAAATGTACACAACTGATGAGAAAAAAAGGCTTGACAAAATAATCCTGCTCAGCTTCCACTACGACGTCCTACCTCTCCTGAGATCACAGGCAACAGAAATACAGTTAAACCTCTAATCTAAAGCAAAAGTTAAACTTATAATGACCAAACAAAACTAAAGGAGTCAAAAGTCTCTCAGTGCGTCAAAAGAAAGGCAACATAGACAAAAAACCAAACCTTGTTTGTTGCTGTGAATTGTATTGAAAGCAAACTTAAATAAAATAAACAGAAGTCTTTTATTTTGTTAACTCTCATGATGATTTTTCATTGATATATGGTCTTGGTCTTGTCTCGGTCTCGCCCTGCCTTGGTCTTGGTCTTGACTCGGTCTCGGTCTCTAAATGTCTTGGTTCTCTTGGTCTCTGTGCACTCTGGTCTCGGACATGTCTTGGTCTTGGTTAATGTGGTCTTGAGTACAACACTAGTTATCAGTTTGTCCCTTTTTTTGAGAATCAATCACTGTTGTTGGTTTGACCAATTAGAATCAAGTATTTAACACAGCCGGGTAATAGTGTGAGAAATAATGCTGCGTTCAAAGGCTCTCGTGAAGTCATGAGTATGAAAGATGGACCCCAAATAAACAATCGTTCTCAATGCTATCTTTGTGAAGATGCTAAAATTATTATTTTATATTCTCGCCGAAACGCAGCAAAGGAACAAAAAACGACAACAAATTTAACGATCTAGATTTTAAACTTACATAATAAAATCATGTTGTTATGTGAAACTGGATTGCAAGGTCTCCACAATTTTTTTTTAAACTCAAAGCTTCAGAAAACTTCCCCTCACGATGTTGTGAATAGGAAGAGAGGGGGCGTTCATACGATCAGTTCTCATGAACACGGTAAACTCGACCCCATTTGAAGGTTTTTAATATTTAGACTCATGAAGTGGTTCGTGTTGAGGTATTAGACGACAGCTCGAGGACCCACTTGTAGCTCACCTCGGCCTCATTTCGTGGCCGACACGCAGAGAGCTTCTGTGTGGAGACAAAGGACAAATAGTCTCAGAGCTGCAGGGCTGAAAACCAGGACATCAGAGGAACATGTGAGACTCTTTCTCACGCGGACATGTTGCTTATTTATTCAGATGTTCCCCCGTACATTCGTCTCTGTCATTCATCGCTCTTAAAGAATGATATGTGGACCCTGAGTTCATGGGCTTTATAAGACTTGATTAAAACCCGTCCTCTCTGAGACCAACAGTACTTACTCAGCTAATAATGGTCCTGTATGTAGGTCAGTCTGTGTATAGCTGTCTAATGTCTGCAGCGAGAGGACTCCAGGGCTACAAGTGGATCCACAGGGACGCTTTTAGCTGCCTCTTTCCTCCTTGTCCATCATCATCCACACCCGGGTGCTTCTTAATGGTTTGGCCTTCAGTGAAGTGGTCCATTGTGAATAAGTCTATGAGCTCATGAGCCCCCCAGGAACTCTCCTGTCCGCGCCGAGCACCAGCGCCGCTAATATGTCAGTGATCGGCAGCTTTTAATGCTCAATAAATCATTGAAAGCAGCTTCGTGTTTAGATTTCATCCTCGTGTCGCTTCAGGGCTACAAACCTGCCGTCCTGATCTCAGTCCTTTTAAAAGGCAAACTGAGGGGCTCCAAATCCTCCCTCGAGGCTGTTTTCCCCCATGAAACCTGTATGTCCACAGGGCAGAACACCACGCAGTCCCCCTCTTCCCCCGACGCCACTAATCAGCCCCAAATCACACGCCTGCAGCCAGATCCAGAACAATGCTGTCAGAGCCCGAGGCACATCGCCATACGGGACCAGAGCGGGAGGTACCCGCTAAAATGGAGCACCATATGTTTGTGAAAAGGTTTGTGATGATAGTTTGTCCTGATAGTACCACACACACACACACACACACACACACACACACACACACACACACACAGAAAGGGAGTGAAGGAGGGAAGGAAAGGGAGGAAAGGGAGGGAGGGGGACTGAAACTTGAAAAGCTGAGAGGAGGAAAGCCGTGGATTTGTTCAGCAGACAGGCTTCATTGATGAAATCCTCACAAGTGTCACATCACTCACTCTCTCTCTCTCACACACACACACATCGTGTCTAAGACGAGTTCACATAAAGAAGTTTATGTTTTTGTAAATTATATCCACCTCTCCTCAAAGGATCTATGAAAATGTGTTGTTGTTTTTGAAGTTTCCGTCTTACTCTGGGAGTCCACAGGATGCGTGTGCGCCGCGTTACGGCTGCGACACGGCTCTGCTCCGTCCCGGGGCTTTCGCCCTGGTCCATAGGATGCGTGTTTGGAGCGGCGCGCACTCCGGAGCAGGAAACTCAAGATCCCTCGAGAACTCCAAAACGCGCGAGAACAACACAATATAAACTTTTCCTCGTCCATGGTGTCGGATATCTTTTGAGACTGACGTCTGGCCCGATGCCACAGGTTATGACGTAATGTTGAAGAAGTGGTGAAATTTACGATCTTGTGTTTGCACATGGTGTTTATTTTGAAAGTGAGCGGATGTTGCATACGATCCTCGTGCCTGACTTCCGGGATAGTTCGATCATTTCTGTGTCGATTGACGCGTGCTGGGCGCGGGGAGCGGCGAAAATAGACTCCCCGCGTATCTCTGGCAGAGCGGCGCAGCGGAACACTCCAGAGACGGAGCTGAGACGCGCCGCAGCGCGCCCTGTGGACTCTAGAGCATTGACTTGAATGGGAACCTATTTGCTGCGACGTGCGCGGCGCAGCCGTAACGTAACGCGACGCATCCTGTGGATCTTGGGCTCTAGTGCAGTCTCAGTCGTCGGCCTGATTCATGGTTTGATGGATTTTCAGGAAATTTAACGGCAAACTGAAATGCTGTTAATCAGTGTTGTAGTCGAGTCCCCATATCCGAGTTCGAGTCGAGTCCTCAGTCCTCTGTGTTCGAGTCCGAGTCTGAGTCCAAGTCACCAGAGAAAAATACGAGTCCAAGTCCGAGTCCGAGTCGAGTCCTCATGACTTGAGTCCGATAATATTATATATTACAAGGAGGGCAGCCGTTTGAATCCAAACTATTGACTGTTAGACTGGCTGTGTGGGACCTTTTGGATGTGTAGGAAACACATGTATTTAATTAACATTAGTTTTGGAGCTATTTCCATCATTTTATCCCATAAATATAAATTATTCTAATATATTCATAATCATTTTACTTTATGTCATTTATATGTTGTTGTTTGTATTAATGGCAATGTCATGTGCATTTTCAATATTTTATTTTAGTAAGCATTTTGATGGTTTGATTGTTTTCACCTGGATGGGCAGATAAGATAGGAGGGGCGGACACAGGGAGAGGTGAATGTTGTTGGTTTTTTTTTTACCAGAAGACGTTAGAGCACGAGGACGCTACAGACTGTTTAATGAGAATCTATCTTGTTTAATAAGACTTCAGAGAATCTGAAGTTTTTACTGGACATTTGAAATGTGTCTGATCCTGTACGATCCGCTCTCCCCCCGCGCTGTGGCCGGTTTGATTTTCGGTTTCGATTTTAGTAAATTGACGAAGTCTGACTGCCACTGCAGTGAGATTCTAATGAAATCCAGCCGGTGTGTCTGGAGATTAATTTATGAATGAAGTCACAGCGTTGTGTGACGTGCTTAATGCGCTTCAGCTGCGCTTCAGTTGATGAGGGGACGCGCTCAGAGATTCTGCTGCACTGGGATCACTGCAGGTGTCCAATAAACTAACAATAAATCAAACAACTTAATAACTTTGGTTTAGTTATTTTAGTCGCTAATATTACCGTTACACTAACACAGTAAAGGGATGAACGGTCTCAAGAAACTTTAGCATCTCTCTCACTTTTCGGTTCATCCTGTACAGATGTCTGTTAAAGTTTGAGCTGGTCTCTTTCCTTGATGGGTCTCTTAAATCTCCAACATGTCGCTCTGCTCTCGCTGCATTTACTGTGAAATCTTTGAAAGAAAAATGCACGGCTGGTAGCGTCTTTTAATCCTGGCAGACGTCACGTGCACGCGCATGCAGGCGAACACTCATGCCAGCCCTCGCTCTGAACGGAATACATTTTATGAAACATACAAAATCTAACATGAACATTAAAACAGTCGGTATCAATATATAAGCCCGAGTCCTCCTCTGTATCATCCGGGTCCTTTTGCAGTCAATGCTCGAGTCCGACCCCAAGTCCGAGTCATCAGCGCTCGAGTCCAAGTCCAAGTCACAAGTCCTGCAAAACGAGTCCTGGACTCGAGTACTACAACACTGCTGTTAATACGAAGGATGTTATCCTGGATTTCCCACATGAGGAGGTGTCCATGGTTCATGGATACACTTCTAAAGTATGCCGGTTTTAAGCTGCAAAGGAAGGAACATTTCAGATCATCTAACTGTGAAAAGCTAATACATGTGTAGAAGTCAAAGTCAGCCTGTTTGTGTTTATTTTTAAAGTATGATATAAGACGTTAGCCGCCAGCTCACGACTCAGCTGATCCAGCTTGATCCAGTCTGGATCAACGCTTTATCTCCACGTCCCCGTAGAAAGGCTGTGACCACATGCAATGCCACTGAGGTCCAGGACTCTGATGTGTGTTCACACCAACGCAAACAAAATGATTTACCAGCTTAATTCACACGAATAACTCGCTCCATTCACATTTACCCAGAGAGGAGAAACAAGACACCAGTGTGTTGTCATCAAACCAGGGGGGAGCTACACGCTGATTGGCTGTCGTTGATAGAATGATTCACTGAAGATCAGATTTTTCCAACTCTCAGGAATGAAGAGAAGCGAATGAAGCCAGTTGAGCGCTGAACACGTCACAAATTTGTGCCATTCAGGCGTATAACTCATTCAATTCGTGTTTCCTAATTGCTGTAGCCATACAAGAACTCCAATCACGTGAGGATCACACATAAATCATTTTATTTGTGTTTGATGTGAAGCTTTAGCCACATTTGGAAAGTCAGCTGTTATTGACTGTACAATCAGTCGCTGTCCCCCTATGCTTGTTTGATTATAACAGTGATTAGAAGCAGCACGTCTCTAGCCTCGGGTCCATAGGATGCGTCGTGTTGCGTTACGGCTGCTCCGCGCACTGCGCAACCGATACGTTCCCACTCTAGTCAATGCTCTAGGGTCCACAGCTGGCCCTATGCTCCCAAGACGAGTCCTGTGTGTTTTCATCGCGAATGGCTGGATGTGCATACGGGCCCAGGTGAGTGAGCCTCGGTTACTGACATGGTCCATCACTGAAACTTTCTTGTGACCCTCCGGTTCATCAAAATCAAGATTCAGAATAGACAATCTCCTCTTTGTTGCATGGATTTGCTGCCTGTCCTTTTGTGTTTCCCTTTGCTTTGATTACCTTCATTAGTTTCACCTGCGTTTACACCTGTGATTGATTAACTCCTGTGTATTTAGGATGTTGTGCTCCATCCTGTGGTGGATCGTTGTGTCTTTCCCTGCATCTTCATTGTGTCATTCCTCATTTTTCCTGTTGTTCCTTGTACTTGCAACTATATATACACATAGAACAAACTTATATTAGCAACCCAATATTAACTACACAGAATATAGGCTACTTGTTGAAGCCTTTAAATGTAGAAACTCTTTGTGAAGCAGGTTTATACATTTATTAAAATGTTAACAGGTAGCATCAGCTCGTTTCAGAGAAGTTTAAAGGTGACATATCGTGCAAAATGGACTTTTTAATGGTTCTCTACCTGAAATATGTGTCCCTGTCTACAAACCCCCCCGAGAATGAAAAAGAATCCATTCTGCCCCTGTTCTGATTTCTCCACCTTTCTGTAAATGTGTGTGAAACGAGCCGTTTCAGACTTCCGGGTTTTTGTTACGTAACAACAATATCCGGTCTGTCATGGAGTCAGAGCTCGGAGCTTGTTCAGCCCATAGACTGTATAAAATACAACTGAATCCCCTCCTCCGTTTTTCATTACCTGCACACACGTGTGCTAACAAGGAGCTTAGGAGGGAGGCATGCTAGTTGTAGGCTGTCTTAATAAACACAAAGGTCGGTTTTACTCCCCACGTCTGCAGATTTGAAGATCTAGTGGATGATTTTTATTTATCATGGATAAGTGCTAGCGCTAGTTAGCATAGCTACGTAGCTACAAGTCGTAGCTGTAGCTGTGTAGCAAGACACACATCGACATACTGACAAATAAAACAACAAGAAACACAGAATCTGTGACCAATCCTTCAGAAAGGTCCTGCTGCCTTTCTGGCAGAGGTCGGTTTGACTCCCCACGTCTGCAGATTTGAAGATCTAGAGGATGATTTTTATTTATCATGGATAAGTGCTAGCGCTAGTTAGCATAGCCACATAGCTACATGTTCGTAGCTGTGTACCAAGACACACGTCGACATACTGATAAATAAAACAACAAGAAACACTAAATCTATGACCAATCCTTCAGAAAGGTCCTGCTGCAGGCGCCTCTCCGTCAGGATCAGATTCTGGATCAGATTCAGAGGGTTGAAGTAACGTGATCTCTGAGCAGCCGTGTATATTCAGCCAACATGTAAACATTAGATCATCGTGCTGGACAGCTGAGGCACATCCACTTCCTGAGGGGGCGTGGTCAGAGGGAAAACAGAGTGTTCTGAGGAGGACTGAAAAAGAGGGTTTTTCAGGCATGCCAAAATCTGATTTCAAAGTGGTTTTTTGAGCATAAACTTTAAAGACATGTTTTGGGGACCTCTTAGACCAATATATATTGATGAAAAAAGCGTGATATGTCACCTTTAAAGGTCATAATTTCACATTACCTTAAATTATATGTTGAACATCATTAAATATGCATATATACACACTCGCACGCACTCTGGGGATGGAAATAGTGATGTCTTTTACAGTAAATAATTAACATTACATGGCTGTAATAGAGATGCATTAACAGGACCAGCTCTCTGCAGGTTACTGTGAATATAACCAGGAGCTGTGAGTTAATATGTTGATCTGTTCTGACATTTACAGCAGAGAGGATCTGCATCACTCTTCATATGCCTGTGGTTCAAATAATAAATAAAGAAAGGAGATAAAATCATATTTCCTCCTGACAAAGTGAAACATCAAAGATTTCAGCTGCTCAGTCTGTAATATCGTGCCTTATTGCCTCCATCAGAATTTATATGAAATATTAAAGATGTATATTGACTTTATATGTCTCGTGCTCCATTATGATATCACGCAGATGTATTGTTTGAAAAGGAGGCTGGCTCTGTGAGGGGGTGAAGGTCAGAGATGGCACATCAGTCATATTCACACAATGGCAGCACGGTGAGGACGAGGAAAGCCTCCAGGATCCCTCTCAGCAGATGGGGGTGTGTTCGCAGGGCAGAGGCAATTAGGCCAAATATAATCCTCCATCTGCGTTCCTGCATCTCTGCGCCTTAGCCGGAAACATGGCTGCCTCCGTATCCAAAAGACCCAGCTCCCTAACTTAGTGAGAAAAACCCTGACGGAGCACCGTGCAGTTAAATATCTCCCGTCAGCTGTTTTTCCTTTTAGCTGCACTCAGACTCTTTCTCCTCGCCTGCACCTGCTGCCTTAACATCCTCTCAACACTTTCTCCACCCTGCAG
Source organism: Notolabrus celidotus (assembly GCF_009762535.1). NCBI lineage: Eukaryota > Metazoa > Chordata > Actinopteri > Labriformes > Labridae > Notolabrus > Notolabrus celidotus. The sequence continues at coordinate 6,348,319 of NC_048275.1, forward strand.
AGGAACTCAGCCGTGGGTGTGTTGTGTGTGTGTGTGTGCACACATACAGAGGAGGTATGCTCAGGGCTCTGTTCTGGTTCACTATCAAGACACTGAGTTTATCTCCTTATGATTTAACCTCGCTGATGCTGGCTCATATGATCTATTTCAATACGACATTAGAATGTTTATACCCACTTCAGTCAGGGGCGCTCTCATCTAAAGAATGAATTATCTGCATTAGTAAGTGAAGCCTGGTGGTATGTATGGCTCTGTTCTGGGAGCTCCCTGCCCTTCCATGTGCCTGTGTGGAAGGCCAAAGCCTGAGAAGAATCAGAATCAGAATCCGCTTTATTGGCCATGTATGCTTGAACACACAAGGAATTTGACTTTGTGCTCTCTTTGAACAAGGCATAAGAATAAGACATACAAGTAAAAATAAAATATAATAATAATAACAACAACATCAGCTATAAATACAAAGAACAACAAATAGGCTTGACTAATATGTACAGACTAAAATAATATGATAATAGTGCAGTGGTGAGTAGCAGAGGTAGTTTTTACATTAATAAAAGGTGGGGAGAGCACACCTCCCCTCTGGACTGAACCCACTCACATGTGTAAAGAGGGGGTACCATGCATTATGGTGCGTTCACACCAAACGCGAACGATTGGGCTAGATGCACGAATATGGACGCGAGAATGTTTTGTGTTCACTCGCGCGAATGACTCGCTCAATTCGCGCGTGTAAACGAGTGCCAAGATGCGAATATACGCGAGAGGGAGGGGGGCTCCCACGCCACAGCTGTCTGTTGTCATCAAACAGAAGACAGTGGAGGCTGGCTTGACCGCAGTAACAAGGTTGAGCTCGCGGACACTGAATGGGGAAGCCAGTTATACTAAAGTGGGCAGAGATGACTTCCTACTACTACAACCGATAGCTGACAGACAAAGTTTTTCACAACTCACCACATAATCCTCCTCCCTCTCTGTCCTCACAGTCAGCTCCTGTTTATTCCTCATCCCATTAGAACAGGTAGAGTCACAGAGTTTGGGGAAGCTGCACGATGATAGACTCAAAGTGTCCCATATATTCCAGATGAGGGAATCCCCGTTGGAATCTCCGCTGGTCCATACGTCACACAACACACGTTACCGGGGGATCTGCACGCCGATTGGCTATCGCTCTCGCAAATCGTTCGCACGAATGAATTCGCTTCATATGCGCAAATGAATTTGCGCTGTACGCACGAATGCGCGCAGTTCGCGTCGCGCCGCCAGACCTCTACCCGCGTCTACTCGCGCCCCTGCATTCACTTTACATGTACTTCATTTGCGCAAATGATTCTATTCGCGTTTGGTGTGAACGCACCATTAGGCTTCATATCGTCCCTCTGATAGCTTTGTTCGTAGCTTCTCACATTTTAGAACTCAAACTCTCTTTACTGATCTCAGGCTGCTGTCTCTTTAAAAACCCTCCTTCCAGTCTCTGTGGGAAAGGCTTCTTTTCTGCTACTGTCACTTTAAGAAGCATCGAAGGACTACAGAACCTCAGCATTCCGGAACCCTCCTGCACTTTCGCCATATTCAGGGTTCGTACCAAGCGGCAACCTCCGGTCTGAAACTATGAAGCCCATGCAGAAGTGTTATAAACTGCAATTCATCAAGAATCCACTTGAGGCTGGCTGCAGAAACACAGGAAACCACATAGACACCAATTTAAAAAAGACGATCTTTGCAGCATTAATAAACATGTTTACAGCCTGGTTAAAAAAACAGCTTGGCCCTACATAGCTAATTACTCTATCGGCACACACTCTTAGAGGTGGTGAATTTTTTTCTAACTCAATATCAGAAGATATTAAGATTACTAGTTTTTGCCCAAACAGGTGGAAACACATCACTGTTGGCTAGGAGGCTCAAACCCCGCCCCTTTACGTCACACTATGCCTGGTTGAGTTTCGCATTTCCAATATGGCTGCCGCCGCCGCCGATTGGCTTCAAAACAGTACTCAGGAACAGATGGGTGAAGTCACTGATACTACGTCCATTATTTATACAGTGTATAGTAAAAACACACTTGTGTGGGGCAACAGTTTTAATGCCCTGAACTCAGGCTCACAGGCGCCAGCTGCCAGGCTGCGTACCACTTTGCTCACACTAAAGACGTACCACCAGTTGTAATGTGGGCTTCACTGTTATGATTGTCACTAGGACTGGACCCAAATGCAGAACTCAGGCAAGCTGGATTGTGAAAATACAAGTGTTTTATTTTGAGTGAACTCCGTGGTAATGGCGCCGTGGGTAACGAGCGGAGCAGTCCCTCTTTCCAGCGTCCTTCCACAGAGGGTAACTGGAGCTCAGGCAAAGGCCGGCAGGTTCAGCAGCAGACAGGGAAGCGATCAGCAAGAGAGCGGGAAGCATGCACGGCAAACTCTGAATCAAGATGAAAACACACAAGGACGTCAGCTTGACACACACAAAGACAAGCAAAACAAAAAAATGCTTGAGGAGCCACGGACTCAGACGACCACGGAAAACTGAAGTACGATCTGGCGATGAGTAGGAGAGAATCCGGAGTCTTTTTAGGAGAGGGTTGATTATTGAGTGGCTTCACCTGGTGCTGCCTGCAGAATGGAAACCCCGCCCACATTCACCCACAAGACACAAACAAGGGGAAGAGACACAGGAGGAGGTGTAACAGACAGGGAAACGACAAAACACACACAAAGAGGGAGAGGGGAGGGCTGCCATGATGAGGATCATGACATTCACTGCTCTTTTTCTGGAAGGAAGACCATGATGGATCGTCGATGGATAAATACAGTGGACGGAGAGAAGAGCTTCTTATAGAAGTTAGAGGTCTGTGAGAGCCAGAAATCTTGCTTGTTTTGTGGGTGACCAAATACTTATTTTCCACCATAATTTACAAATAAATACTTTAGAAATCCTACAATGTGATTTTCCTTTCCATAGTTGAAGTGTACCTCTGATGAAAATTACAGACCTCTCTCATCTTTCTAAGTAGGAGAACTTGCAAAATCAGTGGCTGACTAAATACTTTTATGCCCCACTGTATTTGTAGATGTGTGTGTGCATTTGTGGATCTTTGTACACATTTACAAATACTTTTGCAACAACAACTTTAGCTCCATAGACTTGACATGACATTGAAATGAACTCAGATTACCTACATCAACAAAGTTCTGAGGTCCAACAAGTAATTCAACGATTAACAGGTATACCAGGGACATATCTGACCCTGTTACATTAAAGCAGGGTGAAAGATTTCCTTCATTGTAAATTCAAATGTAAACTAAAGGCATCAACAGAGCAGTTTCCACAGAGCTGTTTGAAGCGCAGCATGTTTCCCCGTCACATTCAGACTCCGGCTTTTTAATTGTGGAGAAAATTGACTCTGTGATTGGATTAAATTGGCGCTGCGCTGACCTCTCCTCCATTGTCACAGTTAAAGTTGAATGCAGCACGTTTTGTTTCTGGGCGGTATAATCAGGAGCGTTTAGCTCCGGAGGAACGACTGAGAGAAGAAAACGTTGCACGCCGAACACAAAGAGACCATCTGCTGAAATCTTCTGGCTGTCTGTAAAAAGACGTGACATTTGCTGCTTCATTTGAGCTGTCACTTGAATTCTTCTTCTCCTGTCAGACTTCAGTTACTGTTGTGAGTGAGGATTATACGGAGGGAGCTAAATCAGCTGTTGTCTTTTAGACGTGAAGAAGATAGTTTTACACATGCCGGCTCTAAATCCAGGCGCTGCAGCTCCCTCCAACATATAAATAAGACAGATTGCCTTGTGGGACCAAACAGAGATATATAGAGAGGTGAATTATGGGACAAACATACACAGATGTCAGCAGAACCAGGAGAGCCCATATATCACAGAGGCTACTCCGCCAGCTTGAGGGATAGTGTTAAGCAACAATGGGTAAGTGTTGCAGCCGCCACCGGTCGTAGATCGACCTCTGCAGAGAGAGCAGGTCACACAGAGTACAGACTGTGCCTCAGGTGTAATCCAACAACTACCTGACGTGAGGAGAAGGAAAGAACATACCAAGCATTTATGTCAATCAAGTAAATTACTTTCTACAAATCATCTGAGTCTGAAAACTCCTGAAACGCACAGACTCGGTCTTTACTCCATCCTCATTCAGAGGACTGCACACTCACCACAACGACCGGCTCCCAGAGGAAATGGAAATGATTCACTCAGCTACTAAAAAAAAGTGAGCGCTCTTATGTGCAGTCATGTTCTTCTGCTGAAAGAAACGGCCTTTCTCTTTCTGCTGTATGGGGGTTTGTTCCATCCGGAGCTCTGTCCGGGGGCATCAGCCTTCACTCGCACACAATGGTCTGCAGGAACGAGGGTTGAAGGGTCAGTGCATTAGTAGCTGTTATTCTGCAGCACAGAGAAAGACGAGTATACGGCTGGATAGAGAAGAGCTCCTGTTAGAGGGAACACACAGAACGAGGATTCAGAGAAACACAGATGTTGTGGTGTTTGTGTGGTACAAAATATTATGGTTATTTAAACCTGAAAGAGTGAGAAACATACCAGAACCTACGCTCGTCACCTAACGCCACAGCAAGACAAACAAACGAGCTTGTAAACATGGAGAGTTCAGTCACTGAGGGAGTAGATATCGTTCTCTGAGAGCAGAAAGTTTATATTCAAGAAACTAAGAAACAAGGAGAAATCTGACGCTCATCTGTTTGCTAATGTGTTCAGAATAACCAGTGTTGCCAACTTTGCGACTTATTCAACTAAGTGACTAGCTACAAATTTAGTGACCTTTTCTGGTGTTAAATGGAGACTTTTGGAGACTGACGTGAAAGCATGTATCGTTCCCACTCTACTCGACAAGCAGTGGATGCTGCTGAGAGTCCGTCCTAGCTGCATTCAGAGCAGGAGGCGTTCAGACCATAGACTATATAAAATATGGACGTAGTATCAGTGATGTCACCCATCTGTTTCTGAAGCCCTGTTTCGAGGCCAATCGGCGGCGGCAGCCATGTTGCTGCTGTCGAGCGATTGTGACATAAAGAGGCGGAGTTTGAGCCTCCTAGCCAACAGCTACAGTGTTCCTGCCTGTCAATCAAGTCAGCTGTGCCTCTCATTGGAAGACTCGTAATCTCAATATCTTCGAATTTGCCACGTTAGAAATAATTCACCCCCTGTGCAGTGTGTGCCGATCGTGAAATGAGCTATCCAGACTACACTCGTTTTTTGAACCAGGCTGTAAACATGTTTATTTCTGCTGTAAAGATCGTCTTTTTTGAATGGGTGTGTATGTGGTTTCCGGTGTTTCTGCAGCCAGCCTCAAGCGGATTCTCAATGAATTGCAGTTTATAACACTTCCGCATGGGCTTCATATTTTGAGACCCCATAATTTGAATGTATTCAGAAATCAGAATCAGAATCGGCTTTATTGTCGTCTGACTTCTCTCCGTTTAAAGAATTTAACAAGAATATATACATAAAAGAAATGTTCATCAGAGACGACAGCTTGGCCATAATGTCCCTGTCAGCCACCACCTCCACAGGGTCCAGGACCCTTTTTTAGCACTTCTGCATTGGACTCATATTTTTAGACCGGAGGTTGCCGCTTGGTTCAGACTGCAAATGTATCACGCATGTACGAGGACATCACTGGCTGATCCCGCCTACTGTCTCTTTTTGGTCCATTTCGATTTTTGATGTAGATTGTATACACTAAAAATGTTTTCCTTGCATTTGTTGTAAGCTCCTAAGTGTAGCTATAAACATATTTAGGGTGTTTTTTTTAAACTATTTTTGTCTCTCCCTGAACGTTACACATGTCTCCTGCAGCGTCCATTATAATTTAAGTTATGCAAATTAAGTGATGACGTCATCTAGCGACTTTTAGGACAGCCAATAGCTTCTTTCCCTACTTTCCTCACTGAGGAGTTGGCAACACTGATAATAACTCAGGATGATTATTGAGCAACATGTTTAAACGTCATCATACTCACTATAATTTTATCACTGCAGGTCTGTAGTGTGGGTCACATGTGTCCTCGCTGTAGTTCAGCCTCCCTCCACTAGCTGGAGCTGGAGCTCTGGTTAGTGGTTAATGCCTGCGGCCATAACGCTCTGCAGCTCTACTACCTGGATGTAAAGGAGCGAAGGTGATGATGTCATCTGGTAGTGGGCGTGGTTTGTCAGTATGCTGATCTAGTTAAGGGAGATAAAGTTGTATGTAGGCTCAATGTGAAGCCACAACATGCAGAGCTCCCCCTGCTGACTGTCTGCAGTACAGCTCATGAACCCAGCCTCCTCCATGTTAACAGATGGGACATGGGTCAAACTGTAGAATTAAAATACACAACTAATAAATGTTTCTTAATTATGGTTTCTGTCATTACAGTTATTCTCACGCTGAATCTGTTGGGTCACTTTTGTGCATGTCATCGCTCAACCAGTCCAATATATCATCAACCTATCACCTCTGCTTTTTGGATTCACATCTCGGACATGAAGGCTCGTTGTCTGATCTGTTTACAGTCAATGAAATAACCTCAGTCTGTGAACAGCAGCATGTTGTGTCCTTGCTGTAGTTCAGCCTCCCTCCACTAGCTGGAGCTGGAGCTCTGGTTAGTGGTTAATGTCTGCGGCCATAACGCTCTGCAGCTCTACTACCTGGATGTAAAGGAGCGAAGGTGGTGATGTCATCTGGTAGTGGGCGTGGTTTGTCAGTATGCTGATCTAGTAAAATGAGATAAAGTTGTATGTTGGCTCAATGTGAAGCCACAACATGCAGAGCTCCCCCTGCTGACTGTCTGCAGTACAGCTCATAAACCCCGCCTCCTCCATGTTAACAGATGGGACATGGGTCAAACTGTAGAATTAAAATACACAACTAATAAATGTTTCTTAATTATGGTTTCTGTCATTACAGTTATTCTCACGCTGAATCTGTTGGGTCACTTTTGTGCATGTCATCGCTCCACCAGTCCAATATATCATCGCCTATCGCCTCTGCTTTTTGGATTCACATCTCGGACATGAAGGCTCGTTGTCTGATCTGTTTACAGTCAGTGAAATAACCTCAGTCTGTGAACAGCAGCTGTACAGATAAACCAGCTGTTCAGACCACAGTGATGATATGAAGATGAATCATAATCTTCCTCACATTTTTTACATAAATCAAAAATGTTGCTGCTCAGCAAAGATGAATTCCTGAGGAGGGATAATGTTAGTATCTGTAACAGACCCGTATCATGGTATAAATTTCAGTCTCATGTATATTTGGATTTATCGCTGTGAGACCTTTCCTCCTCCGGTTATAGAGGAATCATCGGGCATGCACCGGTGGCTCCAGCAATCAGCCCGGCCGCGTCCACAGCTGATGAAATGCCCTCTGAAAAGGCCACCTCTTCACATTTGTAAAAGTCAACTTCCATTATCTTCCAATTGTGGGAGTCGGCCGTTCTTTGAGCTCTGTAATGTTATCTTTTCTAAGTGTGGCAGGACCAGCCTGACATTTGTAAACAGTCTCTTTACTTCTTATTCCCTGGTTTTAACGTCTTGATGAGCGATCAGATACGGCCGCCGCTCTCCTGACGGCAGAGACGAGCAGGAAGACGCCTCCGGAGCTCGTCTTTGCAGGTAAATGTCAGCGTGTCATGGCGCTGGTATTTCACTGACTCTCTCTTCTGAATAAGACTGGATGTAGATGAAATTCTCGGCTCTGATAATAAAGCGTGGTGTGACTGGCTGGGTAGATAAAGTGTGTGTGAGGTGGAGGGCTGCTCGGTGTAATTGGCAGAGAAAATTGAAGTGTGTGAACTGGAAGTGTGAAAGACGAGCGACAGTCCTCTGAGCATATTGGGAAATCTGCAATCTGTGCTGTGTTGTGGTTTGAATGCATTAGAGAGTCTCTGAATTTATCCAATAACAACAATAATAACTCAGGAGGACCAGGCTCAGTACTTCAGGAGGTTTCAGAGGATGTGTGTGAGCAGGTCCTCATGATGTGTGGTTTTCATCCTGATGAGCTCGTTCCAGATATTTAAAGGATCTCACCTTGTTGACAGGTTCACTTTTAATAAGAAGGGAGGTACAGTATCTCAGAAAAGTGAGTACACCCCTCACATTTCTGCACATATTTAATTATATCTTTTCATGGGACAACACTGAAGAAATGACACTTTCATATAATGTAAAGTAGTCAGTGTACAGCTTGTATAACAGTGTAAAATTACTGTCCCCTCAAAATAACTCAACACAGCCATTAATGTTTAAACCCCCAGCAACAAAAGTGAGTACACCCCTAAGTGAAATGTCCAAATTGGGCCCAAAGTGTCAATATTTTGTGTGGCCACCATTATTTGCCTTAACCCTCTTGGGCATGGAGTTCACCAGAGCTTCACAGGTTGCCACTGGAATCCTCTTCCACTCCTCCATGACAACATCAAGGAGCTGGTGGATGTTTAGAGACCTTGTGCTCCTCCACCTTCCATTTGAAGATGCCCCATAGATGCTCAATAGGGTTTAGGTCTGGAGACATGCTTGGCCACTCCATCCCCTTCACCCTCAGCTTCTTTGGCAAGGCAGTGGCCGTCTTGGAGGTGTGTTTGGGGTCATTATCATGTTAGAATACTGCCCTGTGGCCCAGTTTCTGAAGGGAGGGGACCATGCTCAGCTTCAGTATGTCACAGTACATGTTGACATTCATTGTCCCCTCAATGAACTGTAGCTCCCCATGCAGCCCCAGACCATGACACTCCCACCACCATGCTTGACTGTAGGCAAGACACACTTGTCTTTGTACTCCTCACCTGGTTGCCACCACCCAAGCTTGACACCATCTGAACCAAATAAGTTTATCTTGGTCTCATCAGACCACAAGACATGGTTCCAGTTAGAGACCTTGCGCTCCTCCACCTTCCGTTGGAGGATGCCCCACAGATGCTCAATAGGGTTTAGGTCTGGAGACATGCTTGGCCACTCCATCACCTTTACCCTCAGCTTCTTTAGCAAGGCAGTGGCCGTCTTGGAGGTGTGTTTGGGGTCATTATCATGTTAGAATACTGCCCTGTGGCCCAGTTTCTGAAGGGAGGGGACCATGCTCAGCTTCAGTATGTCACAGTACATGTTGACATTCATTGTCCCCTCAATGAACTGTAGCTCCCCATGCAGACCCAGACCATGACACTCCCACCACCATGCTTGACTGTAGGCAAGACACTTGTCTTTGTACTCCTCCCCTGGTTGCCCCCCCCCCACAAGCTTGACACCATCTGAACCAAATAAGTTTATCTTGGTCTCATCAGACCACAAGACATGGTTCCAGTAATCCATGTCCTTAGTCTGCTTGTCTTTAGCAGATTGTTGGTAGACTTTCTTGTGAACCATCTTTAGAAGAAATGTGAGAGGTGTACTCACTTTTGTGAGTTACTGTACATCTCTCCGGGCCTCTGAGAGGAGGCTGTGAGATGTTAGGACTGTAAACAGGGACGTGCGTCTTACTGAGGTCTGTTAGACACATATTTAAACCCTCCTTCAGACCTCATGCTGAGGTTCCTGCAGCAGCGTGGAGGGCATGTCCACATTCAGAGTCTCAGCTTTGCAGCTGTCCTTCATGTTTTCTGTCTTTCCCACACTCACACTCTTCTTCTTCTTCTTCTTCTTCTTCTTCTTCTTCTTCTTCTTCTTCTGTTGTTTAATGCTGGTTAACAATCCTCTCTCAGATGCTCTGCAGCCACCGTCTGGTGCAGGTGCTGCATCACAACCAGACACAAACAGTGGAAGTAAAAACAGTGGACAGGTTTAATTTCAGGATGAAAACTTGCAGGAATTTTTCAGCTTTTTCAATAAATTAATAAGTATTCAGTCATTCTTCATGGCCTCTCTGGTCTGTACAGTTTTATATATTTTTGTTCTCACTGCGTGTTCGTGGAGGCTTTTCAGAAACATGTTGGGACCTACTTTTATTCTTTTTTTGTTCATCATGTTAACCCTCAGCTTCTTAAGTTCAGTCCAATGAGAGAAGAGACGACGAGGACTCAAACCCTCCACATCACAGAGAGGATTCATGAAACATGAGAGAGAGTGTTAGAGGAGAGGAGCTGTGAACGTGAACCTGAGGGACGAGAGAGGAGCTCTGAATAAACCTGCAGCTTGACTCTAATGTAGCATAAAGTCTCAGACTCGCTCTGACAGCTGAGAGAGAAGGAGGATGGAGAGATCAGTCATTCTGTTGATGCTCGGCTGAAGCTGTCGTCTGTCTCCAGGAGATGGACGAGACTCAGGAGAGTCTTTAAGAGGAGAATCATTAGCTGAGTGCAGATAAGCAGGACTTTGGTCAGATTCAGAGTCTGGGTCTGTGAATTTTCAGCATCTAACCAGAACAGGAAGCTTCTACCTGATGCGTGTTTGGTCTTTGTCATGGTTTCACTCCTCTCAAAGTGTTTACTTCCACTGACTCCGCTCTGTATGTTTCTGCTCCCACTCTTTGCAGCAGATACTAAAGACTTCTATTGAATGCTGGATCACGGTGCATCAATTTAGCACAGATCAAGAGAGACAGGAAGTCAGACGCCAAAATGCAGCCAGGTCTGGAGTCAACAGGTCAAAGGTCACTGCGTTGAGACACTGTGGACTGTTTGTTTTTAAGCTCAGGGTTCATAGAGAGCATTCTTCATGTTGTCAGTCAGCTGATGATTATGAGCTGGATTTTTAGGAAACATGGCCGTGAGGGCGAACAGCTCATCTCTGAGGTGACTCATCAGTCTGACACAGGTATGATGAGGCTGCACACATTAACATGAAGACACTCACACCTGTTGACTCCATGCAGGGTCCGGCAGACACAGAAGTAGGTCACAGTGTTAGAAACACCTGAGCCAATCAGAGGGCAGGAACAGGACGAGGGGCTGCAGCTCTGATGGAGCAGCTTCAGGTGTCTTTGCTGAGCCAATCAGAGAGCAGGAACAGGACGAGGTGCTGCAGCTCTGATGGAGCAGCTTCAGGTGTCTTTTCTAAGCCAATCAGAGAGCAGGAACAGGTCTCGGTGTTGCAGCCCTGATGGAGCAGCTTCAGGTGTCTGTTCTGAGCCAATCAGAGAGCAGGAACAGGACGAGGCGCTGCAGCTCTGATGGAGCAGCTTCAGGTGTCTTTTCTAAGCCAATCAGAGAGCAGGAACAGGTCTCGGTGTTGCAGCCCTGATGGAGCAGCTTCAGGTGTCTGTTCTGAGCCAATCAGAGAGCAGGAACAGGTGAGGCGCTGAACCCCTGCGGCTCTGATGGAGGAGCGTCAGGTGTCTTTTCTGAGCCAATCAGAGAACAGGAACAAGACTCGATGCTGCAGCCCTGATGGAGCAGCGTCAGGTGTCTTTTCTGAGCCAATCAGAGAGCAGGAACAGGACGAGGCACTGCAGCTCTGATGGAGCAGCTTCAGGTGCCTTTTCTGAGCCAATCAGGAACAGGACGAGGCGCTGCAGCTCTGATGGAGCAGCTTCAGGTGTCTTCTCTAAAGGTTTATAAATAGCTGCAGCTCCGCCTCCTCTCCGTGTCATTAAGCCCAATTGGAGCGGTAATTGCTTACAGCGAGGCAGTCGACCACAGCGCTGATGGATAGACGGAGACAAGGAGACTATTTCAGGCAGAGCTGCTGCGGCGGCGGCAGAAACACCTTTAAACAGAAACATTTCTCCTCTTACCTTACAGGTGGACCTCAGGTCTCACTTCCTCATTAACACCTGATGCATTAAGACAGAGAAACAGGGACGGAGAGGTGTCCTGTTATCATTTCTGAGCGGGCACACCTGAGATCACAAAGTCTCATTGTTACTGAGAGCGGTCGTCTTCACACAGCGAGCTGTTAGCGCCTCTCTGATTGTTTCTAACATATCACAGACATGAGCCGCAGGAAGGAGGAGAGCTCCTTCACCTCCATCAGAGATCTCTCTTTCTTCTGCTCTTCATCGTCTGTAATAATAACTCAGCCGTCACTCACTCTCCCTCTGGTTTGTGGACTTTTTGAAGCCCTCAGTTTGGTCCTTTAGCTGTTAGCATGTCGGTCACTTCAGAGTCACCTCAATGAGCAGTTTCTGTGCAGATGTGCAGCTCTTCTCGTAGCATCATTACTTTCGGTCCAGGGCTCTAGATTAACTTTTTGGATCACCAGCCAATGTGGCTGGTACATTTCTGAAGTTACCAGCCAATCAGTATTTCCACTAGCCACATTTTTTCCTGTGCAAAAAAGACAGATTATAAGAGCCACTGAACTCATTTGATAATTTTACTAACTAAAGCTTTAAATGAATCTTGCGCTGAAATTAGGAATGCATATCCAATTAAAATGATTACAATAAAATGAAACTTCAGTACATACAAAAATTATGCTAACATTTCATTACTCATTAACCCTTGCATACTATTCAGGGTCTAATTTTTTGTACATAAAAATCAATCAATCAAGCTTTATTTATAAAGCACCTTTCATACCAATCAAATGCAACCCAAAGTGCTTTACAGTAATTAAAAAACAAGAAAGAAGCAGAAATGAAACAAAGGCAAGACATATTAGGGGAAGATAATAATAGTAATAAAAATAATATTAATACAAATTAAAAGTAATAAGAATAACATCAAATAAAATAGAGGCGAATGCACACCAAAAATAAAATATGTGTAATTAAAATAAGTTAAAGCAAAATTAAGAATACAAATAGTTAAAATAGGGTAAGGATAAGAGTTGAAAAATATATACTAAGGCTAAAAATATCAATAAAACTGAGTAGATAAATAAAAATAAGTAAATGAATGAATGAATAAGTTCATAAAAATAGAATAAGATAACTGTTAAAATTTCTAAAATAATAAAGCAACATTTAAATCAATATTATAAAAAGAAAAAAAAACATTAAAACTTTTCTTTATCGCTAGAAATGTGTCGATTTATCTTAATGTGACCCTGAATATACAACAATGGAAATATTTTACAACTTTCTACATGTTTAAGTTCAGATAATGCACAAAATTAGACACATTATGTATAGAGACTAATTATGAGGGATACTGTGAAATGCTTGAATATGAACAGTATGTAAAGGCTAAACATCGTCAGAGCTCTCTGAAGTGTCTTGGGACCCCCCATCTAAATCAGTTCCATTTTCCCATCAGAAAAACTACGTTTAGTTTAAACATTTGATTTAAAAATCCTTCAATTAAAAACAAATGTATTGATCCGTGATATATAACTTTTAGAGGCCTTAATAAAAGTAATTCTTTTACATTCAGGGGGGAAATTTCAGACCTTAAGATCGCTATAGAAAAAAAACGTGGCCGCTCTCAAAACAAGCTGTGCTGGAGACCCCAGCCTGAAACTGTAAGGGGGAGCAGCAGCACTTACCAGGTCTGTGTCAGGGCGCAGGGGGCACAGACGAACCTGCACCTGTTACCAATGCAGATGATGGCAAATATTCAATATCATAGAACGCACAGTGTGTTCGATCAAACCAGCACTCCACAGGTTTATTAACTTTACAGTACAGAACTGTTTCAAGACATGTTTATTTCTGCTGTAACATTTTAACATGGAGCTCTATGGGGACCGACTCACTGCAGGAGACACACTCAAGTGGACACTGGAGGAACTGTAGGTTTTGGTCGTTCTGTATCTGCCCTTCTTCTTTGGGTCTCTCTCTTCTTTGTCTCCTCACCACGATCATCTAAAGGTCGTCTATCTGGTCTCACCTCTCTCTCTCCATCCGCTCAGTGACAGAAACGCTCTCAGGGTCTCGTGCAGACGGCCCCGGCGGTGCTGACGGCGCTCTCTGGAGGCTGCTCGGGGAGGCACAGAGCGGGAGGTCTTACAAAGTGAGAGTGATAGTCGCACTCTCTGGACTGTGAAATGGCAGCAAGCAGTCTGCGGAGTGAGGCGGCACCATGGCAACAAAAACAAAGAGAGGCAGCAGAGCTAAGACTCCCGAGGCGACTGTTCATGCTCTTTTCCTGGATTTCTCTTATCACCAATAACAAGATGTTCACTGGGGCTGACAGTTCATGAATGCTGTAGGCTTCAATTGATTTTTATACAACATTTGTACATTTTCTGCAAGAATAACTGAGAGAAACTAACACAGGCTGCAGTTTGACCAAGTTCCCTTCAGATAATTCCCAAATCAGACACATCTTCTCTTTGGATGTAAAAATTAATTAGATTCCGCCTGAATAATGAACCATTTCTGCCTCTGTGTGCTCCCCTGAAGTACTTTTTACTCTTTTTCAATTAAAAACGTCTCTTCTCTTCACATTTTATAACAAACCGAAACTAGAGGAAGATAAGGACGGAGCAGATTTTAGGAAACGAGGAGAGGGAACAGAAACGGGTAAAAACAGGAAGAGGGAACAAGTAAAAACAGGGAGAGGGAACAGAAATGGGTAAATACAGGGAACAGAAATGGGTAAAAACAGGGAACAGAAAGGGGTAAAAAACAGGAAGAGAGAACAGAAATGGGTAAATACAGGAAGTGGGAACGGGTAAATAGAGGGAGTGGGAACAGGTGAAAACAGGGAGAGAGAACAGAAACGGGTAAATAGAGGGAGTGGGAACGGGTAAATAGAGGGAGTGGGAACGGGTAAATAGGGGGAGTGGGAACAGGTGAAAACAGGGAGAGGGAACAGAAACGGGTAAATACAGGAAGTGGGAACGGGTAAATAGAGGGAGTGGGAACAGGTGAAAACAGGGAGAGAGAACAGAAACGGGTAAATAGAGGGAGTGGGAACGGGTAAATAGAGGGAGTGGGAACAGAAACAGGTAAAAATGAGGAGAGGGAACATAACGGGTAAAAACAGGGAGAGGGAACAGAAACGGGTGTATACAGGAAGTGGGAACGGGTAAAAATTAGGAGAGGGAACAGAAAAGGGTGAAATACAGGGAACAGAAATGGGTAAATACAGGGAACAGAAATGGGTAAATACAGGGAACAGAAATGGGTAAATACAGGGAACAGAAATGGGTAAAAACAGGGAACAGAAACGGGTAAAAACAGGAGAGGGAACAGAAACGGGTAAAAGCCAGTTTTCAGGCGGAGGTAGAGTTCATTTGAAGCGGTTCCCACCGTGTCCGTGACCCCGGGTCACTCAGAGACGGATCCTCCCCGGTGTTTACAGAGGTCTCCTCGAGTTCACTTCCTCCTCTGCGGGAGGACTGGATGCTTTTGGAAGGCCTCCTGGGGAGAAGCATCAGAGTGACCCTGCTGCTCTGCAGAGGACTGGCTGCAGAGGAGGATCCTTCCTCTCTCTCTGCCAGCTCTGTGTTATTTATCTGCCAGCTGTATATTAATACACCTCAAACGCTCAGACTTGCTGTGCCACTGCATGTTTGCAGTCCGCTCCCTCTGCCCTTGAAACTTCTGCGGCTTTAATTCATAACGTTACACCATGTTCAGGACCGGGCAAGGGCGGCGAGCTACGAGGACGAAATGCAATTTGTGTTTTTCATGCTGCTGCAGAAAATTCAGAGGGTCAAAGCGAGGTCGTTTTAAAGAGACGGCGCGCTCTGCCAGAAAGAGTTCCTCAAGGACTTTGCAGATGTTTAAATACTTCTTTTGAAAAACTAAAAAATAAGACGGGAATATTTCTGAGATTCTCTAAAGGATAAACATGACCTCATTACCTCTCTGCTACCCTCGAGTACGAGCAGAACATGTTCTTTAAAAACAAAGCTCAGACTGAGACGAGGCCTTCTTATATGATCTTTAAATCCTTTAATGTTTAAGACATTTAAAAACAGCAGGTTCCACTGACTCAGGTTTTTGCACTTGATGCTGCTGATTGATCAATCATACAATTTGAATCATTAATGCTTTTTAAAACATCAAATCATAACAGAAGTGATCTCTGCACACTTAAGGTAAGAGCAGGCCTCGATCATATTAACACACACTACTAATAATTTATGTATTTTGAAAGGAGAATAACTTTCCTTTTAACAGGTAGAGACCTCAAGCAGAACCAGACTCATACTGAACACCCTTCTGCTTTGATCAGGGAGGCAGAAAGAGAGGTGTTAGCATGCCTGCATTGAAAAGTGGACTGAGAGCTGATCTACGTTTGTGTTCCCAAACCAAAGTCAAAAAAGAAACAGAGGCTCCAGAATCATCCTGAGCAGGGAAAAGCTGCTGACGTATTTCAGTCATTACAGAGATTGATGTATCAAACTGACTGCTAGCTGAACTTCAAACTCCAAACAGCTCTGCCTCCAGCTACATTACTAATTACATCCTGACACGCAGACCTACAGCGACTATACGCCACACATACAGGCTGGTATACATTCAGGGTCATATATGATGTGATGCTAAGCCGCTTATTGATGTTTATTTTCTGAAATCTATTCTCAGCTTCCACTCACAATTCAAAGTCTATCAATAAAGAGCATTTCATTAATCAAAGCTTATAGATACGGAGCAGCTGATCGTACTTCCTGTATGAGCTTTAGAAAAGCTGTCTGCCTTCAAACACAACAATCACTTAATGTTAAACAGACAGGACTGAGCATCAGGACACGATGTCCCTCCATGCTTTAGTTTACAGCGTGGTGCTGAGGGTAGACTCACTCTGTGAATCAGATTAACACCTACCTGCAGACTCTGTGACCCTGAGTTCAGCCCTGTTAATATATTCAGCTCAGTTTTGACTGTTCTCTGCATTTCCTGAACTTTAGACTCGTCTGCAGGTTGGAGTTTAAATATCCGTTTAGCCACCTCGTGAATGAGTCGCTGTGGAGCGTCCTCAATTAGCAGCATCGGTGTAGAGTTGGTTCAAACCATAGACTGTGTAAATAATGGACGCAGTATCCGTGATGTCACCCGTCTGTTCATGAGTGCTGTTTTGAAGCCAGTCGGTGGCGGCAGCCATATTGGAAATGCTGAACTCAACCAGGCAGAGTGTGACGTAAAGAGGAAGAGTTTGAGCCTCCTAGCCAACAGCTAGGTGTTCCTGTCTGGGAGTCAAGTCAGTCATGTCCTTATATGGGCAAACTCGTAATCTTAATATCTTCTGAACTGTTTGAAAAAAATTCACTCACCATACAGTGTGTGCCGATAGAGAGATTAGCTACGTAGAGCCAAGCCGTTTTTTGAACCAGGCTGTAAACATGTTTATTAATGCTGCAAAGATCGTCTTTTTTGAATTGTTGTGTATGTGGTTTCTGGTGTTTCTGCAGCCAGCCTCAAGCGGATTCTCGATGAATTGCAGTTTATAACACTTCCGCATGGGCTTCATATTTTGAGACCTCATAATTTGAATGTATTCAGAAATCAGAATCAGAATCGCCTTTATTGTCGTTGTACAAGCACAATGAAATTTCGTCTGACTTCTCTCCGTTTAGAGATAAGAATTCTCCTGTCAGCCACCACCTCCACAGGGTCCAGGACTGAGCTGGCCTTCTTCTTCACCAGTGTGTTCAGTCCCGCTCTCCTGTATCCTGTCCGCCCACAGCAGGGGAAATCCTTCCAATGTGGCGTTCGTGTCCGGTGTTAGCTCTGTTAGCATGATGCTACTCTGCCAGTATTCCCTCTGGTGCTGGGTTAGCTCGTGCACCTTATGGAGATCACGCTTCATTACATTTATCATAAATAGTTATTTTTCACACGTTTGGATCCATTTGAGTTGGACGATGTAAAATTCATAATATTTGTGGGATGCAGGATTTATTTTAAAGTGTGTATCACAGTCTTAGTTAATCTGTTGGCTTTGCAATCCAATTTTTCTTCAAATATATTGAAGCTTTTGATGATTAGAAAGGAACAACTTATTTTATTAGATGAGGAGAAAAGCATCGACAGGTTTCCCTCTGTGGACGTTGTCGTGGAATTTTCATAGTCTTATATATATGTATGTAAGAATGTTACATATTAGCAGCCCGTAGCATGTTGATACTAAACGATGCTAGGCCCGATGTTCCCTGCAAGCTGAGGAGAAGGAGGCAAGGACGACGTGCTGGTACTGAGGTGCAAGCTAAAAAAGACGACATGGACCCGTCCTTCCACCCACCGTTATGGGGAACGTAAGATCTATCTACGATAAGGTGGACGAGCTAATCTAGCACCAGAGTAGCATCATGCTAACAGAGCTAACACGGGACACGAACGCCACATTGGAAGGATTTCACCTGCTGTGGGCGGACAGGATACAGGAGAGCAAGACTGAACACACTGGTGAAGAAGGCCAGCTCAGTCCTGGACCCTGTGGAGGTGGTGGCTGACTGGCTGGTGAGGATTATGGCCAAGCTGTCGTCTTTGATGAACATTTCTTTTTTAGATATATATTCCGATTGATTAGATATAATTTGACATAGAGTGGTCTAGACCTGCTCTGTTTGTAAAAGCGTCTTGAGATAACGTTTGTTGTGATTTGGCGCTATACAAATAAAGATTGATTGATGATTGATTGAAGAATGTGTACCACTTGTATTCCTCCAGTCTTAGTGTCAGGGGCAGAGTAACTTCTCCTATGTCAGCTGTGGCTACAGGGGGGGATAGACGAGACAGGGTCAGTGTAGTAATCAAGGTCTTTCCCCCTGCTCCTGTCTTTATCTGTGTGTTGTGACCAACTTACTGTCTCCAGACTGGAGCACAGGTCTTCTTCCCAATTGTTTTGTTTCCTAGTGTCCACATATGGTTATCTAACTGTAGTGTCGTCTTTGGGGGAATAAATACCACGCCTGAGGATTTGTCTGACAGAACTGACTTGGCATTGCACTGCACTCCCCTGCCTGTTATGAGTCTCCTGAGTCCTCTGTGTCCAGTGTCCAGTTTATTTATGAATTCTACCATAGACGTGTTTCAGTAAAAGTTTGTGATGTTTACATTAAAACTTTAAACCCTCAGTTTGTCACGTCTGCTGTCTTCTGATTCCTGTTTGTTCCTCGTCTTTATTTCCTTTAGAAGATCTTTATTTTGATTTCAGATGTAAACTCTGTTAAATATCTTCTGCAGGATGGTTTGTTTCCTACGCCTGGATTAAACATCAATATGTTTAATAGGCTGCATGGTAAAGGCTGTTAATGCCTATGTTTGTTATCATGTAACCAGTGAATGATTCGTGACCCTAAGGTTAACGCAGATTAAAAAGCGTCAGGATTATATTCCCGTGTTGGACATGGATCTGCATGTAAATATTAAGAGCCACTTTAATCAGAGGATGTGCGGTCGGCACGTCTCCGTAATATGTTTACTGAAGAAGCTTCCACCTGTCACTGTTTCACAGATCACACTAGCAGTGCTTCCTGTGGCTGTTTACACGGCTGTGAAAGTAATTGGAGCAAACTAATGTACAGAGATGAAGCACTGCAGGACAAAAAAAAACCCTGTCACCACAATTAAATCAAACTAGCCTTAATTGGCCGGATTAACATGTTAGAAGTCGGTGTGAGTTTGGAAGCATTTAAGGGTTCGGATCGAATTTTCAGGCAGAAAAATTAAGATTTACAATTTTGTGTTCATCAGAAGAGAAAACATAGATCCACGGTTAAATTCAGGAAACATCTGTGTTCACAAACTGTGGAAAACTGCTCTAAATTTTCAGGTTTATCATGTGTGAACACAAACAGACGAATATACACCGTGACCTTTTCTGTTTGTGGTTACATTTCGAAGAAGTCTGAGAGAACGCAGCAGGAAATACATTTGCCGTGAGTGAGCGGGTTGGGGTGAAAACGTTGAAATCATGCGTCCTATGGAAACCCAAAAGAGTCACACATAAGATAAGATAAGATAAGATAAGATACTCCTTTATTCGTCCCACAATGGGGAAATTCATGGAGTTACAGCAGCAAACAAGAAGGTGTACAGTACAAGAATTTCAACAAGAATATATATAGAAAAGAAATGTTCATCAGAAACGACAGATTGGCCATAATCCTCCTGTCAGCCACCACCTCCACAGGGTCCAGGACTGAGCTGGCCTTCTTCACCAGTGTGTTCAGTCTTGCTCTCCTGCATCCTGTCCGCCCACAGCAGGTGAAATCCTTCCAATCTGGCGTTCGTGTCCGGTGGTAGCTCTGTTAGCATGATGCTACTCTGGTGCTGGGTTAGCTCGTCCACCTTATCGTAGACAGATCTTACATTCCCCATAACGGTGGGTGGAAGGACGGGTCCATGTCGTCTTTTTTAGCTTGCACCTCAACACCAGCACTTCATCCTTGCCTCCTTCTCCTCAGCTCGCAGGGAAAATCGGGCCTAGCGTCGTTTAGCATCGACATGCTACAAGCTGCTAACAGCTGATCTCGTATGTAAACAATGTTACCATGGTTACACAGGATCTCCGGACACACACAGGAACAAAAATAGTAAAAACACCCCTGTAAACGTAGCCAGCTTGGCGCCAACAAAGGGTCATTAAAAGTCATGACAGGCTCCAAATACAAAGAGAATTAAACAGATATGAACAAAGAACAACGAAGAGAGAGCTGCTGCAACAAGCAGACACTTGAGCAGCGCTAAGAAACAATAAGAAATAATAACATTTAAAGTGGAGGTTCTTTGAAGATGAATGTTTTTGTTGCTTTCACGCCAACACGTAGATGTTCTCCGACTCTGTGCTTTCGTTGAAATCTCTCTCTGTCGCTTTGAGTCCATCGGGTTTACCGCTCCCATTACATTCAGCATATTTATGCCTGATGATTGTCACGCCGCTGTACATCCAGACATTTGTATCTGTTCAATAAAACATAAAGATACAAGCATTCCCATGAAACATTTCAGTCCTGCTTCATGTTGGTGGAGGAGTTTGTAAATTACAGCTAGCAGCTATTCTCAGAAGTGTTCCTGCTCCGTCTTTAAAGATATACATCCAAACACTCCCAATTCTGTTTGCTTCTTCTGTCATTCTTTATTTCTTACTCTCTTTTTTCTCATTTTAAATTACATGAGGCACTAATGTCCTTGGGCGGCTCTTCATCAGCTGTTTGTTGCGTTCGTGTGTCGAAGGGAACGAGAACGTTTAAGCGGGTCTGTATAGCTGCTCCTGACACGCTCATTAAAATGTTTCACGTCTCACGGCTGAATGTGCTATAAATAATGTTTAAAGTTCTCACATCAAATGTACTGGTGTGTGTGTGTGTGTGTGTGTGTGTATGGTGAAAACGTGGAGATAACACATTCTTTACCGAAGTAACAGAACTTAACCTTTGTTAATAATTTCTAAAGAAACATGTTGAATCTGGATCTCAGGGTCTGGGTTTTAGTCTGAGAAGGGTTCTGGTCTCTGTCTGTAGTCTGAGTAGTATCTACCAATCAGGTGTCAGCAGGAGAAACAGTCTGTATGGAGAGCAACAGCAGGTGTTCTAGAATTCTGAGAACAAATGGAACATTCCGTGAAGAAGGTCAGAGCTTAAAAAAAACCATCAGTGTCTCTAATCCTCTTTCATAGACCTCCATTCAACAAACAAACATTGTAGACGTAGTTTTCTTCTCCTCTTGAGGACAGACCTGACAAAGCTTTTTACTTTCAGCTACAACTAACCTGTAATTACAGATTCTGATTCAGAAACATGTTGAATCTGGATCTCAGGGGTCTGGATTTTAGTCTGAGAAGGGTTCTGGTCTCTGTCTGTAGTCTGAGTAGTATCCACCAATCAGGTGTCAGCAGGAGAAACAGTCTGTATGGAGAGCAACAGCAGGTGTTCTAGAATTCCGACATCAAAGACAGAATTCCAGAATTCTGTCTGTGATGTCAGAATTCTGAGAACAAATGGAACATTCCGTGAAGAAGGTCAGAGCTAAAAAAACATCAGTGTCTCTAATCCTCTTTCATAGACCTCCATTCAACAAACAAACATTGTAGACGTAGTTTTCTTCTCCTCTTGAGGACAGACCTGACAAAGCTTGACTTTTGACTTTTGACTAATCTGCATCATGATGTTGTTATTTCAGCAAACTTAAGACCCGTTACTTACAAGAACGTCACAAGAACATCAGTTCCTGTTTCAGGTTCATACCGCTGAAGGAAGCCAGAGTGAAGCCTCTGTGGAACTGTTTACAGTGAAACTGAGACTCACCATAAACAGGTGATCTTAGGGGGATGTAATGAATCAAGGAATGACGACGTTTGTTGCAGACATGTCTGGAGAGGAGAATTTATTTTGATATTTTTATCCGAACACGTCAGCTTCTCATGAACGCTGATTGGACTGTGATCAAAGCTTCACCAAGCGGCAAGCTCCGGTCTAAAAATATGAGTCAAATGTGGAAGTGTTAAAAACTGCAGTTCATCGAGGATCCCCTTGAGGCTGGCTCTGGAAGTAACAGAAACCACATACACAATAATTCAAAAAAGGTGATCTTTACAGCAGAAATAAACATGTTTACAGCCTGGTTCAAAAGACGAGTGTAGTCTGGATAGATCATTTCTCGATCAGCACACAACGAAGGAGGGTAATTTTTTCCAAATATGGCAATTTTAAAGATATTGAGATTACGAGTCTTCCAATGAGAGGCACAGCTGACTTGATTGATAGGCGGGAACACTGTAGCTGTTGGCTTCGAGGCTCAAAGCCCGCCTCTTTACGTCACAATCGCTCGACAGCAGCAATATGGTTGCTGCCGCCGAATGGCCTCAAAACAGCTCTTCAGAAACAGATGGGTGACGTCACTGATACTACGTCCATATTTTATACAGTATGAGCATCACGAGACAATGAGCGATGACTTCAGTTAAAATCATAATAACTTCAAATCAAAGAACAGAGGTAAATAAAGAACCTTACTTTGCTCCCGTGTGTGAATCAGCGTGACGGTGAACGTCTCTCTGAATCTGCTGCTCGCTGTCGGCCATGTTGGCTGCATTGTTTGTACCATAGACTGTATAAATAGTTGACATAGTATCCGGGACGTCACCCATCTGTTCCTGAACGCTGTTTGGAAGCCAATCGGCGGCGACAGCAGTATTGGAAATGTGGAACTCAACCAGTCAAA
The DNA here is from genome assembly GCF_009762535.1 of Notolabrus celidotus. NCBI lineage: Eukaryota > Metazoa > Chordata > Actinopteri > Labriformes > Labridae > Notolabrus > Notolabrus celidotus. The sequence goes on from NC_048275.1 coordinate 6,371,269, forward strand.
GTGTGACGTAAAGAGGCGGGGTTTGAGCCTCTTAGCCAACAGCTATGTGTTCCTGCATGTCAGTCATGTCCTTATTAGGGCAAAAACTCGTAAGCTTAATATCTTCTGAACCGTTGCGTTAGAAAAAAATTCAACCCCGTACAGTGTGTGCTAATAGATAAATTAGCTACGTAGAGCCAAGCCGTTTTTTGCACCAGACTGGAAACATGTTTATTAATGCTGCAAAGATCGTCTTTTTTGAATGGGTGTGTATGTGGTTGCCTGTGTTTCTGCAGCCAGCCTCAAGTGGACTCTTGATGAATTGCAGTTTATAACACTTTAGCATGGGCTTCATATTTTGAGACCGGAGGCTGCCGCTTGGTTTGTACCTCAGACTGCTTGTTTAAAATTTGTCTTGATATTTGTATTACACACTGAGGACACAGCACAGTTATAAATATAATTTAATCCTCCACTGTGGGATCAGTTCGACCCAGACTGTGACCCCTTCACTGCTGGATCAGCCTCATAAACCCAGTCAGGTGTCAGCGGAGGGTCAGCGCTGTAATCTTTTTATGTAAAATACTTCACATTAATAACGTTTATTCCCGGTCACTGAGGTCAGTCTGAGGAGCAGGAGAGTTAATGTGCGAGTGTGAAGACATGTAAAACACTGATGATGAAATGTTCCTGTAATATCGATCCTTTAATATTCAGAGCCTCTGTGTCCTGCAGCGCTGCTTCAACGTGAGGGAGAGTCCTCCATGAACAAAGTCCTGAGAGAAGATCGTCTCTCTCTTCTTCTGATGTCAACTTCTTCGGGCCAATTCACCTCCGTTCATGTCACCTCCATTCTCCCAAACTTTGTAACTTTCATCTGAACTTTTCAAAAGCTCCTTTAAGGCCTTAATAATCTCACAGGCGGGCTCCCTCGGTCCTGCAGGGTAAGGATCTTAATGTTTGTGATAATCTGACTCTGAGCCAAACATCGGGACTCTGATCTGATCCTCTGGCCCACTGAGCAGGTCTGTCAGGAGGAGAGTCTCTCTGTGGGTTCAGGCTGATCTACAGACCCACAGAGAGACACTTCACATCCCCTCCTCATCCCCTCCTCCTCCACAGGACAGACACTGCTCTCAGTCTCATTAGGGCCAAACCTGCTGCTCAGTGATAGCGCCCCCCGATGGCAGAAACCTCCCCATCACTCAGAGGACCTCTCATTACTTCCCCCCCCCCTCCTCTCACCCTCTCCTGAAGTCATACAGCTCCATCCCTCACAGCTATCGATTCTGTCTCCGCCTGCTGAGGTACCTGCCTGTGTTTCAGGCTAAGTGGGAGGGATGGCAGCGCTGCCGTGATATTTCAGCTTCCAGTGACAGCAGCGTCCCCCTGAGACGTTACAAGGTGAACCTGTGTCTGAGCCGACCGAGGAAGTTTCCCTCCGTCGATCTAAATGAAGTTTCTCTCCCCCGAGGAAACACTGACAATCTGTTTTTCCTGCTCGGACATCGGAGGAACAATCAATCCTCTGTTTCCTCCTCGTTTTATTGAACCTTTAAAAAGAAGAGATCCTGTTCCTCCTCCTTTTATTGCACCTTTAAAAAGAGGAGATCCCGTTCCTCCTCCTTTTATTGCACCTTTAAAAAGAGGAGATCCCGTTCCTCCTCCTTTTATTGCACCTTTAAAAAGAAGAGATCCTGTTCCTCCTTCTTTTATTGCACCTTTAAAAAGAGGAGATCCTGTTCCTCCTCCTTTTATTGCACCTTTAAAAAGAGGAGATCCCGTTCCTCCCCCTTTTATCTTTTATTGCACCTTTAAAAAGAAGAGATCCCGCTCCTCCTCCTTTTATTGCACCTTTAAAAAGAGGAGATCCTGTTCCTCCTTCTTTTATTGCACCTTTAAAAAGAGGAGATCCCGTTCCTCCCCCTTTTATCTTTTATTGCACCTTTAAAAAGAAGAGATCCCGCTCCTCCTCCTTTTATTGCACCTTTAAAAAGAAGAGATCCCGTTCCTCCTCTTTTTATTGCATCTTTAAAAAGAGGAGATCCCATTCCTCCTTCTTTTTTTCACCTTTAAAAGAGGAGATCCCGCTCCTCCTCCTTTTATTGCATCTTTAAAAAGAGGAGATCCCGTTCCTCCTCCTTTTATTGTACCTTTAAAAAGAGGAGGTCCTGTTCCTCCTCCTTTTATTGCATCTTTAAAAAGAGGAGATCCTGTTCCTGCTCCTGTTATTGCACCTTTAAAAAGAGGAGATCCTGTTCCTCCTCATAGAAACAGACCTCTCCATAAAGTCTGTGATAACTGTTGTTTAAGGTCTGACAGAGACGTCTCTCAGAGGATCGTGGATTCTGGAAATCTTCTTAAAGATGTTTGACGGCGTGTCAAACACACTTCCTCTCCGCTTTGATCTCTTTACTCTTTTTGGGTGGAGGAGCAGTCTGAGCTTTTAAAGCTGAGAAACACTTTGGAGCGGTCTGACATGAGCACTTGTTAAACTTCTAACTGGGATTAAACTCACAGTTCAGGAGTTATTATCTGGAGGTATTTCTCTGTCTCTATCAGATTCTGAATATTTCTGCAGACTCTGAACGATGCGTCAGGTTTTTATCACCAACATGATAATTCATGTTTGAGCTTCAAGTTTTAACCTCATGAACATTTTATCTGTCAGTTCTCTGAATCTCTAATTTCATGATTTTAGTGTTAACTGGTCTAGTTTCTGTTTGTAGTCTGAGAAGTATCGACCAATCAGGTGTCAGCAGGAAAAACAGTCTGTATGGGAAGCAACAGCAGGAGGAACTACTTGGTCTTGTGACTCCAGCTGTCTGGTGGACATTGTCTCTATGTAGGTGGTTTTGAATGGACTACCTGTGTAAGGTGGAGAGAGGTTGTAACACCTGTACCTGTGTAACATGGAGAGAGGTTGTGATACCTGTACCTGTGTAACATGGAGAGAGGTTATGATACATGTACCTGTGTAAGGTGGAGAGAGGTTATGATACATGTACCTGTGTAAGGTGGAGAGAGGTTGTAACACCTGTACCTGTGTAAGGTGGAGAGAGGTTGTAATACATGTGCCTGTGTAAGGTGGAGAGAGGTTGTGATACATGTACCTGTGTAAGGTGGAGAGAGGTTGTGATACATGTACCTGTGTAAGGTGGAGAGAGGTTGTAATACATGTGCCTGTGTAAGGTGGAGAGAAGTTGTGATACCTGTACCTGTGTAAGGTGGAGAGAGGTTGTGATACCTGTACCTGTGTAAGGTGGAGAGACATTGTGATACATGTACCTGTGTAAGGTGGAAAGAGATTGTAACACCTGTACCTGTGTAAGGTGGAGAGAGATTGTGATACATGTACCTGTGTAAGGTGGAGAGAGGTTGTGATACCTGTACCTGTATAAGGTGGAGAGAGATTGTGATACATGTACCTGTGTAAGGTGGAGAGAGGTTGTGATACATGTACCCATGTAAGGTGGAGAGAGGCAGATTGTAGTACCATCCATCCTTCCATCCATTATCTTGACTGCTTATCCCGTTAGGGGTCACGTGGGGCTGGAGCCTATTCCAGCTGGCTTTGGGAGGAAGGCCAAATACCAGTGCTTTAAAATATCAGAGCAACAGAGACAAAGAGCGTTGCAGCACGGAGCTTGTCTTTACATCAGGAAACATCTCAGCCTGAACCATCAGAGCGTCTCTATGTGGCTGTTTCCTGAACCGCCACGCGGGGCTCAGTGTGGCGCTCAGATTCAATTATAAGATGGGTGTGTTTGTGTGTGTGTGTGTGTGTGTGTGTGTGTGTGTGTGTGTGTGTGTGTGTGTGTGTGTGTGTGCCAGCCTCCATCTGTCTGTGAACACATGCAGCTGATGGATGTGGAGACTCCTGGCCTGCAGAGCACTTTGCAGCCCGTCTGTGATGTGAGAGGGAAAACCCCCCGAGCCCTCAGCGGTGAGTTCAGCCCTGAGCCGGTCTGCAGGCACGCCTTTCAGGATCCCCTCGACGTCCCTCCTGCTCTGAAAACACGCGGCCAAATCACACAAAGACGAGGAAACTGCATCCCCATTCCCCCTGCCGTGTCCTCCGTGAGGCCGCCTCCCAATTAGCCACGCCGGCGCTGCAGAGGCGAGATAACAATAGAAGCACATGTATCCCCTGAAGAGCTCACTAGAGGACCTTTATTACCGTATTGATATCTCTGACATGTCAGCGCGCCGGCTCTCATCAGCAGAGCGGCTGTAAATCAGCGCAGGAAGGAAACGCAGCGTTTAACGGTACATGCTTTAATTACTGAGCTGCTGTAAGAATAAATATAAAAACATGATGATCATTCAAACACTGAAAACAAGAGCACAACATGTCTGACAACAAACCGGAGTTTACATCAAATAAACAGATTAAATAACTTCGCTTACAGACTCTTAGTCATCCGTCAGTGTTTCCTTCGTGCACGAGACTCAACATGTGTGAAACATTTTAAAACACACATAAACATAATATTGCATTTTTCCACACAGAAATAATAAAGTGTTCAAGTTAGATCACATTCTGCAGCACCACAACCACACACTGCAGAAGCTCAGTACGGGACATTAAAGTGGTTAAATGAAGCGTTTTATTTTATGTGACTTTAACCAGAGAGACGATCTGATGGTCCTCAAATCCAAACAGGCGGAGACGCATCAGGGATTATTTTAGCCTCAGGTTTCAGACTTCTTATTACGGTGTAATCCTGTAAAGAGACGACTTTTAATGCTTATTTTATCATTTTACTGCAACTAATTAACCATCGTCCAACGTAGAGACAGGGGTGTTATTGTGTAGGGGTGAGCCCGACTAAGGATTTGCTTAGTTGAATCTGATTCATCAGATTTTGCCCATAGTCGACGAATAGTGGAATGTTTGTTGTTTTTCCTTATTGACTCAAAGTCTGCATGATGGTGACCGCATGACAATATTACACATAACCCTTTACAATTAAGAGACTCGTAGCTTAAAGTAAAAGGGACAGCAGAATATTATAAGTATAAAACTTAGATTTTTTAAATCTGTATTGGAAAAACAGCGAGGTGATGAAGGAGAGAAAACTCAAATAAGGCCACCATCAGTTAAACATGGAACAACGCGCCGTTATAGAATAAGGAATCAGGAGATCTTTTAAGTGTTCGCACAGCAGAGAGCAGCACTGCAGAGGGTAGTCTGTCCAACTTAAGGCTAAACATTTGTATAATGTTCAAAATCAAACCTGAACCAGCTAAAGGGTTTTTAAATCTCTTAACAGAACCTTTTAAAACAGTCTTTCATCTCGTCTTTGTCCGCTTGAGTCTTTTCAAACTGTACGCGAGGAAAACCATCGTGTGTACGGGCAGAAGTGCACTCCTGTCTTTGTTGACTGTAAATCCTGTCTTTGAGAATATCCTCTCTGATGGTGTGGAGGTGGATGGGATGCTGTGGATTGTGTTTGAGGCTTCAGACAGCTTTGGGTATCCCTCCTGGTTCTTTTGGCCCCGTACAGTTTTTTGTGTGGTCCGGTAATCCTTGATCTCACAGTCCTCTTCATGAAGCTGCTCCTCATCTTCATCACTATTTTTTAGGATCAACTGAAGTTTTATTTCCTGACATTTTGAGCTGCCATGAACGTAGAAATATTTAAAGGCCAGCTGAGGTATGTCTGCTCCACAGCTCCTGCTAAATGGGAGAGTCCACCTTTAATTACCAGGGGAGATTTAATTACCACTTTAAGGAGATTTAACACTTCAAGAGCTGTTCTCAGAATTACATTAAATAAGTCTATATTTATATAAAAATAGGATATATGAGACACTATTTTTACGGGAAACAGGAAAATAATGTAAAATTAGACATTGAGCACCCCCATGGTTTGAATGGAATGATCCACGTTTCATATGCAGATATTCAACTATGAGATTGGCAGTCGACTAAGGCTCGTTAGAACCAATCGTCCAATATTCGACTATTTGGGGTCACCCCTATTATCGTGTTACGGTATTTTACCCAGAACAAGCTATCGGCTGATTCCCTGCACAGAGCACGCCGGATACATGGCGGCGCTTTTTAACGTCTTCTCTCCCTCGTTAGGTCGTCATGCGTTCAGGGAAGCCTGTGGTGAAGTTTTAGTAAATAAACCTGATGAAGTGCTGCTTTGGTTAAACAGACTCCTCAGTCTAAGACGTGTGAGCGGCACGAGTCTCTGAACGTTAAACTGAGCTGAACTCTCTTATGGAAGTCTGGCAGGGCGGGGTTAACAGATAAAAGAGCTTTTACAGTATTTTAAATGATTCTTCCTTCTCTGTTTATGGAAAACACAATTATTTCACTAAAGGAAAAATATTTTAAATTGTGTGAATTTTAAGATTTGAAAGAAAAATGAATTAATTTACAGATTTGACTGTGAAAAATTTGGATTGGGGTGCTGGTGGCCTAGCGGTCTAAGTGTCCCACGTACTGAGGCTATAGTCCTTGTCGCAGAGGTCACCAGTTTGACTCCTGGCTGGTCAACCATTTACTACATGTCTTCACCCTCTCTCTACTCCCCACATTTCCTGTCTTTCTTCAGCTGTCCTATCCATTAAGGCAAAATTTCCCCACAAAAATATAACTTAAAAAAACAAAACATTTTTTGTTAAATTAGAAACTTAACTTACATTTCACGAAACCACAAAATAAAAAACTGTTCATGCACAAAGTTATGTCCTGACATGTAAAGTATTTAACACAAAGATTTTAAATTCTGTAAGTGGTTTACTTTTGTGAAATGTTTTGGGATTAAATGAAAAGTTAAATTTCTCTCATTTTTACAGTCTGTGAAAAGTTTCTGTGTTTTTGGGTTCAGTAAATGTTAGTTTAGTTTTCCTTCATGGCCACCGTATCTTAAACCAAACTGAAGGATTCAAATATTAAACTTTTATCCTTAAAAACAAAAAAACTAAAGATTAAAATAAAAAAAGAAAGTTTCTGATTTGTCCTTTTCATCGACTTACCGAATGTTTCCATGATTGAAGTAACATTTTCAAACATAGTATTTTGATATTTATGAGCATGTTGAATCAATGAAAACATTAACAACAGTGTGTGACGTCATGTTTGATGCATCACGCTCTTAAAGGCACTCTGTGTGCTGAAACACGGGCTGGTGAGATCTCTGAAGTTTGCATTAAAGTGTCTCAAAGTTAAAGTTTGTATAAAGTTTCTTCCTCTTGTGGATGCAGTAAAAGCTAGTCCTCTGAGGCTTTGAGTGGACCCTCAGAGACTCGTCCTGCAGCTCTGCGAGCCAGCCTCTAAATGGATCTGAGGTCAGCTGCACTGCAGAGACGAGGTCACACTCAGAGAGAGGCTCAGGGAACCTTTGAGCGTCCGTTTCAAATGCCCCAGCTGTCACTGAAGTACTGATCCTCCTCCTCCTCCTCCTCCTCCTCCTCCTCTTCATCCTCTTCCTGTTCTTCTTCCTCAGTCTCGTTCTTCATGAGGTCATCTTCCTCTTCCTCCTCTCGGAGCTGAGCGAGCATGGTCTGCAGAGCTGCCTTCACGTCCTGGACCTCCTTCTCTAAAGACTGTGCAGAGTGAGTTAAGGAAGGATGTGACGCTGCAGACTCAAACACATGAACACAGAAATCAGACAGATTCAGAGCTGACACCTGTGGACGCTGATGGAAACAGCTTCATCCTGATGGAGTCATCCATCCTTCAATTAGGCACCGCATGGATTACAGCGACAGATCATCACGTCATACTCAATTTAACCCGATGATTCTCTATTCATGAGCTGATCCGGTCTGAGGAGCCGAGCGGGACCAAAGACCGCCCTGCTGAATTATTCATGAAGCTGGGATGAGACGGGACGGAGGCTGGCGGCGGGGAAAGGGATTGTTTAACCTGCTCAGAAACTCAGATTAACGGCCTGAGCGTCCGGATTAAATGAGAAATCAGAGGGCCGGTCTGGCGGCAGATGGGACCTGATGGCTCGTTTTACAGTCTGAATGGACACAGATTGTCCTCATTCATAATTAACCGGCTGTTTAAGAGCTTCCATGAATACTGCAGAGGGTCCGACTCTGATCGCAGCGCGGTCCAAATGAAACAATGAGCTTCAGAAACCTGATGAGAACTATAGATTCAGACATCAGGAGGGACATCTGAAACAACAATCTGGGAAGAGGCTGTTGCAGGACCTCAAGCAGTCCTGGTGTTTGGCCTGAACCAGCTGAGTCTGGATCATAATGTGAGCACTCATGAGAGAAAGAGTCACTGCTGGACTATCTGAGCGATGATAAAACACGTAAGATGTTAGCTACCATGGTACTGTGGATAGAAACCACAAGGTATGATCCTAGAACCAGTCCTCTCTGAAGGACTGACCCGCAGTGATCCTGTCTCCTCTGATCCCTGGTTGCAGAGTCTTTATAAAACTGCAGAGTCTGAGTGTGCAGGTTTGGAGGAATTCAAGTTTTCATTGGTCGCATCTTTCAAGGGCTCTATGAAGGACAGCTGACTGGGCAAGACTCTGTTCATGGTTCAAACCTGAAACTGATCCTCCTCATCCAAAGACGATGAAGAGTTCATATCTTTAAAGTGACATGAGCGTTGAGTCAGGTCTGCTCTTTGACTTCCAACTCCAGCTCCTTTCTGACTTCTCTAGCTGCTAATCAGACAATAAACAACTTCAGACAACGAACACAAAAAAAGAGTCCTTTAAGAAAAATCGCCTGAGATGGACCTGATCCAGATCAATCAGGATCAAGACCTACAGTGATAAAGAAATGTGAATATTATCTAGTTTAAGTGAGGCTGCGTTTAGGGTCTTTTATTTCCAGACCTCTATGTGTCGACCTTGTATTTTTTTAACCTTCTTCCTCTTGTGTTTTCTTCTTCTTGTGGATGCAGTAAAAGTTAGTCCTCTGAGTCCTCTTCAGGATTCATTTTGATCTTTAATCTGATCAGACTTCTGCAGAACTGAGTCCTGTAGTCTGAAAAACACTGAACACAGAAGAACATTATTCTGTGGATCTGTTCTGTGCTGCGGCCTCCTTCTGTCGAGAGAAGGGACTCAATTAAGACCCTCGGAGACAAGATGTTTTGATGTAGCTTCGCTATGGCAACAGCAGCATCCTCCTCATCCTTCTCTCTGATAGATTTCTGAGAGGCAACAATATTTCTGTCTCCTCGGCGTCCTCGAGTGTCCGCGGCTCTTTTTCACCAAGGATAGACTTCACAAAGGCCGGATAATGAGCCAGGAACCAGGAGCAGATCAGAGAGACTGCCAGGCTGCTCTGCTCTCATGCTCACAGCCAGGGGACGGACTAACCTGACCTGGAGATGAGGAGACAAAGTGACCGTGACGAGGAGACGAATTGACTCGACGAGGAGACGAACTGACCGTGGCAAGGAGACGAGGGGACGAAGTGACTTGACGAAGGGACGAGGAGACGAAGTGACCCCGACGAGGAGACAAGGGGACGACGAGACAAGGGGACGAGGAGACAAGGGAACGAGGAGACAAAGGAATAAGGGGACGAGGGAACGGACTGAGGAGACGAGGGGACGGACTGACCCCGACTAGGGGAAGAGGGTACTAATTGAACCCGACGAGGGGACTAACTGATCCCGACAAGGAAAGGAGGGGACGAGGAGAGGAACTGACTCAACAAGGGGACGAGGAGACGAGGGTACTGACTGACTTGGCGGAGGGGCGAGGGGATGAGGGGACGAGGAGACAAGGGAACGAGGAGACAAAGGAATAAGGGGAGGATGGAACGGACTGAGGAGACGAGGGGACGGACTGACCCCGACTAGGGGACGAGGGTACTAATTGAACCCGACGAGGGGACTAACTGATCCCGACAAGGAAACGAGGGGACGAGGAGAGGAACTGACTCGACAAGGGGACGAGGAGACAAGGGTACTGACTGACTTGGCGGAGGGGTGAGGGGACGAGGGGCCTAACTGACCCCGACGAGGGGACGAACTTACGAGGGGACAAGGTGACGAGGAGACTAACTAACCTGTCGAAGGGACAAGGAGACCAGGGGACGAGGAGACGAGGGGACAAGGAGACAAGGGGTTGTTGGGGACTAACTGCCCCCAACAAGGGGACTAACTGACCTGACGAGGGGACAATGAGACGAGGGGACAAGGAGATGAGGGGGCGAAGAGACGAGGGGACTAACTGACCAGACGAGGGAACAAGGAGATGAAGGGACAATGAGACAAGGGGACGAGGGGACTAACTGACCCGACAAGGGAACAATGAGACAAGGGGACGAGGAGACAAGGGGACGAGGAGACGAGGGGGCAAGGAGACGAGGGGACGAGGCGTGCTGATCAGATGAGCAAACAGTCTGGCTGCTCCTCAGAGTGAAGGACGCCATGTTTAATTCACAGATACTGAAACTAAATCAACATCTCCATCAGAGACGCTGCAGAGAGGAGATAAATGAATCTCACACTAAATAAATAAATCTGAATCCAGCAGGTGAGGTGACAAACGTTCCTCTCTGAGCTGAAGGATTTTCTTTCCATCGCCCACAGTGAGAAAAACACACTCATCTATTTCCAATCAGCTTTCTAATTAGTGCAGAAAATGATGTATTGTGACCTGTAATCAGACTCTTTCATTTGAGTCATTATCATGGATATTGTAATTTCCTCCAAGTGGGCAGACGGAGGAGGAGGAGGAGGAGGAAGGGAGGGAGGGAGGGAGGAAGGGAGGGAGGGTCAGCGTCTGTGTGGACATTAAGATATGACAGGAGCAGAATCATTACAGCCACATTCCTCTATCTGCCCTCCTCCGACTTTAATCTCTCTCTGAGCGGCAGCCGGCTGAAGCCGCCTCTAATAACCCCGACTTTTACCATTTCATTTCCAGCAGGCTCGTCCTGCCTGTCAGGAGAAACCTCTGATCCCGGTTTATCTCCAGCTCTCTGCCTGAATGGAACCATAATGTCACATCAGACAGGGTGAGCTTTATTCCTCCAAGGTAAAGAGAGCAAACACACATCCCACAGATCCCACAGGTGTTCTTTACAGAATCTAGGTCCTTCAGATGGATGAACAGAGACAGAGGTAGATCAGGTCTATGATGTATGCTCGTTCAGGGAGCAGTGAAAGGATATGGGTGAGGGCCTGATCCTGGTTCAGTATGGCCGTCTGCAATTCATCTTCCAAGGTCACGAGTCTGTCACTGATCAGCTCGCAGCGCTCCGTCAGGTCTGCAGCCTCGGCGTCGGCACAGACGTCCTGAAAGAGAGAGAAAAGAGAGAGGACAAATGAAGGAAAGAGAGTGGAGAAGTGGAGCAGCAATGCTTCAAATCTGTGAGCCTGTTATTAAAAATAAACACAAGAGGAGCATGAGGAGGGTTTCAGACTGAATGTAAAGTCCCTAAAGGTTGAGTCATCACACAAAACAAAGCTGCAACCTCTGGGGATGAAAGATGGAGCTAATTCAAAACCTGCAGTTCCTCCAGTGTCCACTAGAGTGTGTCTGTCTGTGCTGTTTATTGGATCAACATTTATCCTTCTGCGCCTATATTAGCCTCAAACAGTAATTTGAAACTGAAATCTGTTAGTGTTGAGTCTCAGTTTCACTGTAAACAGTTCCACAGAGGCTTCACTCTGGCTTCCTTCAGCGGTATGAACCTGAAACAGGAACTGATGTTCTTGTGATGTTCTTGTAATTAACAGGTCTTCAGTTTGCTGAAATAACAACATCATGATGCAGATTAGTCAAAAGTAAAAAGTCAAGCTTTGTCAGGTCTGTCCTCAAGAGGAGAAGAAAACTACGTCTACAATGTTTGTTTGTTTAATGGAGGTCTATGAAAGAGGATTAGAGACACTGATGTTTTTTTTTTTTAGCTCTGACCTTCTTCACGGGATGTTCCATTTGTTCTCAGAATTCTGACATCAAAGACAGAATTCTAGAATTCTGTCTGTGATGTCAGAATTCTAGAACACCTGCTGTTGCTCTCCATACAGACTGTTTTTCCTACTGACACCTGATTGGTGGATACTACTCAGACTACAGACAGAGACTAGAAACCCCAGGTACCTCTTCTTTTTGACCAACGCGAGCTGGACTGTATTTCCGGACTGTTGCTCGCGCTGGTTCGGAGCTGGATGAACTCGCGAATCAGCGCGGCACCCGTTTGTTTTTCCGCCCGCTCGAACCCGTGGAAGAGGCACGCCATGACGTCAGATTTCCCTCACAACAACAACAATGGTGGACAACGGCAGCTTGTCTCCTCGGCCGACCACGGCTTCGCCTTGGAATCCATTAGTCTCTTTTAATTTTTCGCTGCAGGACAATGGCGGAAACACGTTCGGTTTGTGTTTTTGATCACGGCAACCCTTGCCCGTGGAGTAAGCGGTTCCCTGTTCTAGACCAGCAAAGAGCTGGAGCCGCTCTGGAACTGGTTTTCCTGACCCTAGAACTTCCTCTGTCGAAAAAGGGGTATCTGAGTGTGGAGTTGGTGTTAAAACCTCCAACAGCAAGCTTGCACCAATGCTGACTCCCAGTTTATTTTTGCCCCACCATCGATACGCACAGCTCTACTTATGCTCTTTGTTTATTTTGTCCTTGGAGCCGCTCTGGAACCGGTTTTCCTGTCCGGGAGCCGGTTCACTCACAGTCAAAACACGAAAAACCAGTTCTCAATTGAGCACCGGCTCCAAACCGGCCCTGAAACTGCCTCTGTCGAAACAGGTTAAGGGTAAAGTCCAGACCTCCAAGTTGATTCTGTAAGAACAGCCTGCCTTCAGAGTAATGAGGTCATTATGGTTTAGACTTGTATTCTATATTCAGATTTGTATATTAAATACAGGGTCAGTATGTGCTTTATCTAACAGCACACTGCAGATTGGTTCGGTCACCACGGAGCAGCAGGTGAATCTTATTTCAGTCATTTCGAGGTCGACTTGAGCTGCGATGATTAATGAATGAGCATGAGGAGAGCACAAGTGCCAAAACTTTCCTCCAACACTTCTCCTCAGGAGTGTTTTTCTTTCTCTTTTAAAAATGTAATAACTCGCACCATGAGTCAGAGCTTAACAACGAGCGCTTCAGTTTCAGTTCCCCAGGACTCATTAAAGCGTGTTCACATTAAATCTCTGACACCGCTTCAATGGGTGAAAGTTTCCAGGAGAGGAACCAGTGAAAGGGAGGGCGTGTGTGTGTGCGAGGACGGTGTTAGGACAGTGTGTGAGCGAGGCTGTGTGTGTGTGTGTGTGTGTGTGTGAGTGTGTGTGTGTGTGTGTGTGTGTGTGTGTGTGCGAGGGCGTGTGATGTTGGGTTGATGAAGGAGCAGGGTCTAGTGGGGCAGAGGCCATAATTAGAACAGGCCCCCTTTGCAGACATCGTGTCCTAGTTTCTTCACACTTATCAAGCAAGGAGAACAAAAACCACACACTCCAAAGAAACACACACATGCACACACTCCAAAAAACACACACACACACTCACACACACACACACACACACACCATGTTCTTATCAAAACAACACAGAGCCTAATCTGAGTCATGGCTGCAGGTAGAAAATATCGACTCCCTGCAGCTCCGAGGTGTCAGAACAATCAGTGCAGAGTACTGTCGCCTGTCTCTGTCCTTAATAACACTCCTCCTCCTCCTCCTCCTCCTCCTCCTCCTCCTCCTCCTCTGGATGATGTAACAGAAAGAAATGTACAACAACAAAAAGGCCTGAGGCGCCATGAAGCGTTCAACTTCTCCCTAATGCAATTAATGAATTAAGAAAGACTGGAAGGCCGTTTAAAGATTTAAACATTGTGTTTCGGCCCCCCGCTGCAGACTTTAAGATCCTCTGAGCTGTTGGTTTGTTTGTGTGTTTGTTTGAGGAGCTTCTTGAGCAGATAAGAGCTGCATGTTTGTGTAGCTGATTGATTCTGTGCTTTACAGCCTCCGGTCTAAAAGTCAATACACCCACAGGACAGAAAGCAGCGCTCACTGTTTAAAATAATTACCGACACTTTTACACAAAACCTTTTTTTAAAAATGTCACATCCATTCAGAAGAAGAACAACAAACACACATCTCTGCCACCTCTGCCTTTTCAAACACCACCAACATGAAATCCATCAACACGTCAGTTTGTCTAACAGGATCTCAGACGTGTTTCAACATGTTGAGTCCTCGTGCCGATCGGAGCAGAAAACAGAGCAGGAGGCACATGAGGAGGTGTGTGTGTGACGGTCAACTCAACGATTAAACGTCACCCTCACTTCTCTACTCCAGAGTTACAAGAGATATTAATATTTGTATCACTGCAGGTCTGTAGTGTCGGTCACATGTTGTGTCCTTCGCTGTAGTTCAGCCTCCCTCCACTGGCTGGAGCTGTAGCTGGTTAATGTCTGCTGGCATAACGCTCTGCAGCTCTACTACCTGGATGTAAAGGAGCACAGGTGATGATGTCATCTGGTAGCAGGGTGTGGTTTGTCAGTATGTTGATCTAGTAAATGGAGATGAAGTTGTATGTAGGCTGTGTCTGGTTAAACCAAGCAGCAACCTCCGGTCTTAAAATATGAGTCCAATGCGGAAGTGCTAAAAACTGCAGTTCATTGAGGATCCACTTGAGGCTGGCTCCTGGAAATACCGGAAACCACATACACACCAATTCAAAGAAGCCGATCTTTACAGCAGAAATAAACATGTTTACAGCCTGATACAAAAGACGAGTGTAGTCTGGATAGCTCATTTCTCGATCGGCACACACTGTACGGGGGGGGTGAATTTTTTTCTAACGCGGCATTTTTGAAGATATTGAGATTACAAGTCTTCCAATGAGAGGCACAGCTGACTTGATTGACAGGCAGGAACTCTGTAGCTGTTGGCTAGGAGGCTCAAAGCCCGCCTCTTTACGTCACAATCGCTCTACAGCAGCAATATGGCTGCCGCCGCCGATTGGCCTCAAAACAGCGCTTCAGATAGAGATGGGTGACATCACGGATACTACGTCCATATTTTATACAGTCTATGGACATAACGCTCTGCAGCTCTACTACCTGGATGTAAAGGAGCACAGGTGATGATGTCATCTGGTAGAACGGTGTGGTTTGTCACTATGTTGATCTAGTAAATGGAGATAAAGTTGTATGTAGGCTGTGTCTGGTTAAACTGACATATAACCACTCCACCAGAGCAATGAGGACCTGAAGGAGGACTTAATGCTGCTGGCGCTAGCTCTGATAGTGGTAGCCAAAGTCAGCCTACCAGAGACTCTGTGATGTCGTGTTTGATAAGGGATCTCTAACCACCGGACCGTGGACTGGTACTTGTCCAAGGTATTTTATTTTGAAAACTGGGGGTTTAGAAATAGTCCCACAGTTCTACAGCTGAGAAATAAAACATTGCTAACTCCGTGCTGCATTATCAATCAATCAATCAATCAATCAATCAATCAATCAATCAATCAATCAATCAATCAATCAGTCAATCAATCAATCAATCAATCTTTATTTGTATAGCGCCAAATCACAACAAACGTTATCTCAAGACGCTTTTACAAACATAGGAGGTCTAGACCACTCTATGTCAAATTATGAATAGAGATCCAAACCCAAGACAGGGTAAGACTCAGTCTTACCCCACCTTAATCCACCATGAGCATTGCACCTCGCAGTATTTAGCTAGTTACAGCGGTGAGGACAAACTTCCTTTAACAGTCAGAAACCTCCAGCAGGACCAGACTCATGTTAGACAGCCATCATGCCTCGACTGAGTTGGGTCTTGAAAGAGGGATAGAGGGGAGTAAGAGAAAGGTGATAGTGATTACAGAGAAACCAGAAACAGGAGCAACAGAATTTTATGGTTTTTAAATAAACGTTTTGTTGAAACAGGAAGTGAGCGCTCTGCGTGTCAGCGAGGAACAATAGAACCCAGAAACACTCGGCAGATCGAGAGTCTTTACTCCACACGCTTTGAAGAGAGCATAATTTCACCACTAACACAAGTGTGAAGTGGAATTCAAATGCAAATTAAATCTATGAGAGCTGTTGCTTTACACTTCTGTCCCAAAATGCACCTCTCTCCTCCACCGCCATCAGGGCCTGATGAAACACCTGGAGGTATTTCTGTGATGTTTAATTGGCAGTGACTCTCTGATGGACTTCCAAGAGCAAATTAACTGCACGTAATTATGTTTATGTGCTAAGAGATAAAGTTCATTTAAATTAAAGTAACAAACAAAACATAATTATCGAACAGAGGCGAAGATAAAAACATAAACTGAGACATGTTGATTAAAAAGCAACGAACAAGAAGGAAAGCAAAGGAGGAGAGTCTGTGCACTTTAAAGAAGCGTTACAGAAAAGGTGTGCCTATATAAGGTACGATCTATAGCTCTGTCTGTCTGTTATTTAGTCCCACTCCTTTCTCTGAGGCGTTCATTTCACAACATCCCCTTTAAAAACATCTCCTTAATGAATCCGATCCATGAATCAACGTTTTCATCGAACGCTGTCTCCGTTCTCGTTTTTCACTTTGGGTCAATGTGGAGAGGGAACGTCAGGACACGGAGAGGACAAAAGAACAATTAGTCCAGATTAAACGGAGAAAAGAGCGGCACTAAAACACACACACACACTTAAATGCTCACACACACTTACACGCTCACCCACACACACACACACACACAGACTAATCAATCTCCATTGTGTCGGCAGGGCAGCAGCTCGGCAGCAGCTAAGTGGAAATCATTTACTTAAAGTCATTAATGAAGGAGAAAGAGGGTCAGACGCTCTGTGAGACGACCGCGGCGCTATCACAACATTATCAAGACAAAGATACTGATACCAGCTAACAGAAGACTTATGATTCACCTCAGGGAGACGGCAGACTTCATCCTGACTGTACTTCAGGTTTTCAATCATTCAAAGTCGAATATTTCAGGTCTGATATTTAATTTCCTTCCTCATTAGTTAGGGTGACCATCGTCTGGTTTGACCGCGACTGCCCCGTCTTTAAGCTATGAGTCCTGACGTCTTTAGAACGCGTATATGTCTCGGTTTTCTCCAACTAAAGGAACAAAACAATGCACCGCGCTCGCACTGATCCATCTGCATGTATGTCAATCACCACCGTTATCAAGGCTTTTCTGTTTTAACTAGGGTTGCAAAATTCTGGGAATTTTCAAAGTTGGAAACTTTCCATGGGAATTCATGGGAATAAACCAGGAATTGACTAAATTGAAGGTTGGCTCTTAATAGGGAACTTAAATATAGTTGGGGAAAATATATTTGAGCATAATCCTGACTAAAACAACCAGATTTCATGCAAGTACAGTTGAATATCTATGCTATTCCTCAATCACATGCACATAGCACACTGCTTACTGCAGGGAGACCACGCCCCCTACATGCACTGTGCATTCCTCCATCACATGCACACATGATTTCTAGAATCCTGCAGAGGCTAGGCTTGAGAAGCTTGAGGGAAGATGCTTTTTTGTTTGCATGTTGAATGGAGGGAGAGGGGCTCTTTCATTTAACATTTTGGATGAATGTCTGCTTATAACAAAACAAATATTTATGCTTGGATATGATACCTTTCCATTAAATTATCCTCAATTCTCATAATTCCCATGGAAAGTTTCCAATTTGGAATATTTCCAAAATTCCCCAGCTTAACTTCCCATCCCTTTGCAACCCTAGTTTTAACCAACAGAAAAACATCCCTGTTCCCAAAGTCCCAAAGTTCAGTACTGATTCATCCATTCATGACCAGCTCATCTTACTGACAGGATCTGCGACCTAACGTCATGTTAGCTGTCACGCTGTAAGAAAGCCAGTGAGAGTTAAAGTCTCCATTTTCAGTCGTCATGCTCACATACAGAGCCTACGAGCTGACAAGCTAACGAGCTAACACAAACAGGTACAGGCAGGAAGTAGGACTGCTGCGAGCGCCTTCAGTGAGGCTAACGTAGAAACCTTAAACCAGGGGTGTCAAACATGCTGTCCACGGGCCAAAACCGGCCCGCCAGAGGTTCCAATCTGGTCCACGGAACGACTTTGCAAAGTGATAAAATGACAGAGAAGACATTAACTGAAATTTTTCAATAAAAGTAATTGCTATTTCAGATTTGTCCTCTGGGCTTCGCATACAATCATAGTGCCAATGAAGCGCATCTGAACGGCGCTCTGGGAGAATATTTGCAGTTTTGATAATCCGGTGGAAATTCATAGACCTTCTAAAGTTTTCGTATATGTACACTTGTAACAGCAGGAGCGGTGGATCCACCTTTTTCCAAACAGGAGCCACATATCGTGCACATGCTTACCATACATGTGCATATGTCACAGGTCCCACTATGAGACTCATCATGGTGAAAAATATAACAGCTGTTTTTGTAGAAAGATAGTTCATTAAATGTGAACATTTTCACAATGTACTTTTTTGCACTAAAACAAAGGGAAACATTTGGAGTTGTCCTTCTCTATAGGTTATTATGTTTTGATTTTACTGGTCCGGCCCACTTGAGATCAAATTGGGCTGTAAATTGACCCTGAACTGAAATCTGTTGACGCCCCTGCCTTAAACTCTCCATAAGACGAGCATAGTTGCCTTTTAATGTTTGTCTCTCAGGTGTGACTGAGTGTAATGCCGAGGTCAGACGACACGTTCTAAAAGTGATTACAGACGAGATCCAGCAGAGAGACTGATCAATAATCAAGACCTGACAACCCACAGTGGACAACACAAAAGGCCACATCTGGGACGCCTCCTGACCTCCTGACAGAAAGTCTTACACGTTTGATTTTTCTGTCCAACGACTGAGATGTGTCACAGGGTTGCCAGGTCCATGCCAAAAACCAGCCTAGATGAATTAATGGTCACAGACGGACAGACGGTGAAGCCTGACCTCGACTTAAACATGAATGTAAAGCAGGAAGGTCTGAAGGAGGCGCCGTGCTCAGCAGAACTCTGTGTGCTAACAGACAATCAGCATCCTCTCATGTAGATCAGTATTGATCAGATGCTCAGAGGCCACAGAGGTCATGTTTAAGGTCAGATAATGGATCCTGTGTGTCCCAGTGATCCGGCGTCGATGTAACTAACACTTTAATTACACTGCAAACATTGGATAACACGGAGCGAGCGTTACCTCGGGCTGATTCTCCTCCATGCAGAACAAAAACTCCTCCAGTTTCTGAAACAAAGGGAAACAGTTTGTGAGGCCACACAGTCACAAACCTGCTCATGAATTATGGAGAGTACAATTATGTCTGCTGTGTTCTGTTTGTGTGCAGCAGTAATGAGAAGAGGTTATAATTATTCATCACCAAACTGACAAGCAGAAAATAGATGAACCGGCTCGTCTGTGAGCAGGTTTCCTTTGTTAGCGTTTAAAGTGTATAATCGTAGCTTCTTAGCTCAGGAAGGAAGTAATTACTGCATCTATGGGAGGAGAACATACTGTCTGTAGCTGCAGGGTAAATATATAAGAGCTCAGAGTTACAGGAAGAAGGGATCAACAGATTCATAATTATTATGTCTGAACCTGTCGCTCTGCAGTAAACTGACCATCCATAACTCCTGATGACGTGCTGGAGATCAGATTATAAAGAAGCTTACAGAGATGGACTCACTGTGATCTTTAAATTAACATCATGTAATATTTAATATTTATCACCCAGCTGTGTCAAAAAATACCAAACTCAGATTGAGGCGGAGGCTGCTTTACTAAAACAAACCAAAACCAATAGGAGACGTGATGACGTCACAGAAAAAGAGTGCTGAATTCAGTTTTCATCTCAATTTAAGTCCTCCCCTATGTTTACTTATATCAGCCGTATCATGAGGTTCAGTTACATCCCCTGATTTAGACTGACTCTCTAACATACTGTGCTTCTGTTCGATAAACTGGAGGGTGAACTCAGTGAACCATCTCCTGCTCAGAGCTCCAGGGTTTCTAACATCCAGAAAACAGAGAAACAGAGAGCATAGGGTGAAGACAAAAAGAGAGGAACAGTCGGCGGTCTCACCTTTTAGTTCTTGTTAGGAGGGGCCGAGCTTTAGGAGGAGGAAGAGAAGCAGAGAGAAACAAAGGGGGAAAGCAGAAAATAGATCCATGCAAGTTTGTTAAACGCAGTCAGGCAAAGCAGGGAAGCAGACATCAGTCAGATCTGTGTGTTTGTGTTCGCACAGAGAGGGAGGCTGCCAGAGAACGTACAGAGCGTGCAACAGGAGGGGAATTACATCTGAACATAAACAGCTCTGTGATATCAGACATGCATGGGAGAGTCTGCCAACAGCACCAAGGAGAAAGGGGGACCAGTAAACAGAACCACAGAGACCAGAGTCCAGTAAACAGCACAATGGAGACCAGAGTCCAGTAAAAAAAGGTTTGATTCAGAATTCAGGAGGAAAAATAACAAAGTGTGAAACATGGTCTGTGAATGTGTTTCTACTCTGCTGTGTCGGCTTTGTTCAGCTCTCAGACGAGTCTGTCAGACGACGTGGGCGGAGGGAAGTGTGAGGAGAGAGAGAGAGTCGGACTCTGCCCTGAGGCAACGGACCTCCACTCACTGTGGGATAGACCAGCACACACACACACACACAGATGCACACACACTAAACACATGTAATGGTGCAGAAACAGACTCTTACATCTACACTCTCTAAAATGAAACTCTACAAGGAAGCCAAAATATTTCCACGCGGTTGCCTCCCTCACGCCCACACTCTCCTCACACCCACGCTCTCCTCGTTTGGAAATACCTCCGGGCTAAACACTAATAGACTTCAGCTCATCTCGCTGTGGCTGACAGCCTCTCTGACAGACTCAGCTGAATGTACAAACTGAAACGTTCTCTCCGGTCAGCTGAGCGAGCACACTTTGCTGGAGGTCACATTTACACCGCGGGGATTTAAAAAAAGGAAACTGGTGTGAATGTGAGAACGGCTCCTCTCTGACCTTTAGAGGCAGAAAAGTGTGAGATAGAAAGTCTCAGAGGAATCTTTGAGTTACTCTAACATGCAGTATGAATGTATAGCTGCGTACATGAATAATGCACTGTGTGTGTGTGGGTGTGTGTGTGTGTGTGATACCTTGGTGAACTCTGAGTTCTGTAAGTTCGCCTCGGGACACCAGCGCCCACCCAGCGCCGTCAGCATGGCGCAGTCTTCTTCTTCTTTGGTGCTCGGCTGGGTCGGAGGATGAGCCGTTGTAGAGAGGTCCTCGAGGTCCTCCGCCCCGCTGCAGCTCGGGGTCCGCAGCTGGAGGCCTCGCAGGAACAGGTGACACGCCTCCAGGTCGGCCTCCCAGATCCGCTCCAGACCGGGACAGCCACAGCTACAGAGAGAACAGACCGGTGTGTTATTATTACCAATATATAACATGATGTATTACCAAACTCTACATGAGACTAAACCTGACACACTGACCTGCGACAAGATCACACTCTGCATGCAGATTAGACTCCCTCAGGCTAAAGAGGGACTCAAAGCCTGTACATAGACACACTGTGGACTGTTCAAACAAACATCTACAGTCTGAAACGGGGAACTGTTGCTGCGTTTGGACCGTAATTTACACGTTGACGTGTTTTTGGGCCTAACCCTAACTCTTTGGGTTTTACCCGAACCCTTTGAGTCTAACCCTAAATCTTTGGGTCTTACCCCAACACTAATCGTTTGTGCATAACCCTATGCCTTTGGGTGTTACCCTAACTTAACCATTTGGGCCTAACCCTAACCATGTGGGCCTAACCCTAACCCTCTAGGCCTAACCCTAACCCTTTAGCCCTATCCCTTACCCTTTGGGCCTAACCCTCTAGGCCTAACCCTAACCCTTTAGGCCTAACCCTATGCCTTTGGGTGTTACCCTAACTTAACCATTTGGGCCCAACCCTAACCCTCTAGGCCTAACCCTAACCCTTTGGGTCTTACCCTAACCATTTGGGCCTAACCCTAACCCTTCAGGCTTAACCCTAACCCTTTTGGACTAACCCTAGCCCTTTTGGTCTTACCCTAACCATTTGGGCCTAACCCTAACCATGTGGGCCTAACCCTAACCCTCTAGGCCTAACCCTAACCCTTTAGGCCTATCCCTTACCCTTTGGGCCTAACCCTAACCCTTTAGGCCTAACCCTAACCATCTAGGCCTAACCCTAACCCTTTGGGCCTAACCCTAACCCTTCAGGCTTAACCCTAACCCTTTGGGACTAACCCTAACCGTGTGGGCCTAACCCTAACCCTCTAGGCCTATCCCTTACCCTTTGGGCCTTACCCTCTAGGCCTATCCCTAACCCTTTAGGCCTATCCCTTACCCTTTGGTTGTTACCCTAACCCTAACCCTAAGCCAACCCTTACCCTTACCCAACCATAACCATTTTGGCCTAATCCTAAACCTTATGGTCGAACCCTTATCCTTTGGGTCTTACCCTAACCCTACCCTGCGTACATGAAGGATTCGTAGATCCTCTGAAGCAGTGATATCACAGACTCATCCTTTCACGCATATTATGTTTGGAGTTGAATTCAGGAGTTGGAGGACAATAATAAGGACCTGCTGAGCGGTGTTCGTTCTGCAGACTCTACTGAGTTTATTAACAGACAAAGTTAAAGGTTTTACAGCAGGCCTTTCCACAGCCCTCTGTTTTGTTCGTACTCGCTGCTCTGTTGAAGATCTGCTTTCTGCGAAGGTGCGGGGTATTCTTCATCATAGAGTTATGTCACTACTGGTCTGGCGTGCACCCAGCAGTGTTTCTGATGTTTCTGTGTGTGATTTTTTTTAATTGCAAAAAAATGTGCTCCTCTCAAGTAAAGGTAGATTGCATTGAGAGTGAGCATCCTCCTGTTAATCCTGACCTTCATTCAAAGAGCTGCAGCTGAGAGAGGAATAACAGCCTGGATGTGTTATTCGTCTACAAGTCTCTGCTGTGACGGTGTCGACGTATATCTCTTTATGAGAAAGTTATGAGAAGCTCTTTTGGCTTTTCATAAATTGAGTTTTCCTTTTTCTTGAAGTGAAACACCGACAGAGACCTCTGACCTTTCAAATCTTCGTGTCTGTTGCTCTTTTTCTCTCTCTGACCTTTTAGATAACAAACCAATAATTCTGGTCCAGGGGACATTTTATTTTAGGAACTAAATCCAGTGATTTTGATAAAGTCGTCCTTTAAGATGGTCCCAAACCGTAGACACCATGACGTCATGAATCTGGTCATCCACCACAGTTTTAAAGTCTGGAGTCACTTAATTCAACCAATGCCTGATCATCTTTGATTCTGATTGGCTGAAACCCCAGAACAAGACCTGGTGTTTGTTTCTATTGTTATGGGGTTTCAGCCAATCAGAATCAAGCTGTACAGTTGTCATGAAGAGAGAAATAAGCTATAGAGACCCAAACTGTTTTTGTACCAGGCTGTAAACATGTTTATTTCTGCTGTAACATTTTAACATGGGGCTCTATGGGGACTGACTCACTGCAGGAGACACACTCTAGTGGACACTGGAGGAACTGCAGTCCACATCTGCTTCACTTCTCAGCTCCTGAGTTTGCCGTTTGTTCGACAGCAGAGAGCACTAATACACTAATGCACTACAGTAAACATTATCGGCCTGTTTTTTCCTTGTCTATAACAACCTTGCTTCCAGAAATGATTTTGTGTGGAAACAAACTGAAGCTGACAGGATGCAGCAAATATCTGTGAGGGAGAAATGTCCCTGCTCTCCCCGTCTGTGTGTACTTCCAACCCAGGAGGAGTTCCTCCGTCACAAACACTTTTACTTTCCCTCTGACTGACTGGGAATGATAAAAAGTAAAAATATAACCTCGTATATCAGCCTGGATAATATATGCAATATTTTCACCTAGAGAGAGCCTCCCTGCAGGGAAGCAAGATTTGAGAAATTGCTCGTTTTCCATCATGCATAAACAAACGGAGAGGCAGCAGCACCCAGACAATACTGTTTAATCTTCCCCTCTGTTCCCTCCTCTCTCTCCCTCTCTGTGTGTGTGTGTGTGTGTGCTGAAATATTGAATGCCACTTGTTTTCCAGCCCATCTCCTGCCTGAAAAGGCTGCCAACCTCTGCACCCTGCCAACGCACGCCTCTCAGCCGCTCGCTAACCTTCATTTGGCACACAGACAATAGAAAAATCGCTCGGCCCAGCCCCCCTGCCCTCGCCAATTCACCACTCAGCGCTGCTGCCTCTGAATTCTGCCATCGTAGGGACGCAGCCAGTGAGCCGAGCCATTGTTATTTGTCTCTTCTGAAGTGGGGAGACACACACACTCACACACACTCACACACACACTCACACACATGCACATAAATCACTCTCCGTGGGGTTTCAGAGCTATACAATCAAATATTTCTCTAAAACGTCAGTCGGCCTCATCCGTCACAAACACGTTTCATCACAAACAGGCGGCTCGTCACGTTTCTGTACGTTCAGACTAAACGTCTCAGGCTGCCTCAGGTCTCTGTGATGTCAGGCTCCTGTTGCCCGTCGGTATGAACTCCTCGCCTGGAGGTTAATTGGTGGCAGCCGCTCGGCCGGCCGGCTGACGGAGGCCGGGTGTGGGCGTGCTGCTCCGCTGATGGCCCGGTAACAAGACTGAGAGACAGACAGACACGATCTGTCCTACAGTCCCTCAGCCTCCCCCCCCAGAGACCGCTGACTGACAGGACTGCTCTTTCTCCTCCAGGCGACACACACACACACACATACACACACACACACACACACACACACACACACACAGACATCCAGACAGGGGAAGGATTATATTTATGACTGCTGGAGGAAGGAGCAGCTGTCTGGTCCTGCTGGTACCAGGAGTTTCTGTCAGACCTCTGCAGAGAGAAACAGACGCTGAGAGCAGGACCTCTGATTTCTATCAGATACTTTTATTTTACTGTTTCCTGTGAGACTTTGTTTCAGCACGACTTACAAGCTAAACCTGACGAAGCCGCTTCATGGCCGACCTGCGTCTGACAGCATTTCAAACTGTGTCAACGGAAAGTGAAAGCCTTGAAGCGTGACTTAAAGAAGCTAAGGACTCTGACATCATGCCCGTCTCTGTTCTCCTTATGTTTCTTCTCTCTTCAGCGGTACTTCCTGGTTAAGGCAGCCTGTTGACACTGTGGTAAAAACATTAGTTCAAAGTCTAATGGGGTGTTCACACCAAACGCGAATTACATGTAAAGTCAATGTGGAGACGCGAGTAGTGGTCTGGCGGCGCAAATTGGGCGACGGGAATGGTGCGATTCCCGCGAATACCGCAAATGATTTGTGACAGTTGAGATATCTGAACTCCAGGGAATCCATCAGGCCTCGATAACCAATCAACGTGCAGATCACCCGGTTACGTGAGGTGTGACGTATGGACCAGCGGAGATTCACTCATCTGGAATATATGGGACACTTTGATTCTATCTCTGTGCAGCTTCCCTGAATTCTGTGACTCTACCGGTTTATATCATAGACTGTAAATAAAAATGGACAGTGTTGCTCCGCCTCTTCTCGTTGTACGGTTCTGAAGCCAAAAAATCCCTCTCCTGGGCGCCGCCATTGTGCAGCCAGAGCCTGTGAAGCCACTGTAACAAGCTCCGCTCTACAGCGTAACGTCACAAGACGCTGTGTGTCCTTTAAAGTTTCACTCTACGGCGGCTGTGAATCAAAGGAAACAGGAAGTAAAACCCCGTTTTTTAAACTCTAATAACTAACGAAAAAGAAACTTTTCAGGAAAAAGAGGCCTTGAACACAAAACAGTCAAATACTAACTACATATCACCACAGCATACGGAGGGGAGAAACATTCGTACCACGTGTATTTATTTTTTAAAGTTTGACTGCTCCTCCATTCAAATGAATGGGGGAGACGGATATTTTGACCTATACTGCAGCCAGCCACCAGGGGGCAGACACACTGCTGAAAGCTTCACCACCAGGGCCGTGTCCGGCACGCTTGGTTTATATGGGATCAGGAATAAACAGGAGCTCACTGTGAGGACAGAAAGTGAGGAGGATTATCTGCTGAGTTGTGAAAAACTGTCTCTCAGCTATCCGTTGTAGTAGGAAGTTAGCTCCGCCCCCTTTAGCATTACCGGCTTCCCCATTCAATGGGCCTCATTCACTAATAAATGCGTAGAAATGTTCTTACTCGGCACATAAAATAAGTGCTTATGCAAAATCACCATCGGATTCATGACACGTGTGTACCAGCCAATTTTGTTCTCACCACCGTGTGTATATTATTGAATCAGAATAATTCCAATTAAACAGGCGCATGCCCACAACCTGCAATCAGCATACTTGAGTTTTCTGCCTTTCTTTTTACCAGATGGCTATATGACAGTCATCTGGCTTTTTTCTTTTACTGAAAGTAGCTGAAATATGTCATGCATTCAGTTAAAAGAGTATGTGTTCACATTTTCTGAGAAAGTTGGTCGTCATAATTTGTGGGTTCGCATGGTCTGAGGAAGTTATAAATTTGTTCGTAGTGTAAGAACAAATTCAAGTAAGAATATATTGATGAATCCCAGATTTGTGCTTCAAACGTTCGTACGCACGTAGACACGTTTAAGCACGTATTTGTGCGTACGCACTGTTAGTGAATGAGGCCCAATGTCTGCGAGCTCAACCTTGTTTGATAACAGACTAGTTTGACATGGGAACCCCCCCTCGCGAAAATTTGCTCCTTGAACACTCATGTATACTCAATTTTGACGCGCACAATGAGTGAGTAAACACAAAGCATTCATGCGTGTGTATTCGCTTGACCGTGAGCTGACATGGAGGCAGATCAGACTCTGATTATCAGTATAAATAAATCATCTTTGAATCACTAATGAATGTAAACTAGTTCTTAGATCTCTACACTGGCTTCCTGTCTGTCAGAGAATAGACTTTAAAATCCTGCTGATGGTTTATAAAGCACTGAATGGTTTAGGCTGATCTGCTACTACTTTATGAACCACCTCAACCTCTGAGGTCATCAGGTACTGGTCTGCTTTCAGTCCCTAGAGTCAGAATGAAACATGGTGAAGCAGTGTTTAGTCATTATGCACCACATATCTGGAACACACTCCCTGAAAGCTGCAGGTCTGCTCCAACTCTCACCTCTTTTAAATCAAAGATTAAGACTTTTTTATTTGACACTGCCTTCCTATCTTTGCTTAATTTAACTCACTTTAAATTGAAATTTTAATGTCATTTTTAATATATTTCTAATTTTCCTTTTCTATTCTGTTTTATCATATTTTTCATTTTTCTGAATGTCTCCAATGCTTTTAATGTTTTAATGTAAAGCACATTGAGTTGCCCTCGTGTATGAAATGTGCTATACAAATAAAGCTGCCTTGCCTTGCCTTGACCGTGAGCTGACATGGAGGCTGATCAGATTCTGATTATCTGTATAAATAAATCATCTTTGAATCAATAATGAAAGTAAACTTGTTTATGTCTTCAGATTCTGCTGTGTTTATTTTACATGTTACTTCCTGGTAGCTGTTTGCTTACGTAAGGATGAAACGATAACAGATAACAGAGGACCTGCTCTGCTTCAACTCAGCTTTGGAAACTAATCTCTGTTCACAGCATATAAAACAAGCGTTATGACATAACTGATGAATTACAGATTAATTCAACGCAATCTATTTCTCATCAATGTGGACTCATTTTAGCCGTAAACACCGGTGTATGTTTTGTTGCTGCTGTTAAAGGATAAACCACCGACACACCATCAGAGTCAGAACAAATATTCAGGTCTCACACATGAATACCTCGAACAACAGCTCCTATCTTCAGTCCCGGCTGGGTGATCTTAAGATCCGGCTATCAGTCTATTTCTGGTAAATGAAGCACCGACACCCGGAGACGTTACCGTCCTGAATAAAATAAAATTAATGCAACTTTCACCCTCCCGTCTCATGGCAGCGTCTGTGCTGTTTATGATCCATAAACACAATTCACACGTCAGGAGGAATGAGCCGTGCGGTTTGACTTTAATCAGGCAGCAGCATCTCAGATAACAGCGCAGAGGAGAGGTGCTAATAATATGTTTGGATGAGGTGTGACAGACGGAGCATGAACCAGAGGAGGGAGGCGTCATGAGAGGCAGACAGCTGAGTGTCTGAGTCCCTTTGTTTCAAACCACATATCCCTCCATGTTCATGTGGAGTCCAGGACTGAGAAGATCCCATATGACTCTAATGTTTAACATAAACATTTACTGATATGTCTGTGTTTGTCTTGATTTAACTGTTGTTGTTTATCTCATTTCTGTTTTAGTTTTTCAAGTTTGTATGAGGTCGGGTCCGTGAACGCAGCGTCTGGAACATTATTGAGGCGTGGTGACGGTGTTCATGGTGAGTTTCTCTGCTCTCACTTCTTTACTGCTCACCTCAGTCATCTGTTTTGTTATCTGTTGTTGTGTTTGTATAGCGGGGACGTCCTTATACATGTTAGAGTGATATAACAGAAACAGGAGACAGCACTGAACGCTACCTAGCCATCCTTGCTCACCTAAACCAAAGTATTTTAGAGTTTATTATTATTACAATATTTTAAAATTGTCTCAAAAACGTTCAGAGTTCATGTTTGAACTCACCCTCACCTGCTCACTATACATTATCCTTTACTTAGGCTCCCATGGTTGTTAATCTGAGGAGGATTTCTTTCTCTCTATAAACAGATATCTGCATGAAGAGCAGCTAACAATCTGTTCTACATCAAACATTTACACTGAGACACAAATCTGCTTGATGCTGTGTCACTAAAGACAATCAGCGTTTAGATTTCCTGACTTCCTGGAACGCAGCATCAGAAATGATGGATCCCACCTCCATTCAACAAACAAACATTGTAGACGTAGTTTTCTTCTCCTCTTGAGGACAGACCTGACAAAGCTTTTTACTTTCAGCTACAACTAACCAGTGGCGGTTCTAGACCAGTTTTACTGGGGGGGGGGCAGGCTTGGGCCAAGGGTGTTGTCAGAGGGACACATTCAACCCTGACAAAAGAGACTGAGAAGGGCGAGGACCGGCTGAGAACAAACTGGCAAAACATCAGTGCATCCCTATATACTAGACATATATACTACTGTGTACTAGATCAACATGCAGACTGACAGCAGCTGTTTTGCTGTTAACACTCAACATGAGTGCCTTAGCGCTCTAAGGGACTGGAACCAAGTGCCAAGTTTTTTATTGTGTAATATTTGTTTGGTGCAGAGGGGGGGCCACAGGGGGGTCCAGGTTCTTACAGGGGCACTGGCCCCTGTTGGCCCCTCCCCAGAACCGCCACTGCAACTAACCTGTAATTACAGATTCTGATTCAGAGACATGTTGAATCTGGATCTCAGGGTCTGGGTTTTAGTCTGAGAAGGGTTCTGGTCTCTGTCTGTAGTCTGAGTAGTGTCCACCAATCAGGTGTCAGCAGGAGAAACAGTCTGTATGGAGATCAACAGCAGGTGTTCTCAGAATTCTGACATCACAGACAGAATTCCAGAATTCTGTCTGTGATGTCAGAATTCTGAGAACAAATGGAACATTCCGTGAAGAAGGTCAGAGCTACTTAAAAACATCAGTGTCTCTAATCCTCTTTCATAGACCTCCATTCAACAAACAAACATTGTAGACGTAGTTTTCTTCTCCTCTTGAGGACAGACCTGACAAAGCTTTTTACTTTCAGCTAGAACTAACCTGCAATTACAGATTCTGATTCAGAGACATGTTGAATCTGGATCTCAGGGTCTGGGGTTTGAGTCTGAGAAGGGTTCTGGTCTCTGTCTGTAGTCTGAGTAGTATCCACCAATCAGGTGTCAGCAGGAAGAACAGAGAATTCTGTCTTTGATGTCAGAATTCTGAGAACAAATGGAACATTCCATGAAGAATAACTGCAGAGTTAGCATCCGTTATATATCGCCTCACATTAAAGCGACTCTTCTTTGCACATTGTCACGATTACAGTCAGTATATGAGAAAGCTGCACTATGGCAACGCTCAGCTATCAATAAATAACAGACCTCTGCTGTGAAATGTTGTGATGACCAATCAGAATCGAGTACTTTAGACAGCGGTGTCATAAATCTCCTCATGAAGCAGCTCGTGTTGATCCTCTCTCACTAACAGAGACTTTAGTGACTGGACAGCGACTCTTCAGCGACTCCTTGGTTACTGTAAACTAATTACCCTCTCATCACTGTCATCGCCGATCGATCGGCGCTCCGGCCGTCGATCTGCGTTTACATCCAGAAGGGGTCACACATCTCCAATACTCTGCTGCAGCTTCAGGCGACGACGGGCGGCTTCAACACATCCCGTCTGGCACAGTGACACAGATTTGGCGTAATGGAACGGGCAGTTTACGACACACACACACACACACACACACATATACACACACACCCACTGTATATTTCATCACTCAGCGCTTATGTACATTACTGCTGATGGAGTGCAGTGCTGATGGGAGGTGAGGAGTGGGGGAGGAGAGGAAGAGGAGGAGAGGAGGAGGAGGAGGAGAAGGGGTAGATTAGTGCTGGTGAGATGTCTGGTCTCCGTGGAGACGGATGCTGCTGAAAAAAGCAATTATCTCTTCCTTGCTAAAGAACAGGATGTTAGAGCGGCGCAGATGCTGTAAGTGTGTCACCAGAACAGAAACATGTATTCAGATGAGCAGCCGAGGTTTAATGCATTATGTAGATCATTCATTAGGAAATAACTCTCCTGTTTGTCCTTGTTCACGAGCTCTTCTGCTCAGATTTGGATGCTATTTGTCTTTTTAATGGGAACAATGCAGCGAGTGAACGAGTCATTAAAATACTCAATATCTTCACTTCCTTTCACTCATGAAATCTGACATTTAACATGTTTTCAGGATATTCTTTCACTTCTCCTCAAAGCGGCAACCTCCGGTCTCAAACGATGAAGCCCATGCGGAAGTGTTATAAACTGCAATTCATCAAGAATCCACTTGAGGCTGGCTGCAGAAACACCGGAAACCACATACACACCAATTCAAAGAAGACGATCTTTGCAGCATTAATAAACATGTTTACAGCCTGGTTCAAAAAACAGCTTTGCTCTCTGTAGCTAATCTCTCTATCGGCACACACTGTACAGGGGGTGAATTTTTTTCTAACGCAATGGTTTAGAAAATATTAAGATTACGAGTTTTGCCCAAATAAGGACATGACTGACTTGACTCCTGGTCGGGAACACATAGCTGTTGGCTAGGAGGCTCATCTCCGCCCCTTTACGTCACACTCTGCCTGGTTGAGTTCCACATTTCCAATATGGCTGCCGCCACTGTCGATCAGCTTCAAAACAGCGCTCAGGAACAGATGGGTGACGCCACAGATACTACATCCATATTTTATACAGTCTATTCTCTCCTCTCAGACGTTTCCTCTAACTCAGCATGAAACCTAAACCATGTGATGGTGAGGAGAAAGAGGAAGTACTGTGTCTTAGTGTCCTTATTTACCAACACATCAACCGTGTGTTGTAGCAGGGGTTCCCAAAGTGTGGGTCGGGACCCCCTGAGGGGTCGCGAGATGTCTTCCAGATTATTTCGATTTTTTTAAGTAATCTAAATTTGCTTATTTTGCCCATTATTGTAAAAATATAGACAACAATAGTACTTACATTTCAAATAAAACCCTACAAATAAGTACATTTCATTAGTTTTCTGGCTTTCTTTGTTGCCTTGCTTTCTTTGGGTTAGCTAACAGTTAATTATGTAGGTAAACTAATTTTGAAGTATGAAGTAATTTAAGTATGATGCAAGATTAACCACTTCCAGAGACAGTAGGGGTCACAAGTCTTTGGCACCTATATATATATATTTTTTTTTTAAAGTTATATTTTTGGCCTTTTTGCCTTTATTTGACAGGACAGCTGAAGAGAGACAGGAAATGTGGGGAGTAGAGAGTGGGGGAGGACATGCAGGAAATGGTCGACCGTCTGGGAATCGAACCGGCGACCCCTGCGACGAGGGTTGTAGCCTCTGTATGTGGGGCGCTTAGACCGCTAGGCCACCAGTGCCCCTTTGGCACCTATATTTTGGGGGTCTGGGGCTGAAAACTTTGGGAACCCCTGTGTTAAAGCTACCACTGTATAAAAGGATAGATGACATGATAGCTCCCCAAAAGTGAAGCCAACACATATAGAGCTCGCCCTGCTGACTGTGTGCAGTATAGGTCATAAGCCCCGCCTCCTCCATGTTAACAGATGGGACATGTGTCAAAGTGTAAGATCCAAACACAGGTCAGATAAATGGTTTATGTTGTTACAGTTAGTTCTTATGACGCTGATTTATCTCAGTGTTCATGTTTCTAGTTGTTTGATTTTAAATTTGATTGATTGACAGCTCTGTTCACCAATTAGGCTCCTGCAGCGTCTCAAGGCTCTCCCTGACGAGCGCTCCTCCCTGAGAGTCCTCTCATGTTCACAGGTCATGCTCACAGGTCCGACAGGTACTCCCTCTGAAACTCTCTCTTATAAATTCAGACAGAAATCACCCAGAGTGACCATCTGCCCTTTTGACAGGACAGTCCAGAGGCGTGCTCCCCGCTGGGCACTGAGACCACGGCCATGTTGCCCTCCGGCCGGTGCTTCTTTCAACAGCACACAGCCTGCAGTGTGACTGACTCCTGGCTCCGGTCCAGAGAGGTGACCCTGACTCTCCGAGGAGCAAACACAGAAACCCTCACACAGCTCAGACAGGGGTCAAACAGACACTCTGACAATATAAGCTGCTCCTGCCTCGGAGTAAAACCCAGGCGGCCTCGCCTTCCTCCTCTGAACACTCGGATGGACACTGAGTGAAAACAGCTCGTATGGGGATCACAGTAACAGAACCAGACTTTCAGCAGACCCTGACGTTAGACCCACGCTGAAACGCACGGCTGCTGCTCCAATAAAACAGAGCAGGGTGTTTTGTCCCTCAGCGAGAGGAGCTGAGGTAGGAAAACTAAGAGAAGAGAAAATCAGTGTGAGGTGAGAAGAGGAGGAGACGCCGTGCAGGTGAGAGACAGAAGGATGTGAGAATTGGGCCTCTGGATGAGGAGAGGTGTGAGCGTGTGATGGGTGAGGTATGGGGGAGACGATCCTCTCTGAGAGGACAACACAGAGAAATCCTCCTCAGAGGCTGTTTCTCTGTGCTTCTGTGCTTCTCTTTGTTTCTGTCCTTTCACTAAAACCAGAGAGACGGGGGGAAGTCTCACCTGTGCAGTCTGTCCTCCAACAGCTTCAGATACCTGGAGGTGTTTTCCTTCAGTCGGCTTTCTGTAGAGAGAGAGATAGGGGATAGTTTGTTACTTGAGCCGTTATTTATAATCACAAAGTGGATCTCACAAAGTTTTGATCAGTTGATTTATTGAGCTGCTTTATGAAACACCTTATTGATTAGTAACGTCAAACAGAGGCTCTGTCAGAAAGACGCAGCTCTCATCACTGCAGGTGACGGCTCTCTCTGAACACCTGACGGAGGTGAGGTGATTCCTCCTGCTTGGATTAAACTGCAGAGGGCCTGCGGATAGTAAGGGACCCTTTTTACAGACAGGTTCACGTATCATGCCAGATTTCCTACAGGGCGTAAAGTCGGATGGATATCTTCTGTTGCTTCCTGTGCCTTTCTGCCAGCAGTGAGCGGAGCCTGAGGAAGAAGAGGAGGAGGAGGCTGAGTGTTCGTCAGGATGGAGAGGAGGGCAGTCTGAGCGCCGCTAATGAGCTCATGTATGAAACATGAGCGGACCCCCCCCCTTGCAGCTGCACGTCTACGAGCACAATAGGATGCACTTATATCAAATTGTGCGGCATATATATATGCACAAGAGCTGTAATACAATGCTCATCCTGCACACTGAAGTGCACACACACCAACAGGGACTCATCCAAACATCTGCAGAACTCAGAAGCTCAAAACAGAGGAAGAGAGAAACAGAACAACCACACAAGGAAGGATCAACAACGCTTCATTTAAAAGGGAACGGAGACTCAGATGCTTCACGATAACGCCACTTTACTTGCACACTCAGAGCTCACACTGAGACACAAGGAGCTCATTGGTCGCTCTGAAGCTGAAGTTTGAGATATAATTTGTATCATTGTCTTGATGGTGCTTATTAGACTGAATCAGCTCCAGGAGGAGACGAGCTGGAGGCTTGCACAGCAGGGGGGGAGAGGGAAATGTCTCCGTCTAAGTGGCTGTGACACACACACACACACAGACTCACACTCACACTCTCACTTGATGTCGTCCATACTTTGTGGAAAAAAGGATCTGCAGACAGTCGTCAGTTTGTGGGAGGTTTCCATGCGTGTGTTGCAGAGTGTCCAAATCTGCGGGTTCAGAGAGACGAGAGGAGCCGCTGCAGAAGCTATCACATATCTGAGGAGCGGATCTGCTGAACGTGGACCAGACAGCTCACTTACCGCCCCTCTAATTGCTCTGTGAGATGCTATCCTGCCCCGACAGAGTTTCTCTTGTCAGCTTCCATTCATGCTGGCGCTTCAAGCAGCGTGCAAGCAGATATCCTCTGAATAATACAGAGAGGGCATTAAGAGCAGCTTCAGATGGCAAAGAGCATGCAGATATGACACGACAGAGCAGAGCCAGATTTAGAAAGTATGTCTATGAGGACGAGGTGGTTTTAAAAGTTTGTAGCCCAGGGGGGGATCCAAAGAGAGATACTCTGTGATTAAAACTTCACCTGTCACCGTTTATCCCTGAGAGAGAAGAATAAAAACAAAGGAAGTCAGACTAAAGATAAATGAGGAGGGCGGAAAAGAAAGGGTCTCCTTTTTCCTATTTTTAGTTTCATGATGCTCAAAGTTTTCAATGGGGGACGAGTCAGGACTGCAGGCAGGCCAGTTCAGCACCTGGACTCTTCTACTACAGAGCCATGCTGCTGTAACACGTGCAGAATGTGGTTTTGCTGAAATATGTAAGGTCTTCCTGAAGACGTCATTCTCTGGATGGCAGCATATGTTGCTCCTAAACCTGTATACATTCAGGGTTCCCACTCTTTTCCAGAGATCATTTTCCAGGACATTTTCAGTGATGATCAAGCTGGTATGACAGTATGAATTGAGTTCCTAATTTAGTTCCTAAATAGTCTAATATGTTCCTCTCTGTGGAAGTCTACATTGAAAGACGTGCAGTCTATGGCTATCCATGAAATCATCTCTTACATGCTTAAAAATGATGGGAAATTAATTATAGAACAATGCAACCACAGATGCACAGCACTTTATTAGTGCAACTAAGTAACAATGATGGGCAACTCTCATCTCAGCTTTCTCTTCTCTCAAAAAATATTAAATGATCTAAGTAAAAAACAAAAGAGCCAGCAAAGGACTCTGGAAGCTGCCTTACTGAAATAAATAAATAATAATAATAATCAGAGGATCAGTGCATAAATTGACCTAAATAGAACTGAATGACAAAAATGGGATGTGTTTTTTTTAACCTTGTCAGGTCGCATGCAGTCATGTTGGAATAATTTTCCAGGACATTTGACTTTTTCTCCCATTTTCCAGGGGTTTTCCAGGACTGGAAAAGCGGTCAACTGTTTTCCAGGTTTTCCAGGACGCGTGGGAACCCTGATATTGTTCAGCATTAAAGCTCCTGTGAGGAGTGTTTAGCTTCTTATGAAACAGACTGAATGTTTATTTTTTTTAGTTTTTGTGTCTTCATTGAGAGGACAGGACTGTGGATAGAGCAGCAAACAGAGAGAGAGAGAGTTTGGATTAACGTTTCACAGGTTGGATTGAACTTGTGCCTCCTGTTTCGATGACTACAGCTTCTATACACAGGGCGCATGACTTAACCACTGCTGCCTGAAACAGACAAACACAGTACTGGATGTAAAGAGCTTCCTCTGTTAAAGCTGGGGTTGGCAGTCTCGGAAAAACAGCATGAATTTGAATGTAGCTTTTCCTCATGACTCCGTCTAACCCCTCCCCTCCTCCCTCAGAGCTCCTCCAAAACGACGCCCCCCGCTCACATGCACGAGCGCCGCTGATTCTCGACCATATGATCGTGACTGATTCAAAACCGGTCCTCACCAAAACATTATCATAGTGAAAGTTAAAAACACAAACAAACATGGCTGCTGTTAGTACTCACAACTGTCATTCTAGCATTATCCAGTTGTAACGGTGACACGAGATCAGGATAAAAGTTATAACACATATAAAACTGTAACAGCTCTACTGTTTGTTAAACCTGTTCAGTGTAGATGTTCTTAATTCCTACAGTGTTGACGGTCAGTGAAGGCATCAGGAGAGGTGTAGAGAGTGTGAGCGGGAGAGAGGAGAGACAAGAGGAGAAGTTCTTCATTCACTCAAACATTGATTGTTGTTTTGTTGGTTGGCGTGATCACGGCCGACAGTGACCGGTTATTAAAGATCAACTTGTTCACGACTCGGCTCGTCATCACTACAGCATCCGGACGGACGCTACGATAAATATATATTTTCTGTAGGACTTACTGAACGTCATTAATTATTCTGCTTGTTGGTGAGAGCTTTTTAGACTCTGATCCGGACTACAGTCCTGAGCAAAGCACCTCACCAGGTCAGAGGGGACAGGCCCGAGGACGAGCGAGAGGGGCAGTAAATAGAGTCAGGGGAAGTAGAGGCAGGAGACGGGGACTCAGAGTGCATGCCGGGGAAATGTACGTGCAGGAGGGCAGAACGGCTGGACGAGATTTCATTGGTTTAAAATTTGGGGACCCAAAAAACGGTGATTGGTTAGTGTTTTCCCAGGTTTACTCCGGCTGTAGATAGCAGTTTTTTTTCACTCTTTTTTAGGAACACATCATGTATTGATTGCCATCAGGACATAAAGATCATTTTAACCAGTATGACAAAAAGTGTATCTAAATCTGATTACCAACCCCAGCTTTCACGCTTTCATACACGGAGGAAAGCTTCACAGCTCTGCAGAGCCTTTGCAGAGTTTGATTATGTTTAGAGGAAGCTCTGCTGTGAAGATGAGACAAAAACACAGAGATGCGTTTATTTAGAAACAGTATTAGCCAAGAGCTAATTCTGTTTCCAAAGAATCCAGAGGAAATAAGAAGAAGACGTTGGTTTAATGGGGCAGAAAAACGAGGGTGTTTTAGTGCTGCATGTTTTTTGGTAGAGTTCCTTTTCATTTGGCTTCTTCACAGATTCTGTCATTATAAAACCATTACTCTGCAGCCTGCAGCAAAGTAAGCTCAGACTCTCCTCCAAACGAACTGTGTTTGCTGACTTTGATTTGAGTTATAATGACAGTGAGCATGTGTAACACTTCAGTCAGAGTGAGTCAGCACCCACCGCTGAAACATCCAGCCGTGCACAGAGCGAGGACACACAGACACACTCCTTTTGTCCTCCGTGTGTTCCTCTGCTCCAATCTGATCCTGCAGCCTCAAAGCATCATGGGTTATTGAGTGTCTGTCTGAGATATCTGCCTGTGTCTCCCTCTTCGTTAGCTGTTTGCTGCAGATACACAGATACAGAGTGAGCGTGTGCTGTAACCTGCGGTTCCTCTCAAACAGCTCGAGTTTAAACACATTAATCACAGTCAGCAGCTTCAACTCAATTACAAAGACACACCATTCCTCTTCCGCCTTATTATGCTCAGGCTTTTGTAACTCGCATATCGGTGTTGCTGCGTTAGCACGGAGATGCCGGTAATTTGTTTGACAACACGAAGGCCGCACAAACCAAGGCTGCTTTTATTGTTACAAGGCGGCGAGGAAATTACTGCATTATTCACTTTCAATTAGAGAGCAGCTGAAACGATCACAAAGCAGCAGCAGCTAACGCCTTCACATCGTTACCTTCTGCAGGCTCATTAAAGAGAAGGACTTCATCATCACACAGAGATACGTCTGCTCGGTTTAAGCTGCTGATTGTAATCATGAGGTTTATAATCAGCTTTCACATCCATTCAGCTGGAATCATTACTTCTTCATCAAGCAGCAAAAACCTCTAACCGCACCACAGGAGGTCTCTGCACCTCACCTTCCTACCTGCAGACCTCAAACAATGCTTACAACCCGGGTTTGAGAGAGACTTCTCTGAACCCATTTAAGATGAACTGAGGGGAAGTGGAAAACTGTCCTGTGGTCTAATGAATCAAAATCTGACATTCTCTCTGGAAATAAGATAAGATTAAAGCCGCAAGCGGCGATGTGCGGGCCCTCGTTCAAGCACCGCCTGATGTGCGCGAGTCCCAGATGTGCACTACCGCCTGATTTAGGGCACCGCCTGATGTGCTGCAGGTGTTGCTGTGCTGCCTAGGCTGAAACTGTGAGCTTACCTGTGCAGTTATCAGCATAGTGTACATTGCAGTACCACCTGTCACCAGTAGGTGCTGCTGTGTCTTTAATTATGTTCTGAAGGATTGTTCATCACAGATCATTATAGAAAGAGTTGGGATCACAAGCATGTTAAAAACATGTTCTGAGAGTAAATACTCATTGTGTCCATTAGGTGGCGCTATTCAAATGACAAACATGTGTATATAGATGAGTTCAGGCTGGGCCCATGATGAAACATGTCAAATTTGGAAGAGATTGGAGATTGTATGTAAATGTCAGTACAACGCATTTCCTGTGGGTGGCGCTATGGCTGTAGTAGACAAACGAGTCCATAGGTGTGTTGAGGGATGGACCCTGATCATGTGTATGTAACTTCAAACAAATTGAACACTGTATGAAGGAGCTATAAGTATTTCCTGTTTAATGGCGAGACATCAAAGTTTGAGGCATGGCCACGCCCACATCCATTGACTTAGGAAGAGTCCTTTGACAAATGTTCATCTGCAGTGTGACAACGACATTGTGAGCGAAGCAGGAGTTGATTGGACAAAAACTGTAGGACATGTGATTTTCTGCTGCCAGTAGGGGGCGCTATATGATATTGGTGAATATTTGCCTATAGAGGCGTTCAGGCTGTGGCACTTATCATGCATGAGCGGCCTGAGCCTGATCCATTATTGCATATGAGAGATATTACTGTTTAGAGATTTTCAAAATGTCCTCCAAATGTAGCGAGGTGCCACGCCCACACCGATTGACTTAGAGAAATTCTGTCTGATACCTTTTGATCGTCAATGTGTCTACTTCAAAATGTGCGTGGTTGGGAGCTGATCGGAGCAAAATTGTAGGAGCTATTTACATAAATACGTAATCTTGCGAATTGGGTTAAATCAAAATGGCCGACTTCCTGTTGGGATTTCACCACGACGTTAAGAGGCTTTTTTGTAGATCTTGGCATGACACCTTACCAAAAAAAATTTCATGCATGCATGTTGAACCGTCGTGAGGGGCTGGCCCTCCGAAATTTTCAAATTCAAGGGGGCGCCGTTTAGCCATTTTGGGGAATTTTTTTTCGGGACCACCAAAATGTCGAATTTTTCACCAGGCCTGGTGCATGTGCAACAGTTGGGGACTTTTGCACCGCGTTAAGGCAAGCACATTGGGGTTTGAAAAGTCGGGAGAAGAAATAATAATAATTAAAGCCGCAAGCGGCGATGTGCGGGCCCTCGTTCAAGCACCGCCTGATGTGTGCGACTCCCTGATGTGCACGACCGCCTGATGTAAGCCACTGCCTGATGTGCTGCAGATGTTGCTGTGCTGCGTAGGCTGAAACTGTGAGCTTACCTGTGCAGTTATCAGCATAGTGTACATTGCAGTACCCCCTGTCACCAGTAGGTGCTGCCATGTCTTTAAATATGTTCTGAAGGATTGTTCATCACAGATCATTATAGAAAGAGTTGTGATCACAAGCATGTTAAAAACATGTTCTGAGAGTAAATACTCATTGTGTCCATTAGGTGGCGCTATTCATATGACAAACATGTGTATATAGATGAGTTCAGGCTGGGCCCATGATGAAACATGTCAAATTTGGAAGAGATCGGAGATTGTATGTAAATGTCAGTACCATGTATTTCCTGAGGGTGGCGCTATGGCTGTAGTAGATAAATGAGTCCATAGGTGTGTTGAGGGATGGACCCTGATCATGTGTATGTAAGATCAAACAAATTGAACACTGTATGAAGGAGCTATCAGTACTTCCTGTTTCATGGCGAGACATCAGAGTTTGAGGCGTGGCCACGCCCACACCAATTGACTTAGAGAAATTCTGTCTGATAACTTTTGATCGTCAATGTGTCTGCTTCAAAATGTGTGTGATTGGGAGTTGATCGGAGCAAAATTGTAGGAGGAGCTTACATAAGTACATACTTTAGAGGTTGAAAAAATGTCCTCTCAGTTTAGCGAGGTGCCACGCCCACAAAAATTGACGTAGAGAAATTCTGTCTGATATCGTTTGATCGTTAATCTGTCCACTCCAAAATGTGCGTGGTTGGGAGTTGATCGGACCAAAACTGTAGGAGATGTTTACACAAATACATACCCAAAATAATGGGGTCAAAAACAGAAAAATCAAAATGGCCGACTTCCTGTTCGGATTTCACCACGACGTTTAGAGGCTTTTTTGTAGATCTTGGCATGACACCTTACCAAAAAAAATTTGATGCATGCATGTTGAACCGTCGCGAGGGGCTGGCCCTCTGAAATTTTCAACTTCAAGGGGGCGCCGTTTAGCCATTTTGGGGATTTTTTTTTCGGGACCACCAAAATGTCGAATTTTTCACCAGGCCTGGTCCATGTGCAACGGTTGGGGACTTTTGCACCGCGTTAAGGCAAGCAAATTGGGGTTTGAAAATACGGAAGAAACAATAATAATAATAATTAAAGCCGCAAGCGGCGATGTGCGGGCCCTCGTTCAAGCACCGCCTGATGTGCGCGAGTCCCAGATGTGCACTACCGCCTGATTTAGGGCACCGCCTGATGTGCTGCAGGTGTTGCTGTGCTGCCTAGGCTGAAACTGTGAGCTTACCTGTGCAGTTATCAGCATAGTGTACATTGCAGTACCACCTGTCACCAGTAGGTGCTGCTGTGTCTTTAATTATGTTCTGAAGGATTGTTCATCACAGATCATTATAGAAAGAGTTGGGATCACAAGCATGTTAAAAACATGTTCTGAGAGTAAATACTCATTGTGTCCATTAGGTGGCGCTATTCAAATGACAAACATGTGTATAAAGATGAGTTCAGGCTGGGCCCATGATGAAACATGTCAAATTTGGAAGAGATCGGAGATTGTATGTAAATGTCAGTACAACGCATTTCCTGTGGGTGGCGCTATGGC
The DNA here is from genome assembly GCF_009762535.1 of Notolabrus celidotus. Taxonomy (NCBI): domain Eukaryota; kingdom Metazoa; phylum Chordata; class Actinopteri; order Labriformes; family Labridae; genus Notolabrus; species Notolabrus celidotus. The sequence continues at coordinate 6,412,437 of NC_048275.1, forward strand.
TGTAGTAGACAAACGAGTCCATAGATATGTTGAGGGATGGACCCTGATCATGTGTATGTAAGTTCAAACAAATTGAACACTGTATGAAGGAGCTATAAGTATTTCCTGTTTAATGGCGAGACATCAGAGTTTGAGGCATGGCCACGCCCACATCCATTGACTTAGGAAGAGTCCTTTGACAAATGTTCATCTGCAGTGTGACAACGACATTGTGAGCGAAGCAGGAGTTGATTGGACAAAAACTGTAGGACATGTGATTTTCTCTTGCCAGTAGGGGGCGCTATATGATATTGGTGAATATTTGCCTATAGAGGCGTTCAGGCTGGGGCACTTATCATGCATGACCGGCCTGAGCCTGATCCATTATTGCATATGAGAGATATTACTGTTTAGAGATTTTCAAAATGTCCTGCAAATGTAGCGAGGTGCCACGCCCACACCGATTGACTTAGAGAAATTCTGTCTGATAACTTTTGATCGTCAATGTGTCTGCTTCAAAATGTGCGTGGTTGGGAGTTGATCGGAGCAAAATTGTAGGAGCTATTTACATAAATACGTAATCTTGCAAATTGGGTTAAATCAAAATGGCCGACTTCCTGTTGGGATTTCACCACGACGTTAAGAGGCTTTTTTGTAGATCTTGGCATGACACCTTACCAAAAAAAATTTGATGCATGCATGTTGAACCGTCGTGAGGGGCTGGCCCTCCGAAATTTTCAAATTCAAGGGGGCGCCGTTTAGCCATTTTGGGGAATTTTTTTTCGGGACCACAAAAATGTCGAATTTTTCACCAGGCCTGGTGCATGTGCAACAGTTGGGGACTTTTGCACCGCGTTAAGGCAAGCACATTTGACATACAAAATACGGAAGAAGAAGAATAATAATAAGAATTAAAGCCGCAAGCGGCGATGTGCGGGCCCTCGTTCAAGCACCGCCTGATGTGCGCGAGTCCCTGATGTGCACGACCGCCTGATGTAAGCCACCGCCTGATGTGCTGCAGGTGTTGCTGTGCTGCCTAGGCTGAAACTGTGAGCTTACCTGTGCAGTACCACCTGTCACCAGTAGGTGCTGCTGTGTCTTGAATTATGTTCTGAAGGATTGTTCATCACAGATCATTATAGAAAGAGTTGGGATCACAAGCATGTTAAAAACATGTTCTGAGAGTAAATACTGCTTGTGTCCATTAGTTGGCGCTATTCATATGACAAACATGTGTATGTATATGAGTTCAGGCTGGGCCCATGATGAAACATGTCAAATTTGAAAGAGATCGGAGATTGTATGTAAATGTCAGTACCATGTATTTCCTGAGGGTGGCGCTATGGCTGTAGAGGATAAATGAGTCCATAGGTGTGTTGAGGGATGGACCCTGATCATGTGTATGTAACTTCAAATAAATTGAACACTGTATGAAGGAGCTATAAGTATTTCCTGTTTCATGGCGAGACATCAGAGTTTGAGGCGTGGCCACGCCCACATCGATTGACTTAGAGAAATTCTGTCTGATGACTTTTGATCGTCAATGTGTCTACTTCAAAATGTGCGTGGTTGGGAGTTGATCGGAGCAAAATTGTAGGAGCTATTTACATAAATACATACTTTAGCGGTTGAAAAAATGTACTCCAAGTTTAGCGAAGTGCCACGCCCACAAAAATTGACGTAGAGAAATTCTGTCTGATATCGTTTGATCGTTAATCTGTCCACTCCAAAATGTGCGTGGTTGGGAGTTGGTGGGACCAAAACTGTAGGAGGAGTTCAAACAAATACATACCCAAAATAATGGGGTAAAAAACAGAAAAATCAAAATGGCCGACTTCCTGTTAGGATTTCACCACGACGTTAAGAGGCTTTTTTGTAGATCTTGGCACGACACCTTACCAAAAAAAATTTCATGCATGCATGTTGAACCGTCGTGAGGGGCTGGCCCTCCGAAATTTTCAAATTCAAGGGGGCGCCGTTTAGCCATTTTGGGGAATTTTTTTTCGGGACCACCAAAATGTCGAATTTTTCACCAGGCCTGGTCCATGTGCAGCGGTTGGGGAACTTTGCACCGCGTTAAGGCAAGCACATTGGGGTTTGAAAATACGGAAGAAACAATAATAATAATAATTAAAGCCGCAAGCGGCGATGTGCGGGCCCTCGTTCAAGCACCGCCTGACGTGCGCGAGTCCCTGATGTGCACCACCGCCTGATGTATGCCACCGCCTGATGTGCTGCAGGTGTTGCTGTGCTGCCTAGGTTGAAACTGTGAGCTTACCTGTGCAGTTATCAGCATAGTGTACATTGCAGTACCACCTGTCACCAGTAGGTGTTGCTGTGTCTTTAATTATGTTCTGAAGGATTGTTCATCACAGATCATTATAGAAAGAGTTGGGATCACAAGCATGTTAAAAACATGTTCTGAGAGTAAATACTGCTTGTGTCCATTAGGTGGCGCTATTCATATGACAAACATGTGTATGTATATGAGTTCAGGCTGGGCCCATGATGAAACATGTCAAATTTGGAAGAGATCGGAGATTGTATGTAAATGTCAGTACCGTGTATTTCCTGAGGGTGGCGCTATGGCTGTAGTAGATAAATGAGTCCATAGGTGTGTTGAGGGATGGACCCTGATCATGTGTATGTAACTTCAAACAAATTGAACACTGTATGAAGGAGCTATAAGTATTTCCTGTTTCATGGCGAGACATCAGAGTTTGAGGCGTGGCCACGCCCACACCAATTGACTTAGAGAAATTCTGTCTGATGACTTTTGATCGTCAATGTGTCTGCTTCAAAATGTGCGTGGTTGGGAGTTGATCGGAGCAAAATTGTAGGAGCTATTTACATAAATACATACTTTAGCGGTCGAAAAAATGTACTCCAAGTTTAGCGAAGTGCCACGCCCACAAAAATTGAGTTAGAGAAATTCTGTCTGATATCGTTTGATCGTTAATCTGTCCACTCCAAAATGTGCGTGGTTGGGAGTTGGTGGGACCAAAACTGTAGGAGGAGTTCGAACAAATACATACCCAAAATAAAGGGGTCAAAAACAGAAAAATCAAAATGGCCGACTTCCTGTTGGGATTTCACCACGACGTTAAGAGGATTTTTAGTAGGTCTTGGCATGACACCTTCCCAAAAAAAATTTCATGCATGTATGTTGAACCGTATTATGGGGCTAGCCTTTTCAAATTTCCAACTTCAAGGGGGCGCCGTTTAGCCATTTTGGGGAATTTTTTTTCGGGACCACCAAAATGTCGAATTTTTCACCAGGCCTGGTGCATGTGCAACAGTTGGGGACTTTTGCACCGCGTTAAGGCAAGCACATTTGACATACAAAATACGGAAGAAAGAAATAATAATAATAATAATAAGAATAATCCTTAGGGATACAATAGGGCCTTCGCCGACATTGTCGGTGCTCGGGCCCTAATTAAAGCCGCAAGCGGCGATGTGCGGGCCCTCGTTCAAGCACCGCCTGATGTGCACTACCGCCTGATTTAAGGCACCGCCTGATGTACTGCAGGTGTTGCTGTGCTGCCTAGGCTGCAACTGTGAGCTTACCTGTGCAGTTATCAGCATAGTGTACATTGCAGTACCGCCTGTCACCAGTAGGTGCTGCTGTGTCTTTAATTATGTTCTGAAGGATTGTTCATCACAGATCATTATAGAAAGAGTTGGGATCACAAGCATGTTAAAAACATGTTCTGAGAGTAAATACTGCTTGTGTCCATTAGGTGGCGCTATTCATATGACAAAGATGTGTATGTATATGAGTTCAGGCTGGGCCCATGATGAAACATGTCAAATTTGGAAGAGATCGGAGATTGTATGTAAATGTCAGTACCATGTATTTCCTGAGGGTGGCGCTATGGCTGTAGTAGATAAATGAGTCCATAGGTGTGTTGAGGGATGGACCCTGATCATGTGTATGTAAGATCAAACAAATTGAACACTGTATGAAGGAGCTATTAGTATTTCCTGTTTCATGGCGAGACATCAGAGTTTGAGGCGTGGCCACGCCCACACCGATTGACTTGGAGAAATTCTGTCTGATGACTTTTGATCGTCAATGTGTCTACTTCAAAATGTGCGTGGTTGGGAGTTGATCGGAGCAAAATTGTAGGAGCTATTTACATAAATACATACTTTAGCGGTTGAAAAAATGTACTCCAAGTTTAGTGAAGTGCCACGCCCACAGAAATTGACGTAGAGAAATTCTGTCTGATATCGTTTGATCGTTAATCTGTCCACTCCAAATTGTGCGTGGTTGGGAGTTGGTGGGACCAAGACTGTAGGAGGAGTTCGAACAAATACATACCCAAAATAAAGGGGTCAAAAACAGAAAAATCAAAATGGCCGACTTCCTGTTGGGATTTCACCACGACGTTAAGAGGCTTTTTTGTAGATCTTGGCATGACACCTTACCAAAAAAATTTTCATGCATGCATGTTGAACCGTCGCGAGGGGCTGGCCCTCCGAAATTTTAAAATTCAAGGGGGCGCCGTTTAGCCATTTTGGGGATTTTTTTTTCGGGACCACCAAAATGTCGAAATTTTCACCAGGCCTGGTGCATGTGCAACAGTTGGGGACTTTTGCACCGCGTTATGGCAAGCACATTGGGGTTTGAAAAGTCGGGAGAAACAATAATAATAATAATTAAAGCCGCAAGCGGCGATGTGCGGGCCCTCGTTCAAGCACCGCCTGATGTGCGCGAGTCCCAGATGTGCACTACCGCCTGATGTAAGCCACCGCCTGATGTGCTGCAGATGTTGCTGTGCTGCTGAGGCTGAAACTGTGAGCTTACCTGTGCAGTTATCAGCATAGTGTACATTGCAGCACCACCTGTCACCAGTAGGTGCTGCCGTGTCTTTAATTATGTTCTGAAGGATTGTTCATCACAGATCATTATAGAAAGAGTTGGGATCACAAGCATGTTAAAAACATGTTCTGAGAGTAAATACTGCTTGTGTCCATTAGGTGGCGCTATTCATATGACAAACATGTGTATGTATATGAGTTCAGGCTGGGCCCATGATGAAACATGTCAAATTTGGAAGAGATCGGAGATTGTATGTAAATGTCAGTACCATGTATTTCCTGTGGGTGGCGCTATGGCTGTAGTAGATAAATGAGTCCATAGGTGTGTTGAGGGATGGACCCTGATCATGTGTATGTAAGATCAAACAAATTGAACTCTGTATGAAGGAGCTATAAGTATTTCCTGTTTCATGGCGAGACATCAGAGTTTGAGGCGTGGCCACGCCCACATCCATTGACTTAGAGAAATTCTGTCTGTTGACTTTTGATCGTCAATGTGTCTACTTCAAAATGTGCGTGGTTGGGAGTTGATCGGAGCAAAATTGTAGGAGCTATTTACATAAATACATACTTTAGAGGTTGAAAAAATTTACTCCAAGTTTAGCGAAGTGCCACGCCCACAAAAATTGAGTTAGAGAAATTCTGTCTGATATCGTTTGATCGTCAATCTGTCCACTCCAAAATGTGCGTGGTTGGGAGTTGATTGGAGCAAAATTGTAGGAGGTGTTTAAACAATTACATACACAAAATAATGGGGTCAAAAACAGAAAAATCAAAATGGCCGACTTCCTGTTGGGATTTCACCACGACGTTAAGAGGATTTTTTGTAGGTCTTAGCATGACACCTTACCAAAAAAATTTTCATGCATGTATGTTGAACCGTATTATGGGGCTAGCCTTTACAAATTTCCAACTTCAAGGGGGCGCTGTTGAGCCATTTTGGGGATTTTTTTTTCGGGACCCCAAAAATGTCGAAATTTTCGCCAGACTTGGTGCATGTGCAACGGTTGGGGACTTTTGCACCGCGTTAAGGCAAGCACATTGGGGATTGAAACGGCGTAACAAAGAAAGAAATAATAATAATTAAAGCCGCAAGCGGCGATGTGCGGGCCCTCGTTCAAGCACCGCCTGACGTGCGCGAGTCCCTGATGTGCACCACCGCCTGATGTATGCCACCGCCTGATGTGCTGCAGGTGTTGCTGTGCTGCCTAGGTTGAAACTGTGAGCTTACCTGTGCAGTTATCAGCATAGTGTACATTGCAGTACCACCTGTCACCAGTAGGTGTTGCTGTGTCTTTAATTATGTTCTGAAGGATTGTTCATCACAGATCATTATAGAAAGAGTTGGGATCACAAGCATGTTAAAAACATGTTCTGAGAGTAAATACTGCTTGTGTCCATTAGGTGGCGCTATTCATATGACAAACATGTGTATGTATATGAGTTCAGGCTGGGCCCATGATGAAACATGTCAAATTTGGAAGAGATCGGAGATTGTATGTAAATGTCAGTACCGTGTATTTCCTGAGGGTGGCGCTATGGCTGTAGTAGATAAATGAGTCCATAGGTGTGTTGAGGGATGGACCCTGATCATGTGTATGTAACTTCAAACAAATTGAACACTGTATGAAGGAGCTATAAGTATTTCCTGTTTCATGGCGAGACATCAGAGTTTGAGGCGTGGCCACGCCCACACCAATTGACTTAGAGAAATTCTGTCTGATGACTTTTGATCGTCAATGTGTCTGCTTCAAAATGTGCGTGGTTGGGAGTTGATCGGAGCAAAATTGTAGGAGCTATTTACATAAATACATACTTTAGCGGTCGAAAAAATGTACTCCAAGTTTAGCGAAGTGCCACGCCCACAAAAATTGAGTTAGAGAAATTCTGTCTGATATCGTTTGATCGTTAATCTGTCCACTCCAAAATGTGCGTGGTTGGGAGTTGGTGGGACCAAAACTGTAGGAGGAGTTCGAACAAATACATACCCAAAATAAAGGGGTCAAAAACAGAAAAATCAAAATGGCCGACTTCCTGTTGGGATTTCACCACGACGTTAAGAGGATTTTTAGTAGGTCTTGGCATGACACCTTCCCAAAAAAAATTTCATGCATGTATGTTGAACCGTATTATGGGGCTAGCCTTTTCAAATTTCCAACTTCAAGGGGGCGCCGTTTAGCCATTTTGGGGAATTTTTTTTCGGGACCACCAAAATGTCGAATTTTTCACCAGGCCTGGTGCATGTGCAACAGTTGGGGACTTTTGCACCGCGTTAAGGCAAGCACATTTGACATACAAAATACGGAAGAAAGAAATAATAATAATAATAATAATAAGAATAATCCTTAGGGATACAATAGGGCCTTCGCCGACATTGTCGGTGCTCGGGCCCTAATTAAAGCCGCAAGCGGCGATGTGCGGGCCCTCGTTCAAGCACCGCCTAAGTTGCGCGACTCCCTGATGTGCACGACCGCCTGATGTAAGCCACCGCCTGATGTGCTGCAGGTGTTGCTGTGCTGCCGAGGCTGAAACTGTGAGCTTACCTGTGCAGTTATCAGCATTGTGTACATTGCAGTACCGCCTGTCACCAGTAGGTGCTGCTGTGTCTTTAATTATGTTCTGAAGGATTGTTCATCACAGATCATTATAGAAAGAGTTGGGATCACAAGCATGTTAAAAACATGTTCTGAGAGTAAATACTGCTTGCGTCCATTAGGTGGCGCTATTCATATGACAAACATGTGTATGTATATGAGTTCAGGCTGGGCCCATGATGAAACATGTGAAATTTGGAAGAGATCGGAGATTGTATGTAAATGTCAGTACCATGTATTTCCTGTGGGTGGCGCTATGGCTGTAGTAGATAAATGAGTCCATAGGTGTGTTGAGGGATGGACCCTGATCATGTGTATGTAAGATCAAACAAATTGAACACTGTATGAAGGAGCTATCAGTACTTCCTGTTTCATGGCGAGACATCAGAGTTTGAGGCGTGGCCACGCCCACACCGATTGACTTAGAGAAATTCTGTCTGATAGCTTTTGATCGTTAATGTGTCTGCTTCAAAATGTGCGTGGTTGGGAGTTGATCGGAGCAAAATTGTAGGAGCTATTTACATAAATACATACTTTAGCGGTTGAAAAAATGTACTCCAAGTTTAGTGAAGTGCCACGCCCACAAAAATTGACTTAGAGAAATTCTGTCTGATATCGTTTGATCGTTAATCTGTCCACTCCAAAATGTGCGTGGTTGGGAGTTGGTGGGAGCAAAATTGTAGGAGGAGTTCGAACAAATACATACCCAAAATAAAGGGGTCAAAAACAGAAAAATCAAAATGGCCGACTTCCTGTTGGGATTTCACCACGACGTTAAGAGGATTTTTTGCAGGTCTTGGCATGACACCTTACCAAAAAAAATTTCATGCATGTATGTTGAACCGTATTATGGGGCTAGCCTTTTCAAATTTCCAACTTCAAGGGGGCGCCGTTGAGCCATTTTGGGGAAATTTTTTTCGGGACCACCAAAATGTCGAAATTTTCACCAGGCCTGGTGCATGTGCAACAGATTGGGACTTTTGCACCGCGTTATGGCAAGCACATTGGGCATTGAAACGGCGTAACAAAGAAAGAAAGAAATAATAATAATAATTAAAGCCGCAAGCGGCGATGTGCGGGCCCTCGTTCAAGCACCGCCTGATGTGCGCGAGTCCTAGATGTGCACTACCGCCTGATTTAAGGCACCGCCTGATGTGCTGCAGGTGTTGCTGTGCTGCCTAGGCTGAAACTGTGAGCTTACCTGTGCAGTTATCAGCATAGTGTACATTGCAGTACCACCTGTCACCAGTAGGTGCTGCTGTGTCTTTAATTATGTTCTGAAGGATTGTTCATCACAGATCATTATAGAAAGAGTTGGGATCACAAGCATGTTAAAAACATGTTCTGAGAGTAAATACTGCTTGTGTCCATTAGGTGGCGCTATTCATATGACAAACATGTGTATGTGTATGAGTTCAGGCTGGATCCACGATGAAACATGTCAAATTTGGAAGAGATCGGAGATTGTATGTAAATGTCAGTACCATGTATTTCCTGAGGGTGGCGCTATGGCTGTAGTAGATAAATGAGTCCATAGGTGTGTTGAGGGATGGACCCTGATCATGTGTATGTAAGATCAAACAAATTGAACACTGTATGAAGGAGCTATAAGTACTTCCTGTTTCATGGCGAGACATCAGAGTTTGAGGCGTGGCCACGCCCACATCCATTGACTTAGAGAAATTCTGTCTGATGACTTTTGATCGTCAATGTGTCTGCTTCAAAATGTGCGTGGTTGGGAGTTGATCGGAGCAAAATTGTAGGAGCTATTTACATAAATACATACTTTAGCGGTTGAAAAAATGTACTCCAAGTTTAGCGAAGTGCCACGCCCACAAAAATTGACTTAGAGAAATTCTGTCTGATATCGTTTGATCGTTAATCTGTCCACTCCAAAATGTGCGTGGTTGGGAGTTGGTGGGACCAAGACTGTAGGAGGAGTTCGAAGAAATACATACCCAAAATAATGGGGTAAAAAACAGAAAATTCAAAATGGCCGACTTCCTGTTGGGATTTCACCACGACGTTAAGAGGATTTTTTGTAGGTCTTGGCATGACACCTTCCCAAAAAAAATTTCATGCATGCATGTTGAACCGTCGTGAGGGGCTGGCCCTCCGAAATTTTCAAATTCAAGGGGGCGCCGTTTAGCCATTTTGGGGAATTTTTTTTCGGGACCACCAAAATGTCGAAATTTTCGCCAGGCCTGGTGCATGTGCAGCGGTTGGGGACTTTTGCACCGCGTTATGGCAAGCAAATTGGGGTTTGAAACGGCGTAATAAAGAAGAATAATAATAATAATAATCACTCGGGTTACAAGAGGGCCTCGCCGACATTGTCGGTGCTCGGGCCCTAATAATAATCACTCGGGTTACAAGAGGGCCTCGCCGACATTGTCGGTGCTCGGGCCCTAATTAAAGCCGCAAGCGGCGATGTGCGGGCCCTCGTTCAAGCACCGCCTGATGTGCGCGACTCCCTGATGTGCACTACCGCCTGTTGTAAGCCACCGCCTGATGTGCTGCAGGTGTTGCTGTGCTGCCTAGGCTGAAACTGTGAGTTTACCTGTGCAGTTATCAGCATAGTGTACATTGCAGTACCACCTGTCACCAGTAGGAGCTGCTGTGTCTTTAATTATGTTCTGAAGGATTGTTCATCACAGATCATTATAGAAAGAGTTGGGATCACAAGCATGTTAAAAACAAGTTCTGAGAGTAAATACTCATTGTGTCCAATAGGTGGCGCTATTCAAATGACAAACATGTGTATATAGATGAGTTCAGGCTGGGCCCATGATGAAACATGTCAAATTTGGAAGGGATCGGGTATTGTATGTAAATGTCAGTACCATGTATTTCCTGAGGGTGGCGCTATGGCTGTAGTAGATAAATGAGTCTATAGGTGTGTTGAGGGATGGACCCTGATCATGTGTATGTAAGATCAAACAGATTGAACACTGTATGAAGGAGCTATAAGTACTTCCTGTTTCATGGCGAGACATCAGAGTTTGAGGCGTGGCCACGCCCACATCCATTGACTTAGGAAGAGTCCTTTGACAAATGTGGGCACTTATCATGCATGACCGGTCTGAGCCTGATCCATTATTGCATATGAGAGATATAACTGTTTAGAGATTTTCACAATGTCCTCCAGATGTAGCGAGGTGCCACGCCCACACCGATTGACTTAGAGAAATTCTGTCTGATGACTTTTGATCGTCAATGTGTCTGCTTCAAAATGTGCGTGGTTGGGAGTTGATCGGAGCAAAATTGTAGGAGCTATTCACATAAATACATACTTTAGCGGTTGAAAAAATGTACTCCAAGTTTAGCGAAGTGCCACGCCCACAAATATTGAAGTAGAGAAATTCTGTCCGATAACTTTTGATCGTTAATCTGTCC